>NC_137083.1:37668910-38216147 GCF_951640355.1 Cnephaeus nilssonii | reverse complement strand
GATCTATTTGAAACCCTTGATGACTGACATGTAGTTTATCATGTTAATCTTTCATATCTGTTACTCTCTCCAGAATGTTCGAATTACATACAAAGATAGGTTTAAGAATTGCCATGCTAGATGTAAAGATTGATCTTTGTGGCAGACAATTTGATAAGAAACTTAAAATATATAATGATTTAATGAGCTCTGGAAATGAATTAAATTGAAATCCTAAAAATAACATAGCACAAATCTGAGAAAATGAATTTAAAAACAAAACAATGAAGGAAAAAATAGTAAAATATAATCGAGCTTTAAAATAGAAACAATAATTTGCTTTGGGTTTCACATGATGGCACCTTTTTTAATGACCTAAAAGAAGTGTATTTTCTTATTTACTCAATTCAAAAGATCCAGGATTGAGCAAACATGAAAATTCAGTAACTTACCTATATTAGGGTTTTCTGGAGAAAGAGAACCAATACGATGTGTATCTATAAAGGGAAAGAGATTAATTATTTGGAATTGGCTCACATGATTATGGAGGCTGGCAGGTCCAAAATCTGCAGGGTGGGTGAGCAAGCTCGATACCCAGGCGAGCTGATGTTCAGTTCTAGTTCAGACAGTCTGTTGTAGAACCAGGAAGAACTGATATTGCAGATGAAAGCAGTTTGTTGGAAAATTTTCTGTTACTTGGGGGGGAGTCTGCTCCTTTTGTTCTATTTAGGCCTTGACTAATTAGATAAGGGTCACCCATACTATAGAGGGCAATCTGCTGTACCTAAAGTCCACTGATCTAAAAATTAATCTCACCCAAAAACACCCTCACAGAAACACCAAGAATAATGTTTGATCAAATATCAAACATTTGATATTAATCACTCAAGGTCCAGTCAAGTTGACACATAAAATTAACTATCACATTCCCCATCTCAGAATTGCTTGCTTTTTACTTTGTTTTTCATGGTTCAATGATAAACAATTTCTATGACTTTATTTGTCATTGGTGAGTTCAAGAAGCCCATAATTTTATGATTTATTTGTACTTACTACTGTGAATTCCTCTGATGCATACCCAAAGCTTAGTGCTTCCTAGGTTGATACACAAAGGACTCAACTTACGTTACACAGTCTCCTTTATAAATACAATGTGTTTTTGTACTGTTAACTATAACTCAGAGTTAACTGCCTGGTTATAATATGAAGTCAATACTCTAAAGTTCTGATTAGAATGAACTGTTTGTTGTGTTAAATATAAGCATTTTAAAAAATCATACTGCATTTCATATTATTTGAAATTAATAAAAATCAATACATACCATATTCTCTACTTATATACCAGCCCAGGAAGTATTCTACAATATTAACTCCCTGACAATCCAGTACTATGCAGTGTGGTTGTTTGAACATTTTTGCAAATTTTAATGTAATAACTGTACTCAGTGTTAAAATTCAGGTGAAAATACATAGTGCTTAACATTCAACAACAAAACAACTTAGAAATTTTCAACATAGTTTATAATATGAAAAAAAGATGAATTTTTGGGTGATTTTTCAGTTGAACTAAAAATAGTTACAAAGTCCTTGATGAGGTTTGATTTGATTAGTAACAGCTGGTTTGATTTGTCAGCCTTGGGATTGATTCTTGCTAAAGAAACAAAATTTTTCTTATAAGATTTCAAAATGCAAGATAATTTGGCCTGGCTCATGTGGGTCAGTCAATGGTTGAGCATCAACCTATGAACCAGGCGGTCCGATTCCTAATCAAAGCAGATGCCTGGGTTTCGGTCTCAGTCCCCAGTGTGGGGTATGCAGGAGGCAGCCAATCAATGATTCTCTCTCATCATTGATATTCCTATCTCTCTCTCCCTCCCTCTCTCTGAAATCAATAAAAAAATATATATATATTTTTTAAAGGAAGGTAATTTGTCTTGTGATTGTTTCAGACAACTTAGGATTTGTTATTACTGATGTAAACAAAAATCAAATTTAGAAACAAGTTGGTGAAAGTAATCATAGTAAGTGAATTGATTATTTGACAGTCAGAGTTTGAGACTAAGAAAGGACAGTGTCAGGAGCTCTCTTGGTTTGGGAATGAGGAGAGTAAAGTGTCGGTGGAAGTGAGAGGAGTGGCTAGCAGGAGCTCAGTCACAGATCACAGTTGCTGTATGTAATCCACTTAGACCAGATGTTGGCACACTGTCCATGGGTCAGTCTAACCACTACCTGTTTAGTAAACAAAGTTTTATTGGATTACAACCAGGCCCATTAATGTACATATTTGCCTATCACAACAGCAAAGTTGAGAGACAGAGACGTTATGGCCTGCAAAGCCAAAAATATTTACTAGCTTTACAGGCAAGAAAAGAATTAAGTCTTGGGCCAATGTTTTTATTCATACTCATTTTAGATAAAAATAAACAAAAATACTTTTCCATTAATGTTATTTGAAAAGTTCAAAGTAAATTAGTATGACTTTAAAAATTAAAGCAGAATAATATTGAATATATTTTTTTTATCAATAAAACAGAATATGTTGCTCTTGACAGTCATTGCCTATGGTTTTAACTACTGAGGTAAAGCATAGTTTTATGCATAGAGGTTTTATTCTAATACTTTGACAAATGATAGTAAAAGACTTTTAAAGTGGTATTCTCCTTAATCAGAATAACAATTTGGCAATTTCTGAGATTATCCTTCCTTCTACAGTTGGCATCCAGTTAACTGAGAGTTGAGTGTTAAGTAGGGAAAGTAAAGCTTTATGGAAAGATGTAATGGTTGAAGGTGGTGGTAGGTACTAAGAAGTGACATTTTGTTTGTATTATTTCTATTACATGATTCTGGTGATGTTTGTTACTTTTACTGGAAGATAGAGTCTTAGCTAAGTAATTAGTTAACAGATACTTCTGTTTAAAAGTATATATACGCCACCCTCTTTCTCTTCAACGAAGCAATGGAGTAGCGTCCCCAGCAGACGCAGAGTTGCAGATCTTTGTGAAGACCCTGACTGGCAAGACCATCACCTTTGAGGTTGAGCCCAGTGACACCATTGAGAATACCAAAGTAAAATCCAAGACAAGGAGGGCACCCCGCCTGACCAGCAGTGTCTGATTTTTTGAGGGCAAATAGCTGGAGGATGGCTGCACTCCCTCAGACTACAGTATCCAGAAAAGAGTCTACCCTGGCTTGGTGATTTGTCTGCGGGGTGGCAGCATTGAGTCATCCCTATGCCAGCTCGCCCAGAAGTACAATTGCGACTTGTTACACCTACCTGCACCCCCGCACTGCCAACTGCCAGAAGAAGTGCAGCCACACCAACAACTTGTACCCCAAGAAGGTTAAATGAGGCCCCTCCACTTGTTCCCCAAGAAGGTTAAATGAGGCCCCTCCTTTAGCCCAAATAGTGGCCTTCTGCCTCAATCCCATGGCCCTGAGGCCTCAATAAAGTTTCCCTTTTGTTGAATGGAAAAAATAAAATACATACACACACACACACACATAAATAAATAAAACTTAAGTTCATGGCTTTTAGAATGATTATTTTTATAATTACTAGGTACACCAAGTAATTGTTAATTTTATAGTGTAGACTTTAAATATGAGTTTATTGTTTGTTTTGGTGTGTACTGTATATATTTTAATGTTACTGACTCCCAAGTGTTTCTCCCTTTATTTAGGAAGCTGAACAAGCAAGACCAGACTACTTCATTAGGACACTCTTACTTGAATTCCAGAATGTAAGTATTTTTCATTTAGAGATAATTTCTAAGGATAATTTTTTAAAAAGATTATTGTATTGCTTTTTAGAGAGAGAGGAAAGAGGGAGAGAGCAACATCGATGTGAGAGTGAAACATCAATCTGCCTCCTGCACATCCCCTACAGGGTATCTAGCCAGCAACCTGGGCATGTGCCCTGACTGGGAATCAAACCATCAGTCTTTCAGTGCATGGAATGACGCCCAACCAACTGAGCCACACCGGCCAGGACTCTAGGGATAATTTTTAAAGAGAAGGCATAAGTAATATACTATCTTACATAGTTAAGGAAACTTTTAGTTATGTACAATGATGAAGAAAATCAGAGTAGTTTTATTTAGTATCTTGAGCTTTATGCTTATAAAATTAGATAGTAATGTAATATAAATAATAATAAAATAAATAAAGTAAGATAAATTTTAACTTACTTAGAACAGCTCTCCCTAAATTAAATTTACTGTATTTGGAATAGTTGGTTTCTTTGCTGTAAATGTATTCTATTGCAATAGCATATTATAGCATTGTTTAGGTAATTATTACCCACTTTTACAGTTTATAGTATTTTAGAAAGAGACAAACTACCATCAAAGGTAAGTTGTCATTTAGATACATATTGTTTTCACTCAAGGGCCCTTGACTTTAGTGTTTCAGAGCTATCTGGAATGATAATTTGTCTAGGGAGATATCGAAGAAAAAAATCTGATGGACATTAGAGAATGCTTGTCAACTTCTTCCTCAATTTCTCTATTTTTATTATCTTAATTTTGAAACCATATTATATCATTTAGCTTGACATGAAGTTCATCATTCTTCCCCACCTAATGCATCTGTAAACGTACTTACACCTCCTACTTTGCTGTTTATAAGAAAACATGGTACTAGTACTCTTACTCCCCATGCTGACTTGACTGATCATGTTCCTTTAGTTGAGTTATTTATTATACTTTGGTTGCTACTTTTAAATTTATAGTGATAATGATAGGTACCTTATTAAATTTCAGTAATGTATCAGGCATTTCAAATAGTGGTTGTCTCCATTGCACATTGATGAAGGAAGAGATAGAGTCTTTAACAAGTTAACTAGCTTACGTAAAGTTACTCAGTAAGTGGCAGAAATAGAATTTGAATACAGTTTTAATCTGGATTCAGAGCAGGTGTTCTTTCAGTTAAACACTTAGAATAACCATTGTCAAGGTTTTTTCATAGCAGAACTCTTACATTCTTAAAAATTATTAAAGATTCAAAGATCTTTTGTTTAGTGGGTTATATCCTTCAATATTTACTATTTTGGAAATTTAAACAGAAGAAAACTTAAAAGCATGAATACACAAGCATATATTCTATTAACTGTCAAAGTGATCACATCATCATAAGTCAAGTAGTCTTGGGAATACCCTGCTGTACACACATGAGAGAATGAGAGTGAAAAGGCCAATAGAGAATACATTAGTACTATTATGAAAATAGTTTAAAACTCACAGATCCTCTGAAAGTGTCAGGGGTTGGGGGTTCCCCCACACATACTGATCTGAAAGAAGACAAGTGGGTTTGGGGTTGAATAGGTTCATTTCTAATTTTCTTTTTCGGTTTAAATATTCTATTAGTCTTCTAAAGTAGTTGCAGTAGGTTCTAACACAGTGCTTATGGTATATTGTTCATCCACTTAATGCTCTGGATTAATTAAATAGTTTATACAGTGTAATGTTTAAAGAGAATGCTCTGGAGGTAAGATTGCCTGAGTTCAGATCCCACATTGGTCACTTGCTATGAAATGTTAAACAGGTTATTTAACCATTATATCTCAATTTTCTTACCTATAAAATGAGAATAGTATTAACAGTACCTTTCTTATGACATTATATGGCGATTAAGTACTGGGTAGATGGTGAATAGTCAATAAATGTAGACTATCACTAATTTGTTGTGTGTTTTTTTTTTTAATTTTTCTTTACATGTTTTTATTGCTTTGTGTTTAGAGAGAGGGGAAGGGGGGGGGAGAGGGAGAGAGAGATTGATTGGTTGCCTCCAGTACACACTTCGACTGGGGATTAAACCCGCAACCTAGTTTGTTTTTTTTAATGTAATACTGAATACCATATAACTATGTTGAAATGGCAGTAAAGTGAGATATGCAGCTTTTCTATATGTTTTAAAGTTTGCAAATGTATTTTCATAATTATTGAATTTTTGTTGTTCTTGAAGGAATCTCGGAGGCTATATCAGTTTCATTATGTGAACTGGCCAGACCATGATGTTCCTTCATCATTTGATTCTATTCTGGATATGATAAGCTTAATGAGGAAATACCAAGAACATGAAGATGTGCCTATTTGTATTCATTGCAGGTACAAAAGAATTTTCCAAATATTTAAGTACTTCGGAATATAGGTGGCCTTATAATATGGGTGATATATTGTATTTTGGAGCCTAATATTTGAATTTGCATTAGGTCATTATAAGGATTCCCAAATCATAAAAACTATCTGAATCCTAATGCAACTTTTCTTTCCTTAATTTTAATTTACATTAGCTTATTTTAGAAGACTTGAATAGTACTTATTTCATAAAATGCTATCAATTTATCTCTTTAAGTGACTTGGATATTTACTGGTTAATTAATTCAGTAGTTAAATGGAACAATAAAGTTATTTTCTTATCTAACTGATCTGATTGTAAAGCCTACATTAGTAAAAGGGCTACTTTTTATTTTTGGGCCAGAAAAGGTGACTTGTTGATGGAGATGTGACAGTCAGTTAACAAGTTGATTAATTAAAAAATATTATTATGGCCCTGGCCGGTGGCTCAGTTTAGTGTGTTGTCCCGTACACCAAAAAGTTCCCAGTTCGATTCCTAGTCAGAGCACATACTTGTAGGTTTGATCCCCAGGGCTTGTACAAGAGGCTACCGGTCTGTTTTTTTCTCTCACATATCTCCCCCACCTCCCACTTCCTCTCTCTAAAAATCAATAAAAGTGTATCATTGGTGAAGATTTAAAAAAATTTTTTCTGTAGTTAATTTAGTGGTTAGTTGACCTTTTAATCAAGTAGTTGACTGGTTACAAAGAAAAAAGACCTATTTAATTGTAAAATTAAAAGATAAAGCAAATTCTTTGACTTGTTTACAAATTAGTTGAAATTATAAACAGTTTAAACATCCAGTGGCAAAATCTTTGGGCACATCTGTAATTATTTCATAAGGATAGATATCAAAAATATGTTTTTATTGATTTTAGAGAGAGAGGAAGGTAGAAGGGAGTGAGAAACATCAATCATTGTCTCCAGTATCACTCTGACCAGTGACCAGGAACCGAACCGGTGACCTTTCAGTGCACCAATGCTCAACCACCTGAGCCACACTGGCCAGGGCAGGAAAGAGATCTAAAAGTGGGATATCTAAGTCAAAGGATGTGAAATTTTTAATTCTTTTAATACATATTATTAAATTTGTTATCCATAAAGCTGATGTTAATTATAAATAATCCTACCACTGCCAGTTTGTGTGAGTGCCTATTTCCCCAGAGTTGCCCCAGTACTTTGTTTTAATGCCTGTGATAGGCAAGCTTTCCCTTTTTTATTTTATATCATTTATGTTCTTTTGTGAATTGCTTGTTTGTGTACATTGCCAATTATTTTATAGTAGTAGTCATTTACCTCTTAATAATTATACACTACAAATTCTTTATATATTGGAGGATGTTAACTTTTGATCGTGGTTTTTCATGGTTTTTATTCTGCCTGATTTGCCATGTATAAATTTTAAATTATGTACTCAGAGTTGTGACTCTCTTCATTTATGTCTATTGAGATATGCTTAGAAAGTCCTTCCCTAACACAGTAGCGCTTAAAGTTTTGCCTATATTTTTTAGCACTTTATATGTTTTTTTTAACATTTTATTTTTAATCCATCTAATTTTTTTTATGATTAAGGTTGGAGGTAAGAATTCACTTTTTGCTCTCCATTGTTAGCTAATTTTCCCTGTATCATTTATTGAGTGGTCTACTCTTTCCCCTTTGATTGGAGAATTCACCATTATGTAATAAATACTTATATATGCTCAGATCTGTTTCTGAACTTTCTGTTGTGTTTCATTTATCTAGTTGTCTATGTCTCTGTATTTATTACACTTTTAACCATCAAGTTTTAAATATATATTATTTAGCCCTTGTAATTCTTGACTCTCAAATTCTAGAAATGTTTTAGGAATGTGTGGAATTGACAAATGTATCAATTTAAAATGAATATTCTATTCATTGTTAAGAGCTTTTTTAAGATCATACTAAGTTGCTTATAATGTACTTTATCAGAACTTTCTGGATTATGTGTTTAACAAACTACTTATACTTTTGGAATAAATTTATCTCTGCAAGATATTTTGTTAACTAAGGTTTTCTGAGGTAGAATTAGACTTCCACAGTAAAGGCTCCTAGGTATTCTGTGAGTCACTATTGAAAGTTCTTTAAACTTAATAAAAACAAGATCTAAATACTAATGTTAAGGTGCACATACAGTACTTTAAGTACTATAAGTAGAATTTTGTCAAATTACTTAAAAATTTTTTTGCTTCTAAATATAGTAACATGTTTTTTATTTTATAGTTTATCACAAAAATTAAATTGTGTTTTCAAATTTTATATTCATAGTGCAGGATGTGGAAGAACAGGTGCCATTTGTGCCATAGATTATACGTGGAATTTATTAAAAGCTGGGGTAAGAATATTTTTATATAACGTTATATCCAATTGATCTCTCATGATTTTCAAATATAGTGACTAATTGCAGTAAATTACAGCATATGTTTTGTTACTTTTTTAGAAGTAGCTTTGCTATGTATGAAATACGGATTAGCAAAAAGGTATAAATGATGCATTTTACTTGAGATAATACACTGGCAGCAAGGTAAACATGTCACCCATTTGTTCTATGTGAATTAATACCTTCTGCATTGACTTTTCAAAATATAGAATCCTCGTTGGCCAAACTGCCCAGATTAATATTCTGGTTCTGTCATCTACCAGCTGTGGAATCTTGGTCAAATTGCTTAATCTCATTGTGCCTCAATTTCTTGATCTAAAAATGGAAATCATAATATTAATAATTCATAAGAATTAAGTTAACCATTGTAAAGTTCTTTATATGTGTGGCACATAGCAAGTGCTGTTTAGTGTTTGTTTTTATTACTATTGCTGCTATTATTACCACTACTATTATCAAAAAATTGTGTATAGTACCATAGAGGATCCAAAGATAAATAAGACACAGCTCTTATTACGGATTTGAAAAACACCATTCTCCTATTGTACATAGATTTGGTTCATTTGTTGATTCTATAATATACTTGTTTTCTATGCATTAGCGAAAAGCTCTTAATTCCTCATAGCTTTATGGTTTCCCTGAATATGTCAATTTATATGTCTTGTATAAAATAGGATTAATAATATTTCATTTCTTTTCCCCTTCCATTCTTTCTTTTTCTTTCCCTTGTCTTTTTGTCAGTTTTCACTTTTGCTAGGGAATATTTAAATTTTAGAGTTTCTGATAAAACCCTCTGGGATTAAGTTTTATTTTTGTATTCCTCAAAACTAATCTAATACTCAATTGAAAAATTTTAAGTGAATAAAATTTAGGTAGGAATCTATCACATCCTATATAACAAAAGGCTAATATGCAAATCAACCGAACAGCGGAACAACCGGTAGCTATGACATGCACTGACCACCAGGGGGTAGACGCTCAATGCAGGAGCTGCCTCCTGGTGGTCAGTGCACTCCCATAGGGGGAGCGCCGCTCAGCCAGAAGCCAGACTCACGGCTGGCGAGCACAGCGGCAGTGGCAGGAGCCAGGAGCGAGGGGTCCCGGATTGCAAGAGCCCTGGACTATGAGAGGGATGTCTGACTGCCAGACATCGGGCCCAAACCGGCAGGTGGACATCTCCCGAGGGGTCCTGGACTGTGAGAGGGTGCAGGCCAGCCTAGGGACCCCCTCCTCAGTGCACGAATGTCATGCATCGGGCCTCTAGTTTTAACATAAAAGTCAGAAATTAAAATTCAGATAGGAAGGGGCATTTAGATGAATAGTAGCAAGCAAAATAAACTTCTGATCATTTCAAAAGTTGTATTTTTTTAACATAGTCCCCATTTGATTCAGTTTGACTTAACATAAGTATAGTCTTGGGCCATAGGTTAGGACTTGATGTAAAAATCTTTTGATGGGCCCTGGCCAGGTGGCTCAGTTGGTTAGAGTCCACCCGTTATGCCAAGGTTTCAGTTTTGATATCTGGGCCGGGCACATGCATCAATCAACCAATGAATGCATAAATAAGTGGAACAACAAATCTATATCTCTCTCTTGTCATAAATAAATTTTTAAAAATTAAAAAATATTTTTATATATGCAAAGACTCCCAGGTAGTAAATATGGGAATTGTTCTTAACTCTTCCATCTTCTTTATCACTCCAAAATATTCTTATTGATTCCTAATTTCTAATAGTTTTGCCTCAGAAATGTGCCTGCAATCCGTTTCTACCTGTCTATCTTTTTTTAATATTGCTTCAGTATACCTCTACCAAGTTTCTCTTCTTTTCAGAATGCCATCTTCCTTGCTACAAAAGTTGCTTGAATATAAAGTTTGCTCATGCCAGGGTTGCATACTTCAGTGGTTCTAATTACAAATTAGTGGTTGTAATTACAAATGTACAAAAGAATTGTCTAGGATAATCAGTCTCCAGGGATGTAGTTAAGAGATCTGATTTTTACTAGCTCTCTTAGCCAATCCTTATATAGCTAGCCCAGGAAACATTGGGCTGTGGAATGAGTTTAAACTCTTATTATTTTTATATTAGAGGCCCAGTGCACGGTTTCATGCACTGGTGGGAGGGCATGGCCTGCAGGGATGGGCCCGCTGTGGGAGCGCTGCTCATCCCTGTCAGCTGAACAGCGCTCCCACTAAGGGAGTGCACTGACCACCAGGGGGCAACTCCTGCATTGAGATTCTCCCCCCTGGTGGTCAGTATGTGTCATAGCAACTGGTCAACTGTTCATTCTGGTCATTCAGCCGTTCGGTTGCTGGGCGTTTATTATATAGGACTGGAGGCCCAGTGCACAAAATTCATGCACGGGTGTGGGGGGGTCCCCTCTCCAATCCAGGACCCCCACCCCCCACCCCGGGATCGGGCCTAAACCGGCAGTCATACATCCATCTCACAATTCAGGACTGCTGGCTCCTAACTGCTCACTGGCCGGCCTGCTGGATCGCCCTTTGCTGCCCCCCCCCTGCCAGCCTGGTCGCCCATGCAACCTGCTGTTCAGTCATTTGGTCTTCCCTCACTAACCCCTGGCAGCCTGGTCACCCCACATAGCCTGCTGTTCTGTCGTCCATCTGGTCGTTTAGGTCATGATGGCCCCTGGCTTTTGATATATTAGGATAGTATGATCCCAACTAAATAGCCTATCTTCTCTCCTCTTTTGAATACCTCTCCTTCTTTCAGTCTTAGGCTTTATCCACATCAAGCTTCTTAACTCTCCAGATAGATTGTATTTCCTTCACTTTTCACTCCATACACCAATCAGAGTTAGTCATAGTATCTTTATTCCCATTTCAGTGCAGTCATGGCTTGGCTGGACTTTTTTTGTGTGTTTTTTTTTGTTGTTGTTCATGTATCTGGCTCACTAGCTTGACTGTTGAGAGTCAAGATGAGCTTTAAGTTTACAATGCCAAGCAGTTTTTGATACAAGGTAGGTGGTATTCAGAATGTTTTCAGTTAGCCAGCACGTGTATAATATATAAGGTCTATATGAAAAATTGAAGACTATTTTACTGTTTTTCTGAAGAGTTATCCAGAGTTCATGTATTATATTATTTGTTTTAGAAAATACCAGAGGAGTTTAATGTATTTAATTTAATACAAGAAATGAGAACACAGAGGCATTCTGCAGTACAAACTAAGGTATAGTTTTTTTAATTCACTATATAAACTATATTTTTAGATTTGCCTTTTGGGGTTTTTTAATGTCTTTCCTTTGTTTACCATTTCATCTCTCTAATAGGAGCAGTATGAGCTTGTTCATAGAGCTATTGCCCAATTGTTTGAAAAACAGCTACAACTGTATGAAATTCATGGAGTCCAAAAAATTGCTGATGGAGTGGTAGGTGTTGTTGGCCTATTAATTTTAGAAATCCTTTTACCAAGATGTAATATTTAGCTTTTTAATTGTCATCTTGGGTCTTAGCTAACATGAGACTATCTGTGACAGTTATTCTTTTTATTTAACCTTGATTTTAACTCCTTTCCTTCCTGTTTCAAACACTCAACTATGATGGATATTTAATAACTCCAATATAAGTTAAATTTAATATTCTAAACAATACATTGGGAAAGTAGTTCTTAGGTCAAAATTTATATAATATTTTATTGTCTTAAGTGTAAATTACTTTTTAAAAAATGAGCTGCATTGTTCCATAAACGAAAGAGTTCCAAACCTAAAGAAAGGCTTAAAGAGTTTATTTGAGCCAAGGCTGAGGGCCAGACTTGAAAGCAAAATTTCATTGCATTGAGAAAATGCTCTGGAGAATGACCATTTTGGAGTTGATTTTATACAGTAGAATCAAAGCGGATGTAAAGAAGTTGACAGTAAATCCATTGTTGGTAGAAGGAGGCAGGAGAAAGTAAAGCAGGAAATCTCTAGGATTGGATAAAAAGCAAAACGGAACGGTACATATTTCTTTTACATTGGTGGGTGCAGGATAGTTAACATTTAATATACATAGTTTACAAAGGTATGCAGATAAGAAATAACAATGAGGAATGTTAGGGGTGTCTTGCCCCAGTACTGATATTTATCTTTGGAGGCTGGGAGAAGAGATCATTGTGACATTTTAAGTATATTACCTTAGATACACAAAAACAATATATAGGACTTGCTCAAGGTAAAGATTAATCTATCACATAGGCCTAGGACCTGACTTCCCATTATAACCTGTTGAGTTCAGAATTTTTATAATCAAAACATCCTGTGCTATTACCTTCAGTTACTGAGCTTGTTGGGCCTGCCAGGTAGCCAGCCCCCCTTTCCCTTAACAGTTCTCTCTCCTCGCTGCCACCCCCACCCAACTAATTGTAAGTTGATTCTACATGAATTTTATTTTGTTCTTGGTCATGATAATGTAAAGTTTTATAGTTATATTGTACATGGTTTTTAATTAACCAGAATTATAGGGCAAAAATTGAGTCCCTTTTTGGCATGACTTAATTCAATGTTATTTTAGCCTTAAAAGATCTTACTGGAGAGAGGGCAGGATTAATATGGCAGAGGCGGGTTAGGTGGTCGGTGGAAAAGGTGAAGGGGATTAAGAAATACAGACTGTCGCCGTAGCCAGTTTGACTCAATGGATAGAGCATTGGCCTGTGGACTGAAGCATCCCGGGTTTGATTCCGGTCAAGGGCACATGCCCGGGTTTCGGGCTTGATCCCCAGTAGGGGGCTTGCAGGAAGCAGCCAATCAATCATTCTCTCTCATCATTGATATTTCTATCTCTCCCTCTCTCTTCCTCTCTGAAATCAATAAAAAAATATATATATTAAAAAACAAAAAAAGAAATACAGACTGTCAGTTATAGATAGAAGTCATTAGGATGAAATTTACAGCATAGGGAATATAGTTAGTAATATTTTAATATCTGTATGATGTCAAATGGTTACTAGAAATAATTGTGATCACTTTGTAAGGACTATAAATGTCTAATATTATGTTGTATACCTGAAACTAATATGTGTCAACTATCATTTAAAGTTAAATTTTAGCCCTGGCCTAAAAGTAAAAAAAAAAAAATTAGCCCTGGCTGGATGGCTCAGTTACTTGGAGCATTGTCCCATACACCGAAAGGTTGCGGGTTTGATTCCCAGTCAGGGCACATATGTAGATTGTGGGTTTGATCTTGGGTCTGGGTGTATATAGGAAGCAACTAATCTATGTTGCTTCACATTGATGTTTCTTTTTCTTCCTCTTTCTTCCCTCCCTCCCTCTTCTCTCTAAAAATCAGTTTTAAAAAACAACAACATATCCTCCTCAGGTGATAATTAAAAAATGAAAATGATAAAGGTAAATTTTAGTAAAAAAGATTTTATTGGATATCGAAATTTTTTTTATATATATTTTAGTTATTTCAGAGAGGAAGGGAGAGGAGGAGAGAGAGATAGAAATATCAAGGATGAGAGAGAATCCTTGATCGGCTGCCTCCTACATGCCACCTACTAGGGATCGAGCCCTAAAACTGGGTATGTGCCTTGACTAGGAATCGAACCCATGACCTGTTGGTTCATAGGTCTATACTCAACCATCGAGCACATGCCAGGCAGATATCCAAACTTTTGACCTGATAAAAATATATATTCTTATATTGTTCTCCTTTCTGCCTGTTTTTCTAACTAGCTCTCTTCTTTCCTCTCTATATAATCACCTTGTCCTTAAAGATTTGGGGCTTTTTAGTAAAAAAATTTTTTACATTTTTATCATTGTTCCCTAAGACAACTATCACATGATAAACCAACTTAGCTCCAATAATTGAAGTAAAATGAGGAAATGAGTTGCAAAATTTGTAACCTTTGTTTTCCTCTTTCCATGGTTTTGGCAATTTCCCAGACTATTTGTTTGAACTTTCTTGGTTTTCTAAATGAGAGATTTGTTATCAAATGCTGATCTCAATGTGTTAGTATAATCTAACATTAATCCTTGAGTTGTAGGAACTGTATTCTTACTTTATAAGCCAAGTGAAAATTTCAGATTTGTAAAAATTCATTTATGTGACCTCATTCTTATCTCCTTCATTAACAGAGGAATGATTGTACAACTAGGCCTCATACATTGCCATCATATTTTTCCTTTAGTTTAACTAAATCCTGTTATAACCTGTGCTAAATGTAGCCAAATAGTTTATAATATAGAATAGAATGCTAACATATTATTGCATATTATCTTACCTAAATTGGGATTCATTAATATTTCAAAAAGCTAAGTAGGTGTGCATTTTTTTTAAACTTTAATTGAAAAATATACCAATTTCCCCCTCATAAATGCAATATTAATTTCAAAGTTTAAGGTTTTTATACTACAGAAATGCAGATGTTTTAAACTCTAATTTCCTTAGTATGTAGAAATGAAAAATATTCTAACCATTACTTTTTCCTTTTCATTGAATTTATTGGGGTGACACTGGCCAATAAAATTTTACCAGTTTCAAGTGCACAATTCCACAACACATGATCTGTACACTGTATTCTGTGTTTACCACCCCAGATCAAGTCTCCTTCCACCACCATTTATCTCCCCATACGCTTTTGCACCTCCCTTAGTCCTAACCATTACATTTTTAATCATATAGAAAAATTTTTTCAAATTATTTTTTATTGTGCTATAATCTACAAATAAGTCTTATTAATTTCAGGTATACAGCATAATGATTGATATTTGTATATATTGTGAAATGATAACAAAAATAAGTCTAGCCCTAGCCAGTTTGGCTCAGTGGATAGAGCCTGCGGACTAAAGGGTCTCAGGTTCGATTCTGGCCAAGGGCACATGCCCGGGTTACCGGCTTGATTCCCCCCCAGTAGGGGATGTACAGGAGGCAGCCAATCAATGATTCTCTCTCATCATTAATGTTTCTATCTCTATCTCTCTCCCTTCCTTTCTGAAATCAATAAAAAATATATTTAAAAAATAAGTCTAGTTAATGTTCATTACCACACATAGTTAAAACATTTTTTCTCTTGTGATAAGAACTTCTAAAGTTTACTCTCTTAGGAACTTTCAGATATACAATACAGATCGTTAGCTGCAGTTATCATGTGTACATTACATCCCATGACTTACTTAATCTTCATGCAAGGGTATGTTTACTGATTTTAGGGATAGAGATAAACATCGATCTGCAGTGAAATAGGGCTCTATACACTAATGGACACTAATGTAGTGACAGAGAGAATAGGAAAAGGAACGACTAAAGTGAGTTCTGGGACCTGTTTAATGTACTAGGTAGCAATAGAGGCCTGCAATAGGTTGGGAAGGTGAAGGGTATAAGCCTTATTTTGTTGTTGGCTTTTTCCCTCTTCATATTAAGTTTCTAGCATAGTGATGTGTTAAAGAAGATATCTTTGATCTTTATTTCCTTAGGAAATCTGTTATTTTTTGGTTTTGTTTTTGTTTGTTTGTTTTTTGGTGCTGAAACCTGGGAAAATCTGTTTCTTTTTATAGTAGTACTTGAAATATGTTGAAATGCTGCTATATGCAATTGATTTTTTTTAGTAACTGGAGATGGACCAGGTTTGATAGCCCCTCAGGCTATAATATGGAATATATAAGGCCCATTTTGTTACCTGGAAAAATTGGTAATATTTGAAAATTTCAAAAGCCCAGAAACAATTTATTTGAAATATGAGGAAAGAAACTTATTTTTCCCCTAACTTTAATGAAGCATTTTTCCTCTCTTGGCAGAATGTAATTAATACTGAAAATCTGGTCAGCTCCATAGATTCTGACAAACAAGATTCTCCCCCTCCAAAACCACCAAGGACTCGCAGGTATTGTATGTCGCATTTTCTTTGAAAGGACACTTTTATTTTACTCACTGTTTTTTAAAATAAATGCTGACTAATTTCTAAGTTTTTTTTATAACTTTCATTAGTTTTTTGTTTAAGATGTAGCATATCTATGGCAATTAATTTTTTACTGTACTACATAAATTTTGTTTCACTTGATAAAATTTCAATAGTATACTGTATAAGAACAGTGAGCATAACCATGTTTTGGTATGTTGTACAGTAAAATTTTAAATATTCCGAAGATTATAATTTCTCTTCATGACTATACAGGTAATATGATTGCCAAAAATTATATGCAAATTGAAGAATTTATGTGAAGATGTTTTATAACATTACTAGCAAACATGAGTTTATTACTCTGTAGATTTTCTTAGTTTCAGGTGGGATAGAATAGTGGTTAGACAATTATATAATTTTCTAAGTGATTCCCTTGATAATTCTAGTACCCACCTAACACCATAAATTGTTATTACTAAGCTCATTTATAATAGTTAAACATATACTTTTGTTCTCTTTTTCTCTCCCATCTCATTGAGAGTAGCTGCTAGGTCAGTGGTCAGTTAATGTGATAGTATGTAAAAAGTATAGAGAGAGTCAGAAAGATTTAGTTTCAGTTCTTTTTCAGCCACTTATTAGTTTTGAGGGTTTTCAGTTTAAGTATTCTCTTAAGGACTAAATGAGATAAAGTATGTGGAGTTATGATCAAGTTACTGAATTATTTGTATAAGGAAGCACAGTAGGAGATATGTAATAAAACTGAGAATGACTTAAACTGTCTTGTCTCAAGCACATATCTGCCCAAACTGATTAATCTTTTCCTCAGAGCAAGTTTTCTTTTACATAGGATTCACCAATTCTTTCCCCTTAAAAGCTTGATAGAAGTTAACTTATGTTGGGTGAGATGATTAGGGTTAGGTGTTGGCATTGAGTCCTTATACCTTAACAAGATCATTCCTCTTTAAAAAAGAAAAAGACTACAGCTACTCTCAATAACTAAGGCAAAATGTAATAGTTATTATTGTCTCTAGAATATTTTTCTAAGGAAGATCAAGAAACCTAGATAGATGGGTTTAAGTTTCAGCATTCAAATGCTCAGTATGTTAAATCTGCATTAACAAAACTTATGGTATCTACTGAAAATAGAATTTTAATCTCCAATGGAAGGTAGTCAGTTAAAAACTGTAAATTGTTAGTTCAACTTTTTGTCCCATATATGGGAGTCCTAAAAGAAACTGTACTGGCTGTAAATGAAATTAAGAAATATTTTGCTACTCTTAATACCTTTTAATTTTTTTATTTTTTTGAGATTGAGCCAATGTAGAGGTTTTCAAGCTGTACACTGACATTTGTGATTTATATGGTTATCTACCTCTAACAAATAATGGTAGCCTCTTCTAATTTTGAAGGAAAAAAATGAATAGAATATTCAGAATTTTAAGCCTTTCTCATATACCTTCTCACAAGTTTGGCTCCTGTTATTCCTTGGTAAACAGAAAGATAAGTAGTAACAGAAAAATGTTCACTCACCTTATATGGGATTTTATTTGGGGATATGTGTTCACACACATAGTTTTTTTTTTTTTTATTGTCTAAAGTTTTACGTATGTCTCCTTTTCCCCCTATTGACCCCCCCCTCCCCCAAGCCATTCACACCCCAGGCAAGCCCCCACCGCCCCAGTGTCTGTGTCTATTGGTTATACTAATATGCATGCATACAAGTCCTTTGGTTGCTCTCTAACACATAAGTTTTTTATGTGTGACTTTATATTACATGCTAAGGTAAGGTTCTCTCTTTTTTAAAAATTCAGGTAGTGAGTCAAATGGCAGAATTTCATTGTGTTCCTTGTGACTTCTAGGTTGAGTTGAGTTTTAGAATTATTGTAAACTAGAGGGCTGGCACACGAAATTCGTGCACTTGGTTGGGGGGTCCCCCTCAGCCCGGCCTGCGCCCTCTCTCAGTCTGGGAGCCATCAGACATCCTTAGTGCTGCCATGGAGGTGGAAAAGGCTCACATCACCACCGCTGCACTCGCCAGTGTGAGTCCAGCTTCTGGCTGAGTGGCGCTCTCCCAATGGGAGTGCACTGACCACCAGAGGGCAGCTTCTGCATTGAGCGGGATCAGGTCGAAACTGGCTCTCCAACATCCCCTGAGGGGTCCCAGATTGCGAGAGGGCACAGGCCAGGCCGAGTGACCCCACCGGTGCATGATTGATTGGGGCTGGGAAGGGACACGTAGGTTAGCGAGCCAGGGAGGGCTCCAGGGCTTGTCCGGCCTGTCTCGCTCAGTCCCAATTAGCAGGACCCCAGCAGCAAGCTAACCTACCAGTCAGAGTGTCTGCCCTCTGGTGGTCAGTGCACGTCATAGCGAGCAGTTGAGCGCCCTTAGGATATCATTAGCATATTACGCTTTGATTGGTTGAACGGATGACTGGATGACCGGACACTTAGCATATTAGGTTTTTATTATATAGAATTGTTAACTGAAAATAAAATCACAAGAGCATAAGATGAATAAAAAGTAAAAATGGTATACTTTGTTTTTCACATGTTTGTTGTGTTAGATTTAATCTGTCATGTAATTATGCTTGATACATACTTAATACCTAAATCATTATAAGAAAAGTAATTTTATAAGTTCCTATAAAATATAAATTTGAAACAGAAGTTATAGTGTTACTCATTTTAAAACGTGGTTAAACAAATGTAAATTTTCTTTATTATAAAGTCCGAACTTCTTACTGTGAAATTCTGGGCCTTCATAGGATAGCTTCATCCTATCTTTTTAGCATTATTTTTCAATATTTCTCTGTACTCCATAAGGACCCAAACTGTTGTATTCACTGTTTTATCTTCTTCTGGAACTGGTATAATGCTTAGCTTAGCAAGCAGTAGATTCTGAATATTTTGTTTTATTTTTGAGAAGTGAAAAATGCCTTCCTCAGAACAGGTGAAATCAAGAACAATATTTATAAAAAGAATGATGCAAATCATATTGTATTTCTTCACTGGAATTTTTTTGCTTCAGAATATCTAGTGAAAATAGGAATGTGGTTAGTATAGTGGTAAATCAGAATATAGCATGTTTTTATGTGACTGGGCTTATCATTTTTGTGCACATGAAAGTGCTGTAAAGAGTTCTAAGCATTGTTTCATTAAAATAAGGGAGGATAAGAAAAAAGTCTGTCATTATAATTATCAATCAAATTTGAGTAGCCACAAATACCACAAAGGACACAAGGAAACTTTTGGAGGTGATGGATATGTTTATTATCTTGATTGCAGTAATAGTATCATGGGTATATACATATGTTCAAATTCATCATATTATATACATTAAATATGTACGGTTTTTGGTTTATTAGCTATACCTTAATAAAGCTACCTTTTAAAATGTGAGTAGCCAAGAATATATTACTTATGTACATATCAACATCATGCATAGACTACTTCTTCTAAAAGCATTTCTAATATTATTGGTTAAATAAGGCAGTTTGAATACTTATCTCTGGTCCCTTTCTAAACTTCCTAAAATTATAGTGAAGAAATATAAAAATATGCAAAGATTTTTTAAAAATAATTGGAGCAGATATGTCATCATATGAGATGTTGACAAAATATAGGAAAGTGAGGAGCACATTGACCAATGAAAACGGACCTAACAGAACAAAGAAAGTTAAAACTTGCTGCCTTGTAGGTGGGCAAACGAATAAGAAGCAAGATGATTCTCTTCAAAGAATCCCCAGAGAGGCTCAGAAATTGGAGATCCTACTTAAGGCTCTTGTGTAGGATGGTACTGAAAACAAGAAGAGTACTCGAATGTCTCTATAAGAGTATTTAGAACCCCAGATTCCTTTCATCAAATTGAACAGACAGATGACTGCTTCTCACATCCTGGCCACACACAATATGAGGGATTTACTCTGGAGTGGCTGAACCAGGGAATCTCTAGATTCAAGGACATCAGGTCCAATTGGTGAATGGGGTTGTGTGTCTTACTGAAAACAGGAATCTGCATGCTGAATAATGAGATCCTCCAGCTCCTTTGCTCTTACCCTTTATTTGGCTCCCAGAATATTGGTAGCTACTTCTGGTGTTGACAGTATCTCTCGAAAAACTACCAGCCCAAGAGAAGAAAGGTATCATCATTGATGGTTGTGGCCTACCATTGATATTGCAAGAGCTATGTTCAGGTCCCATGCAGTGAGACGATCACTAATCCTCAAGACCTCCCCCCTTACATACACATCTTCCAAGTCATTTTTAATATTTCTCTTTTTTTTCAGGTAGAATTTAATAGATTAATTTTTTTATGTATACTTTTTTCCCCCAGTTTATATTCAACACCATTCTGCATTAGCCTCAGATGCATAGTGGTTAGACAATGATGTACTTTACAGAGTGAACCAAAGCAGGGAAGATCAGACCTTTGATCCCCTAACATGAAAGACAGCCCCAAATAAGCAGGAAAAAAGGAAGACAATACATAGTAGAAGAAAGATGCGTCAGGGGGTATTTGTACATTTTTTTCATTCATTAGAAAATACTGATACCATGAAATACGAACTGGGTGGTAAAAAATAAGCTATTGGGAATATTGCAAAAAATTTAAATTAAACAGAGACTGGAAGAGAATAAGGATATCTTCCATGAATATGAACAAATACAAAGAGATAGAAAATCGGCCAGGCCGGTGTGGCTTAGTGGTTGAGCATCAGCTCATGAACCAAGAGGTCACTTGTTCGATTCCCAGTCAGGGCACCTGCCCAGGTTGCAGGCTAGATCCCCAGTAGCAGTCTCCAATAGGGGGCGTGCAGGAGGCAGGTGATGGTTCTCATCGATTTTGCTGTCTCTATCCCTCTCCCTTCCTCCCTTCCTAAAAATCAACAAAAACTTTTTTTTTTTTTGATCGGAGAGAGAAGATAAGAAATTAGAGAATCAAACCAGCAGGTCTGTCAAAAAAATAAGTTCACATTTAAAGGAATAGGCATCAGAATTACAAAATTCTGAGGGAAAATTATTTCTAATCCAGAATTATATACCTTTTCAATAAAAATCAATAATCTTGAAAATATAATACTTAAATATAGAAGGCCTCAAGAAATTTGCCTCCTAAGTATAGTTCTTAAGCAACTAGAGGAGGTTGTAACCCTCCAAAATAAGGGAGTATACCCAGAATAAGGAAGATGGGACCTGGGAAACAGGAGAGAACCTCAACTCTGTGGTAGCCTAGGGAGGCAGTAGCCCACACTAGAGCAGGAGGCCCAAAGTTTCTAAGAGGGATGCCTATGGTGCTTGACTAGGTGAGAGAGGTGCACAAATCTGCAGGAAAGTTAGAAGGCTGAATTACTGATGATACATAGAAAACCAAGCCATCAGAAACCCAAATCATTTAGTAGGGGAAAACAAGAACTTATATAAGAAGAGATATAAAATCATGGTATAATTGTGTACATGTATTACCTTGTTAAACATTAAATTTTCTTAGTTTGACAAATTATGCTTTTTTGTTCATACAAATTATAGATTCTACTGGCTTTTAATGTTATAGATTTAACTACATAATTGTTACCTATCAACTTATTTTACAAAGGATGAACATTCTTACAATAGCCTTTTATTCATGCTTGTTTTCAGTTGCCTCGTAGAAGGGGATGCTAAGGAAGAAATACTGCAGCCACCAGAGCCTCACCCAGTGCCACCCATTTTGACACCTTCTCCCCCTTCAGCTTTTCCAACAGTCACTACTGTGTGGCAGGACAATGACAGATACCATCCGAAGCCCGTGTTGCACGTGGTTTCATCAGAACAACATTCAACAGACCTCAACAGAAATTATAATAAATCAGCAGAACTTCCAGGGAAAAATGAATCAATTGAACATATAGATAAAAAATTGGAGCGAAATTTAAGTTTTGAAATTAAGAAGGTCCCTCTCCAAGAGGGACCAAAAAGTTTTGATGGGAACACACTCTTGAATAGGGGACATGCAATTAAAATTAAATCAGCTTCACCTTGTATAATTGATAAAATCTCTAAGTCACAGGAATTGAGTTCAGGGGATCCGAAAGTTGATGATATTTCTCAGAATTCTTGTGTGGACTGCAGTGGAACACTGTCAAATAAAGCTCCAGTTATCCCACCAGAAGAATTACAGAAGAATTCAGACATACCTCCAAGGCCAGACTGCTTGCCTCTTGATGAAGAAGGACACGTAACATGGTCATTTCATGGACCTGAAAATACCTTGCCCATGCCTGATTCATCTGAAGCGATATCCTCAGATACCTGTCAAACAATGAAAACTGTGAGTTTAACACCAAGCCCCACAAAACAAGTCGAAACCCATGATCTTGTGGATCATCATAGCAGTTCACCTCTATTCAGAGCACCCCTCAGTTTTACTAATCCTCTTCACTCGGATGACTCAGACTCAGATGAAAGGAACTGTGACAGTGCTGTGTCCAAGAATAAAACTAATATTTCAACAGCAAGTGCCACAGTTTCTGCTTCCACTAGTACTGAAAGCATATCTACAAGGAAAGTATTGCCAATGTCCATTGCTAGGCATGATATAGCAGGAACAATACATTCAGGTGCTGAAAAAGGTAATAATAGTATTTAACACTTAAATATTTTTACTATGTGCCAGTCACTGTGCTAAGCACTTTAGCTGTATTACTAATTCATTGTTTTATTCCACACTTGACTCTAAAACCTACAGCAAAATTTCATTATTTTAGACAAGTTTCTTTAAAGTAAGCTTTTATTATCTTAATATGATCACATTGCATTACTGGATTTTGTGTTTTCAAAATGTTTCAATTGTAACTGAAAAATTTTCTTTTTTTCTGTATTATAGCTTTTAGTATTTTACATGGGTCAAAAATATGTATAATAGAAATAATTTAAGAAAGATAATTGCTTGAAATAACAGTGACACAAATATTGTAGAATGGCTTGATTGGCCACTTAATTCCACTCATGTCTATAATAAATACTTAATTGTTATCTTTTTATGATCTTTTGAATACAAAAATTTTTAAACCTTTCTTTATAAGTTCTTGAAAAAGAAGCTGCTTTCCATCCTGAGTTTAATGCAAGAAGCAGTATTGCACCTACTCAGCAGACTGGGAATTTTAATCCTTTCAGTAGTGAGTGGGATATATCTGTATTTAGTCATCACTGCTCTTATTTAATGAAGCAGTCTTATTATTTCAACATAATGCATGTGCTCAGTTCCCAATATGTATTATTGGTTCTTGAAACAATTTGATCTGCTAAAAATAATCATGGCTGCTTTCTTAAACAGACCAAAATGTTGAGAGCAAATGTATAAACATGAAAGCTATTTTCTGATAGATTATCAGTGGTCATTTACTTGTCAGTGAACTTTTATAATGACACATACAGACATATTTGTAATGTGCTGCCATAAAAGGTACTGTGAACCTGAAAGATGATTTTCCTTTTCTATTTCTGACCCAATACGTACCACCTTTGTTGTACCTTTATTTTCTCCAACTCAGACATACTGTATTTTTTTTATGTTGAGAATGTATCTGGTAGAGTAGATGAAACTCTAAGCTAGTTTCCTAAACTTTATGATTCTCTATATTCTTGCTTCTTCTGTGTTTTATTTGAAGGATCTTCAGAAGATAATGGTTACCATAATAAATATTACTTTACCAGTTGGCCATAATTTAAATTTGTTGATATATTTTTCTCCCTCGATTTCAGAGTTTGAAATATAGAACTACCTTGCCCTAGCTGGTTTTGCTCAGTGGATAGAGCATCAGCCTGCGGATCCAAGGGTCCCAGGTTCGATTCTGGTCAAGGGCACATGCCTGGGTTGCAGGCTCGGTCCATCGTGCAGGAGGCAGCCAATCAATGATTCTTTCTCATCATTGATGTTTCTATCTCTCTCTCCCTCTCCCTGTCTGAAATAAATAAAAATATAAAAAATAAATAAAAATAAAACTACCAAGTTGTAACTACTTAAAAAAAATGTGTAGATAAGAAATTTTCATTTGGGGCTTTTTTCTTTTTCTTTTGGCATATCAGGCATGTGTCTTGGGTCTATGAATTTTTTTTTTTTAACGACTACTAGAAATAGAATTTGGTGAGGACAGGAAGGATGCATGATGTGATATGCTCGTTAAATTTACTACCACGTGTTTAGTCTTTTGGTGATAGCAGGAGTCCCTTTAAAATACTGTACAGGGATAATTGAAAGCACTCTATTGTATAGCAGCTCACTTGTGCTTTATTTTGTTTGTATTTCAAAGCAAAGATAGCTGTAAATGTGATTTCAGGTTTCTTTTCACCCTTACCTGACTATGCTATATTAGTTTGGTATTCACTGAAGATTTTCCTGTGTAAGCATTCTGTGCCGCAACATAATTATAAGCAGTCCTTTTGTCTTCTTCTTCTTCATAGCTGATTTTTAGAGAGAGGAAGGGAGAGAGAAAAAAACATCGATGTGAAAGCGAAACATCTAATGGCTGCCTCCTGAATTGCCCCCAGGAGGTTGAACCCACAACCCAGGCATGTGCCCTTGCCTGGGAATTGAACCAGCCACCTCCTGATGCACAGAACGATACTGAACCAACTGAGCCACACCGGCCAGGGCAGTCCTGTTTTTAATGTTGTTATTTACCTTGTAGTTGAACCATTGGCTCAAGAAGTAGATTTTTGTTTGTTTGATTGATTGTTTGTTTTAGAACTTGTTAGGGAATTAAAGAGAATAACTTTGTTTTGATACCTAAAACAACCTTTGGCGTAAGTTACTGCCTGAAAAAAATTCCTGGTTATGAATTCTGATTTTAAAACTGACTCAGGTGTCCTGAAAGATTTCTCAAACTTGGCTACACTAGGCTCCCACACAATGTATGATTTGCAAAAGCCTGTGTAAAGTATGCTGTCTTTGGTTGAATAACCTCTAAAACAAGTTTACAACATAGAAAATACAACCCAGAGATTCAGGGAGGAACATGCAGTTGAGAAGAAAGGGCCACAGTTATTTTTAAAAAAAGCTTTAAGGGTGAGGACTGCCATAATTCTTGACAAGTAAAGTGGTGAAGATTTGTTTATTTTACACATTTAAAAAACTGGTTCTCTTAGATACTTGTGGTAGTGAGTTTTAGAATCTCAAGAAAGGTCTCTCTGTTTAGATGAGTTCATTTTTAATGAGTCAACATTTTAAACAAGTTCATAATTTGTCTAAATGTTATGTATTTAATATAGATGTTGATGTTAGTGAAGATTTACCTCCTCCTCTCCCTGAAAGAACTCCTGAATCTTTTGTATTAGCAAGTGAACATAGTGAGTATCTTCTGGTTTTACAAAAATACTTCATACTCTTTACTTTAAACTCTGGGAAACATGGCTGATTTTAATCTAGTTGCTATTGAACTACATAATTAAGTTAAAAAACAGGGTTAAATTGATATTGACAACTGTTTTTAATTCCTTATATGAAAAACAATTTGGTATCCTTTCATTCATTATGAAAAGACATTGATTGGTTCACTTGGTGCCAGTTCAGGTATAAACATTAAATTGTGTTGTAGGTGAATATCACTCAGTTGGTGTTAATTCAGGGACACTTCAGGCCACAAGAGTTACCAGTGAGAACTGGGAAAAGTGGGCATATTTCAAAGCATTGATACTGTATTTTTCTTCCTTCCCCTCCAGAAAGAGTACAGAAACAGCTTTATTCATATATTCACAGAATTGCTCACTACTCTTTATCTGAATTACATTTTACCAATATTTTATTAATTTCAACTGATTTTAAGAATGTTAAAAACAGTAAAGCCATATACTTTAATAATATTAAATCTAAGTCTGTCAAATCTATAGATTATAGTGAGCTTATAATAAACTCTGATGTACTCCTTAAAGGAGGAAAACTTACAGAAATATTCTTAAATTGATAGAAACAAAAGTTTTTATGAAAGTGATAGTTTCTAAAAATCTATAGAATGTTTGTTTTTATATATTACCTAATGCAAGAAATTTCAAGAAGTAAAGATGTTAATTTTAATTGTAAGATTTCATTTTTCTCAGATACACCTGAAAGATCTGAATGGAGTGAACTTCAAAGTCAGGAAGAATCTGAACAAAAAAAATCTGAAGTGAGTCCTTTTGGTATTAAAACAGCAAGAGTTCAATATTTTTGCTTATCTTTTTTTTTTTTTTTTTTTTTAGTACGTGCTCTTTTTTTATTTTTACTTTCTTTTTAAATATTTTTTTATTGTTGATAGTATTACCCCCTCCCTTTAGCCCCCTCCTCCCAGTTCCTACCCTCCCCGCCTCACCTCCCAGGTCTTCACTACCCTATTGCCTGTGTCCTTGGACTATGCATATTAGTTTATAAATTTTTTGGTTTATCTAGTCTTGTCCCCCCAGCCCCACATCAAGGTATGTCAGTCTGTTCCATGCCTCCATATTGTTAGTTTATAATAACTGTAGCTAAGACTATTAAATAAAATTTTTAACAGCATTTCTTGTGCAAAAATTTCAGATGAAATGTGAGATCTGGAGTTTTTACAAGGGCAACATAGTCTACCTATTACTGTCTCATCAATTCAGAGTATTATTTTCCCAAGCTGCTTTTGAAATTCATAAATTGTGCCATGTTCCAAATCATTCTGGAGGTATGAATGGAACTGGACTTACTATTTTCAGGGTCCTAGTACTTTGCTAGACTTTTTTCCTTCCATTATAACAGTAGGTATGAGGTTTCCTTTCACATTCAAGAAATGTATTGGTAGCTAAATATTTTAGCTGTGGAAAAATGTGGGTTTTTTGGTCAACATTAATGTTTTCCTATTTCTCCCATATTTTAATATCACTGAAATTAGGGTACATCTTACAATTGATTAAAAACCACTGATACACTTTGTCACATAAAATAGTGGTAACCCTGTAAGAATGATGGTTTGTCTTAAAATCCATGGTATCATAATTTGATAAATATGGTAAAAGACTGGCAAAATGCAATAGTGTGTATATTCCTTTGTGTAATAGCTCCTGCATTTTCAGTTTTCATCCAGAGGAAAAAGGAATTTCCCTATCTTTTTACTCCCAATATAAAGTACCATTCATTTAAAAATTTTAAGCCTATGAACAACATAAACTGATAAACAAAAATAGATCCAAAGGAATAAAATATTTTAGAATATAATAGAAGTAATCCTGTTATTTGCAGATTTTTAATATTTCCTACAACTTTGTGATAATGTACTATGTTAGTACAGTTTTGGTAATATTATACTTAAAATCCTTTTTTCCTTGAAATATTACTGTTTATTGCGTGTAATATTATATTTAAGATAGTTTTTCTTGAATAATTGGTGTTTATTGCATGTAACATATTTAAAATTGTTTTTGTTTTTTTTAAAAATATATTATTATTGATTTCAGAGAGGGAGAGAGATAGAAACATTGATGAGAGAGAACCATGGATCGGCTGCCTCCTGCACGTCCCCTAGTGGGGATCGAGCCCGCGACCCAGGCAAGCGCCCTTGACGGAATCGAACCCAGGACCCTTCGGTCTGCAGGCCGATGCTCTATCCACTGAGCCAAACCGGCCAGGGCTAAAATAGTTTTTCTTGAGATCTTAATGATTGCATGTAACATTATACTTAAGATTGTTTTTCTTGAAATATTAATGTCTATTGCTTGTAACATTATATTTTTAAAAATGAATAAAGTTAGTTTATTGGGTATTTTTTTAAGCCTAATTGAAAACATCATTGTTTTCCTTTGACACTGATAAAGCTTAATTTCTTGGGATGGATACTCAGACAGATTTTTTAATATTTGTTTGTAAAATTATTAAATGTCATCCTTACAGGGCTTGATAACCTCAGGAAGTGAAAAATGTGGTAAGTTAGACTTTGTTCCTTTTTGCTATAGATTATATAGATTAATTTTCATAAAATAGCATGTCTTGTGGTATATGTTATTTGGTTATTTCTGTACGTGAAAATATGTAGGACACCTCTTCTAAAACAGGAATTATGTAGTATAATACTTCCAATTTAATTGCTATTCCAGAGATTATTATTGATCTGGAAAATAACAGCATGTATTATTAATAGTTACAGGCTGATAGGAAGGAAATTATTTTTATGTATTTCCCAGTGTATTATTTTCTGTTGGCTATGAAACCACTTAGAATCCAGATCTGGCAATGATTTAAATAAATGCCCCATAATTAATCTATGTGATTGAATTGGGCCCCTAAAAATAGATTGCTTTGGAAATCTTTTAGGACTAAATACATTTGTGAAGACCATAAGATTATGTAGCTCAACCGAGTGTTATAATGCCAAGTTAAAATTTTTTCCTACCACATTACTTTTTACTATCATGCTAAATAGGTCAAATTATTGTTAATTCTTATAAATCGGTACCATAAAGCAGCTCATCAAACATCCTAGTCTATGTAATTCCCTCAATTCATCTATTATTTCTGCCTTTATCCTCCATTCTGCTTCAGCTTCTCTCTCTGATGTTTGCCTAATGGGGCTCCATATCAGCTATTACTCTCTATCCACTTTCCTGAGGCAACATATTGTAAGTAAAAGCAAAAGCTTTAGAGTCAAGGCCACCTGAACTGGAATCCCATTTTTACCATTTTACTTACCATGTAGCTTTGTCTATGTTGCCTAATGTTTCTGAGCCTGTTTTCTTCTCTGTGAAATGGAGATAATAGTACCTACTCTAGTGGATTGTTGAATCACATAGAGTATCAAACACTGCCTGGCACATAATAGACACTCACATGGCAGCAATGCTATTATGACTATCTTTTTTTTTTTTAAATTACTACTAGAGGCCCGGTGCATGAAAATTCATGCACTCGAGGGGGGAGGTCCCTCAGCCCGGCCTGCCCCCTCTCACAGTCTGGGAGCCCTCAGGGGTGGGAGGCGACCCGGTGATCAGGGGAAGGCAACGCCCCCTTCACACCTCTGCTGCTGCCACTGCCGGCAGCGCAAGCCTCAGCCAGCCCTGGTTACCTGAGCCTCGGGGGCCCTGGGTGCTTGGGCAGCCGCCATACGCAGCTTGCCTGCGCCTCGAGTATCAGCTGGGCAGCCGCCATCTGAGGCTTGCCTGTGCCTTGGGCCGGCCCTGGGCGGCTGTGGGGACTGGGGGACTACAGAGGCAGGCACCCTGGCGGGGCTGAAGGGACTGGGCGCCGCCATCTTGTGGCTGTGGGCACTGCCATCTTTGAGGGTGGGGCAGTCAATTAGCATATTCCCTCCTCGTTGGCTGGGGGCACCGCCATCTTTGCAATGGCATGAGGGTCAATTAGCATATTCCCTCTTTATTAGATAGGATTACTGCTATGGCTGGATCCCTGAATCTTTTATTTTCTTAATATATGTTAACTCCTTTCTGGCTCCTTTTCTTTCTCTAACCAATCTAGTTACCATCCTCCATCATTCCAGTCACACTGAAAAATATATTCCACTTTCTTGCTCCTAATTTCCATACCATTTTATTTTATCCCTTGGGCTTACTGAATACTGTAGATTAGCCTACAATTCTGGTCTTCTCCACAGTTGGGCCCTCAGCTTTGCCTGGTTATCTTATATGCTCTAGTTCAGTGATGGCAAACCTATGACACGCGTGTCAGCACTGACACGCATAGCCATTTTTGATGTGACATGCGGCCGCATGCCGAGGATGAAACATTTGCTGCTCCTGAGGATGAAACATTTGCAACTAGAGTCTCGGAGTTAGTTTTTTCCTCAAAGTGACACACTACCCGAGTTATGCTCAGTTTTTTGGCGAAGTTTGACACACCAAGCTCAAAAGGTTGCCCATCACTGCTCTAGTTGGTACCTGAATTGTCCAAAGCTTTACTTCTTCTAATATCATCCATCCCACTAACTCTTAGCAAATGACCTTTACTTCGCTGGGAAAATTGAGGTCTTCAGACTAGATAGATCATCATTTCCTCCTAGAAGCCAGCCCTGAATACCTCACCACTACTAGTTCACCTACATACCTCTTTTCTCTGCCCTCATTGCACCCTTTGTATAATCTACACTAATAAAAGAGAAACATGCAAATGACCATCACTCCGCTATGCTACCAGCCAATCAAGAGTGAGGATGCAAATTAACCAAAATTGGTGACGCCCATAGTGGCCAGGCAATACTGGAGCTGCTGGGGGCCGGATCATAGACACAAACCTGCAGGCCTGGCACCCAGCAGCCCCAAGTCCCGCCACCACAGTGCTGGGGCTGCTGGGGGCTGGATTGGAGACACAAACCCGCAAGAAACCTGTGGAAAGGGAGATAAACTATCATAACTTTATCTCCCTTTCCACAAGATGAGAAAACTGACCCTGGTTTATTTAGTGATGTGGCCCACACCTTTCTACAAGCACAGGGTATGTTATGACCACTCCCAGGAAGGTCTGGTCAGAATACCGTCTCCAGGGAATAACGCTACTGTGACAAATCATCTAAGAGAGGAAACAAGCTTTTGTTGGGTTTATTCTGAAGGTCAGAGAACATGCCACCCCAACATATGCTGTGTAGTTATATTGATGATCTTGAGCTGCAGATGCTTGAAAAACAGCAAATGCATGCAGAGGCTTTCACTGAAGTCTCCTGATCTGCCTAAAATCGGACCCCCCAAAAGGAGCTTAACCCTTTGCACTCGCTTGCTTTTTTCTCGATTCCTGCTACCGATGCTAACCGTGTTGAGTCACACTCGACATCTGAGTGCAAAAGGTTAAATGTCATAGGTCCCCTTGACAGGAGAAGTGTCATCAGGCAAAGAAGACTGACTCCTGTCACAGGACAGGAGAGTAGAAGTTGACATCACACCCAAACTTGGTTACAAACGATTTCCTCCCACCCCCATTCATCTTTCCTAAAAATCATTTACTCTCCTCTAAGAGGCCTACATCTCCTGCCCCCTTTCCCTAGGAAGAAGGTATTTAAATCTGCATTCTAAGCCACCTTGGGGAGTTACTCATTTTTCCCTGGGATCTCCCACATATACATGAGGTACACGTTAATGAACTTTTGTTTTTCTCTTGGTGATCTGTCTTTTATTACAAGGGCCTCCACTAAGAACTCAGAAAGGTAGAGGAAAACCTATTTTTCCTCCTCCATAATTCTGTCTCGGGAAATCAACCCCAGCTGAACAATGAGGTTGGCTCAAGTACCAAACAGTCCTGGCTGATGGGAGGGAAGCTTCTAGGGAGAAATCAATGATATTGGCATCAAAGTGGGATGGAGGGCACACACATGGTTGCTGGCGGGAGTTTAACGTGGTCCAACATTTTTGGAGTATGATTTTGCAAATTCGATAGAAATGTTCAAAGTACATCCAAGAGTCTTCTAGAAATCACATCTGCTGAGATAAAGCACAAGCGCATAAGCCCTGGTCAGAACCCAGGATGCTACTGTGGGATCCCCTTCCATGATAGGAAAACCTGGGAACAACCTGCATTTTTAGGACAAGGTGGCATCTATACTAATAAAAGGGTAATATGCTAATTAGACTGAATATCTTCCGGATGACCTTCCAGACGTCCTTCTGGACAAAGCCATGTTGGCGGGGCCAAGGCAGAGGAGGTTAGAGGCGATCAGGCAGGCAGGGGAGAGCAGTTAGGGGGATCAGGTCGGCAAGCAAGTGAGCGGTTAGGAGTCAGAGGTCCTGAGGGGACCCTCTTCCCGTGCACGAATTTCGTGCACCGGGCCTCTAGTTTTATTATAAAACTTAACACACTACTATAATTAATGAGCTTTTCTGCCTCTCCTAATCTACCAGGGATCGGCAAACTACCACACAGGCATAATCCTGCCATTGGCTTCTTTTCTTGTTCTGCCCTTGATCTAAACTAGTGATTTTTACATTTTGAAAGAGTTGCTTAAAAACAAAGGAACAAAAATCAGTGAAGCATATGTGACAGGATTGTATTGGCTTGCAAAGCCTAAAATACTTATTCTCTAGCCTTTTACAGGAAAAAGTTTACTGACCCCCTATCTGGACCCTAAGCACTATAGGATAAGGATCATAAAGTTGAGGATCATTGCAAGTGTGACTGGAATGATGCAGGGAAGGTATCTAGTTTGGATAGTGAAGGGAGAGAAACCGAGAAGGAGTTAACATATATTAAAAGGTCATTTGACTTATACTCCAAGTTTCCAGAAAAGTTTCTTAACAGAGGTGTAGGGATGTGATAAAGGTTATGAAAGAATGGATGAATCATAGCAGTTAATTTCTTTTGTTAACCTTACACATTAATAATTAAGTAATTAAACTAAAATTTAAGTAATGTAAAACTTATTTATAGGAGCAGACAGTAAGTTCATGGGTTTCCATATAAAAAGCATTTCAGTTGCAATTATTAGCACACAGTATAACTAATTTAAGGAAATACAGTATGCCAAGATGCAGGTTTATTCAAGTCAGAGCATAAGGATAAGTTTCACATTGCTGAAGTACTCACTGCAGATTTCTAAGTGCCCTGAAGAACACTTAGTATGATTTCCTGTGCTCACTACCTCATCATTTATATTTATTTGAGCCTCTAAAATCATGTCCCCAAGAGAAAACTTACTCTTTAACTTAATTTTTCAAATTAAAACAATTAGAAAATTCTACATAGGATGCTTCAAATAATGGTGATTAACATAGCTCTATTTTGCATTTTATATCATCCAGCAGGAGGTATTCACCCAGAGACTTGTACAGAATGTCCACCTACTTCGAGTAACAAGAAAGATCCAATACCAGAAAGTCCAACAAAAGCCACAGATATTGGTAATTTTAGAACTTGAATTATATCATTAATGCTGGCAAGAATGAGAAAAAATTATTTGCCATCATTCCAGGATTTCCTTAAGGCAAAGTTTATCAAATGTTGTGCTATGATTTATTCAGTTTCTTAAATGAACTAACTACCCAAAACAAGTTGAAAGTTGATTTTGTGTTTAGAGTTTTGCTTAGTTTAAATTCTAAATTCCCATGTGGAAATTTATTTGTTCAAGAAGATAAGGATGTTTGACATGGTTTATACAGTATAAAAATATTTCTGAACACTGACAATTATTGTGGTGTTTTGATTATAGGTTTTGGTAATCGCTGTGGAAAACCCAAAGGACCAAGAGGTCCACCTTCAGAATGGACATGATTCAGGGAGCCAAAAACCACTTTAAATTATACTGGAAAATTCAAGTGCCACTGAAAGCCAGATTTATAGTATTCCTTCTTTAAAATGTGGGACTAACCGCAGTGTAGATTGTGACCTTTGCATTTTTTGCCAAGACCATCTACCTGCCTCACTACACTTAGGAAAAAGTATTACATATGGTGTTTTGTTTTGTTTTTTTTTGTTAACTTCAAGTATTATTGCCTTAATGTCTCTTAACCCTGTTACACGCTGCTTGTAGACATGTTAATATAGTAATACTTTTATTATAAATTGAGTTTAAGGACTACTCTTTTGCTAATGTTTTATCATGTATGCATTATTTTGTATATGTACAGGGCAAGTAGGTATATAATTTGATAAAGTTGCAGTCATAAAATATTATTAACAGAAGATGTAAAATTTCTGCATGGTCTAAATCTCTGTGTACTTTATTTGTAAATTATTTGCCCTGAAGTTTTAGAAAATAGTTTCTGAATTTTAAAATTGCTGGATTCATGCAGCCAGCATTGCAGGTTATCAGAAATCAAAGATTGTAATAATAATACATTTTGTAAATTGTAAGCAAAAAGTTATTTTTATATTATATACTGTCTAATTGTCCATCCTAATTGTTCTTGTTTTCATCTAGTCATGGAGATTCAGTAAGTGCCTTGGAACAATATTGAATTCTCTTAGCTTGTGTGTGTTACTTTAATATTTGAACTCAACTGGGATTAGAAGACTATCAAACTACATGTATGTTTCAGGATATTTGACCTGCCATTAAAAATCAATTTTACAGTGCTTACTTGTCTTAGTTTTTCATTCCTCATTCTGAGGAAATTAGACTTAATATCTGCTGATTCATTCTTACCTTTTAATCTTTTAATTCAATAAGAGGGAGCATCTGCAAACACATGGCTTTGCAATTGTAATACTTACAATAATTTTAATACTTATCCTTGAGTCAGCCCTAGGCATTACTACTAATAAGATCCTAGTAAAACACCAAACCATTTGTGAGGTTAGGAAAAGGAAACTTTTGTGGGGGGATTTTCTTTCACATTCCTAGATCACAGTTCTCATTCATAAGTACCAACTTTGAATTGTGACATCATGGATTAAAATTAGTAGACATCAGTCCTGGCTGGGTGGCTCAGTTGGCTGGAACATCATCTCATACACCAAAAGGTTGTGGGTCAGGGCACATACCCATTTACCGATTTGACCCCTGATAGGCTATGTACGGGAAGCAACTGATCTCTCTCGATCTCTCTCTCTCTCTCTCTCTCTCTCTCTCTCTCTCTCTCTCTCTCATCTCTTTCTCTCAAATCAAAAATAGCATATCCTCAGGTGAGGATTTTTTTTTTTTTTAAAGTGGGTATCTGTATTTTCCCTCTGCATACCAAAGGGGGAAGAAATTAAGAGACTAAAGTGAGATAGAGTAACCTTATGTGAGTAGAAAGATGATCATGAGGAGAAAATAATAGAATTTCATGCCAAAATATTTTCCTTTTTTTTTTTTAATCCTTACCCGAGAATATTTTTCCCCATTGATTTTTAGACAATGGAAAGGAGAGAGGGAAGTGGGGGGAGAGAGAAACATCAGTGTGCCCTGACTGGGACTTTGATCTCTCCACCTTTCAATGTAAGGATGACGCTCCAACCTACTGATCCAAACTGACCAGGGCTCATTGGTTGATTCTTGGATATGCCCTGACCAGGGATCGAACCCACATGGGGTGGAACTCTATAATCAACTGAGCTTACCTGGCCAGGGCCAATTTGGGGAACGTTCTTGATGATTTTGTTTCCTTACACAGACATTTCCTAATTATCTGCTTTTAGTGATGTTATTTTGGATAGAAAAAAATTCATGTTATTAATAGCTTTCTAAATAATGAGATGTGAATCAGTTTCAGTTTTTAAATATTCTCCCATTTGGGGTCTTTGTTACACAGTTCTTAAAAGGTCAGAAGCCCATATTTTCATTCTGGCAGACAGAATTGCAAAAGCATTAATCTAGATTTTGGCACATCAACTCATTAAGCAGCCCTGCATATTATCTTAAAAGTGCAAAGTAGATCACCCTAGCCAGTTTGGATAAGAGTCGTTCTGCAGCCCTAACTGGTTTGGCTCAGTGGATAGAGCGTCGGCCTGCAGACTGAAATGTCCCAGGTTCGATTCCAGTCAAGGGCATGTACCTTGGTTGTGGGCACATCCCCAGTAGGTGTGCAGGAGGGGACTGATCGATGTTTTTTTTTTTTCTCTCTCTCTCTCATCAATGTTTCTGACTCTGTCCCTCTCCCTTCCTCTCTTTAAAAAAATCAATAAAATAAAATAAAAAGTCGTTCTGCAGACTAACAGGTCCCGGGTTTGATTCCGGTCAAAGGCATGTACCTGGGTTTCTAGTTTTGAATATAAACTGTACTCAACAGATTTGCAGTAATGTTTCCTCTGCTATTTATTTGTCTTTAAGTTGCACAAATCTTACAAGATGTAAATGACCAATACTTAGATGGTAAACAATTTAAACAGTGGCAAGTAGCTGTGCTTGGCCAATTCAAAGAGACATGTCTGTTCTAAACTATAACAAATCTGGGCTTTGTTGAATTAGTGCGGGGAGGGAATTCCAAAGATTCCAGTCATTTTATATTTGAGAGATAACATGGCACGTGTACTGTTACCATGATCTAATATAATAGCATTTGTGACGAGAATTCTCTTGCCAGTGTTTCAGCAAGAACATATTACAGATTTATTCCGAAATAGCCAAACATTAAAGTTCTATATTATTCCTTAAAATCAGTAATTTTTTATCAGTAATTTTTAATTTTTTTCATAGTTACAATTTTGTTTTGCATTGAGAACTTTAGAGATCCACTCAGCAACTTTCAAATATGCAATCCAGTATTATTGCCTATATTCACTATACTGTACATTATATCCGTATGACATCTATTTTACAGCTGGAAGTTTGTACTTTTTCACCCCTTTCATACATTTTGCCAGCCCCACCCCCAATATTATGTTTTTCTCATTAAAAATTCTTCAGTAGTATTATGTTAAATGAGTACACAAATGTACAGCTGATCTATACTGGGATATTTCAAATTATTATGCTTTATAAATTTTCGCTTTATTTACTTACATGTAATCTATTAGAATATTCCCAATACCTTCTAAATCTAAAATGTGAAAAAGCATTTAAATAATTTACTATATTAAATGTAAAATTGAAGAATTTAGCATTTCTCATTGTATTTAAAGTATGTATACAATAACATGTTATAAATATTATTGATTTCAGAGAGGGAGAGGGAGAGAGAAACATCGATGAGAGAAAATCATTGATCAGCTACCTCCTGTTTGCAATATATTTTGAAATGTATCAGAAAATAAATGGATTAATGTATGGAGGGATGCATAGATGGTTACATATGTGACAAAGCAAATATAACAATGTTCATTATAGAATTCAGGTGGCAGGTGTATGGGTTACTATATCATTTTTTCAACTTTTCTGAACATTTATATAAGTAAATATTAAATAATCTCTGCTAGACTTTGAAGATTCATACCTTATAATCCACATTATTGAATTAAAATTCTGTTAAGACAGCATTTAAACTACCTTTCAATAAAATTGTCTTAATTAATGGACATGAATTTTTCTTAACATGGATTAATTTTTAAATGTTTAAAAAGTACTTATGTTTCTATTTAGAAAATTTATACAACAGGAATGCAAAATAACAATTTCTTTGTTTAAAATAGGGTTTGTTTTTCTAGAATATCTAATTACATGTTCATAACTTGTTAACAAGTTAACTAGATTCACTTTGTTTTTTTAAATCAGAGAGGTTGTTGTTTGACAATAATTTTTCTTAGAGATGTCTTGATCAGGGTTTAATGCAGAGGACAAAAGCCACATTTAAGTAATTTTAGCCAAAAGGGATTTATTACATGGTATATTACTAATGATTGGCAGTGTTGAAGAAACAGCCTGTAAACTGAGCTTCAGGAATGACTCACAAATTCACGCTATGGAACTGGACTGCTGCCATGATCAGGAAGTCACTCCTGAATGGGGAAGCCACCCACCCCCTTCACTATAAAGCACCCCATCAAGAAGGATGCCTCAAGCCCTGGTGTGGCTCAGTTGGTTGAGCCAGGTGCATACAGGAGGCAACCAACGGATGGATGTTTCCTCTCACATCAATGTTTCTCCCTCTCTCAATAAAAACATTTTAAAAAGGGTGACATTGCTCAGTGGTTAGAGCAGGGGTCCTCAAACTTTTTAAACGGGGCCAGTTCACTGTCCTTCAGACCGTTGGAGGGCTGGACTATAGTTTTTAAAAAAACTATGAACAAATTCCTATGCACACTGCACATATCTTATTTTGAAGTAAAAAAACAAAACGGGAAAACACCTGCATGTGGCCCGCGTGTCGTAGTTTGAGGACGCCTGGGTTAGAGTGTAGGCCCACTCACCAAAGGGTCTCAGGTTCTATTCCCAGTCAAGGACACTTCAGCATAATAGATTTTTTTCAGGTATAGCATTTGGCCACTGGAGGGCTTCCAAATGCCATAAAATGCATTAGGAAATAAATTAGTCTGTAGTCTCACGTACTGGTAAAGGTCTAGGGAAGGGTTGCATGGAGTATAAATGGCATCAATTATAGTAAGAGACTCAATCTGAAATCTAGCTGCTTTAATCATTAAAGAAAAATATTTTTCTGACCCCCCGCCCCTTCCTCTCAAATGATTTGTGCTATTAAAGGTACCACTTCTTTAGATCAGAAAACTTGATGAAAATCAAGATGTATTTGTGGAAATTAGATGGCATCATAAACTCAATATTAATTGGTTACCTGTTACTCTATGAGGGCAGGGGCTTAAGAGTTTGTTTTTTAGTTTTTGTTTCTTTTGCTTTTACCACTTATACCCAGCATGTAGAACACTGAGGGAATGAGTGAGTTCAGGTGTTTGGGTCCAATATAATCACAATTGATGCCATTATTAATTACAGAAAATTTTTGTTGTTTAACAAAAATAAGCCTTAACATAAAAATAAGAGTATGCAGCAGGAAATTCAGCAGAAGTCTACATTGCTTCCCCCACTGAGGAACAGTTGACTGTTGGGGCAGGTCCTGCAGAAGCCTGTGGCTAGGCAGAAGCAGCCTTGCCTGCTATCAGGGCCAGCTTCAAAGCTTCCCAGACACAAATGAAGTTTAGAAATTGAGCTGATGTCTTCTGTGAATAGTAGGGGCAAGAGTCAAGTGGAATTTGCGTCACTACTATTAATGCTACTCTCCTTTTGTACCTTCATTCGGTGATACATCAGGAAATGCAAGTACATTGCAGTTTTTAAATTACCTTTTTAAAAATATATATATTTTTTATTAATTTCAGAGAGGAAGGAAGAGGGAGAGAGTGATAGAAACATCAATGATGAGAGAGAATCATTGATTGGCTGCCTCCTGCAAACTCCCCACTGGGGATTGAGCCCTCAACCCAGACATGTGCTCTTGACCAGAATCGAACTTGGGACCCTTTAGTCCACAGATCGACACTCTATCCATTGAGCTAAACTGGCTAGGGCTAAAATTACCTTTTTAAGGTGATAATTTTCTTTGATACTTCCTTGGCTTGTAAGGGCATTTCCTATTCAGCACAAGTTCATCAATCTGGCACACATCTTAAGGGCTATTTTGAGATGTAAAAAATATATATTGTCTGTACAGGAGAATGAGAGAAATTATTTTTCAATTGTGCCTGTATAGAGAGTAAAATAAATAACTTCCAATCTAACAGTTTTCCTGTTAGAGATCACAATGGAAGCTTACCAAGGTGAAAATCCAGGGATAGGGAAAATAGATTTAAAAACCATAAAATCACCTTGTATTTTATACTTGTAATGGGTATGTGGAGAAATTTTGACATAAGCTATAAAAGGTTAGATGTGCAAGCAATCTTCTGCTACAGTTGGTGCTGCTGTCTCACTAAAGAAATGTATGCTATGTAGGCCCACACAAGACTTTCAAACAGGCCAGTGATGACGGCTGTGAAAGTGTGACCTAGAGAAAATACCCCTCCCAAATGAGCATCAGAGGCATTGAATATTGGTGGAAGGTGGTTAACTGAGACCAAATGATTAATCTGCGCCCTAACCGGTTGGCTCAGTGGATAGAGCATCGGCCTGCGGACTGAAGGTTCCCATGTTCGATTCCGATCAAGGGCATGTACCTTGGTTGCGGGCACATCCCCTGTGGGGTGTGTGCAGGGGGCGGGTGATCGCTGTTTCTCTCTCATTGATGTTTCTGGCTCTATCCCTCTTCCTTCCTCTCTGTAAAAAATCAATAAAATATATTTTTAAATAATCATTCATTTGTTCTTTCTCAGAACACTTTTTCTCTATGTCATGGTTTCCACCAATCACTGGTACACTCAGAAAAATAAACATGCAATGAACAACATTTTCATAAAGGCAAATTTCCTTTTTATATGTCTTTATGACTTTCATATTTATTTAGATGTCTTTTTTGTGAACAGTGGTGATGAATGATAGTTGTTGTTTTTTTATTGTACTTACCTTAGCAAAAATGAAAGTAAAAAACTACATGTTGGTCTCCTAAGTTGTTTTGGAAATTGGCAGTCTAAAAACTCTCTCCCAAATTAAGATTCCATAATGAAGCCTGGCTGGCATGGCTCCGTATTTGAGTGTCGACCTATGAACTAAGAGGTCATGGTTGATTCCTGGTCAGTATACATGCCCGGGTTGCAGGCTCAATCCCCAGTAGGGGGCGTGCAGGAGGCAGGTGATCAATGATTCTCATCGTTGTTTCTCTCCTCTCCCTCTCTAAAACCAATAAAAATATATTTTTAAAAAATTCTATAATGCAAAAAAATAAATAAAATAACATGTCTACAAAGTCATTCTTCCTATATACTAGTAGGTACTGGACATGAAACTGAACAAGTAGAAAACTATTGATAGGTACAGAATAGTAATTCTCCCGTTTTCAGCCTCCCAAAGCATCTCAAATTCTCTCAAGGGATGTATAATAAAATTAATTGATAAAATATAAAGTTTCAGTTTCGGGTGATGAAAAAGTTTGGGAGGTCAATGGTAGTGATGGCTGCACAAAAATGTGAATGTACTTGGTGTCGCTAAACTGTACACTTAAAAATGGTTAAAATGGTAAATTCTGTTATGGGTATTTTACCATAATAATAAAAAGGACACATAATGTGGCACAGACAACTATGACTTCTGAGTATTCATACTTCCTTGTTGAATTATTTGTGTATGTACATGTACAGATACAAACACCTATTTAGCATTCCAATATGATTTCCTGAGAAAGGGGTAAAATTATAGCTGGCATGCAGGGAGTTCTGTGTTTGTCACCACACTGAATTATTGTGTTTTTTAGTTCCCTTTTAATAATACACTCTGAATAATTACTTGTGATCATCTCATATCAAAATGTGACAAACCAATGTGCTATTTCACTGAAGGTGCAAGTGCTGCATGAGAGGACATCCAAAAAAACGATGTATAAGAGTTATTTGAAAGTGAGACTTTCCTAGAGCATGGTTAAGACATAAGCACTAAGGGTGCCTTTATACAGCCCACCCTGTTTGTAAAGCCATGTGTTGTACCTTTAAGGATTGCTGCTTTTCATTTTGTCAGTTACCAGACTGGAAATATAGAACCTGAGTGGAGGAGAAGTTGAATAAGAGGTTGTTAAAGATAGATTAAAAGCACTTTACCAACAACCATATGTACACTGAGAGTTATTGGAAATGTCTATTTTCTCTGTAACTAGGAGACAACCCGGAAGTCAGCTTTTGGAATATTTCTTCTTATAGCATGATCAACACTTGGTTTTATATTTCATTATTTGTGTATCTCTTTTCTTTCCTTCCTAGACTGCAATGTTCTGAAGGGCGTGTGTTGTGCCTTACCGCTTTTAGGATTCCCCATTTCCCCAGTGCCTAAGGTTAAATTCTGAATGACTAGGGAGCAGTTCCAACAAGTGGGTGCTAATGCTCTTCCTCTGTAGAGCATTGCTGAGATTCTGCTTTTTGGAGCATTCTTGGTGTTTGCTGATGTCCAAGCATGGTTATCCAGCCTGAAAATCATCTGACATCTTTCCAATAAACTCCTCTTTGCTTAAGTTAGCGGAAATTGCTTACAAATGAACTCTGACAAGTTGAAACAAAGGCAGCCTGCTTATTTCACAGTTTTTGCAGTCTCTCCTGGTATCTAACCATTTGAATCCTTTTCAGCTCATATCACAAAAGTACTCAGAATCATTCAAGCTTTAGTTCTGGAGACCCCAAGCTCTAAGTTCTTATTTATACCAATTGTTCTTAGAACAATCTTCAAAGGAAAAATATATGAAGGAAATTCTTTTATGAACTTAACATTTAATTTTAATAGGCTACTGAATTGCAACAAACACGTGGAAATACTAGCTAAGACAGCATAGCTGAAACAAAGCCAAGTGAGATCCAATAATTATGGTTGATGCTAAGTTGGATGAGTCTCTATGTTGAAATAAGAGATAAATACTTTACAGGATTGTAGTAAGGCATATGTGTGAAAAAAGGAGAGAAGCAATTATTATTTTTGTTTTTTGGCATTGGTCAGGCTTTAGTTGGAACAAACTATATTTAATTTTACATGCCATCCTATATAAAGAGAAATAACTTGGAGAATGTTCAGAGAAGAGCAACTGATTAAAGGTCTATGAAATTAGACCTATGAGACACTGCTAAAAGAACTGGGCATGTTCAGTCAAATGCAAGACATTCAGGTAGATGAACAATTAACTATAAGTATGTGAAGAGATGGTTCCCAAGTCTAAGGTTTAAATTAAATAGAAAGTTAAATCATGGGAAATTAAGAGCACAAAACAAAACAACAACAGAGCAATGGAAGTAGAAACTAAGTGTTGTGAAAACAAACTAAAAGGCTTTTAACAAATTGACCAATGGAGCTGTCTATACCTGGAATTCTGCATATGATTATTAAAACAAACTCAGTTTTGTACTTAAATAGAAATAACTTAGGAAATAGAAAAAGCATTTGATGGATTGCATTTAAAAAGTAGAAATCATCAGATCAAGTATGAAGAATGTTTTAAAGAAAAAAGTATGTATTTGGGGGCCTTCTTTGGGACCCAGGTTAGTGAGAATAGAAAGTAGCTCTGCTATTGTCTCTGTCTCCTGAATAAGGGTGATTCCTCTGTGTGTGAGAGGGGAGGCAGCATGGTGAGCAGCTTTTCTGGCCTCTTGGGATTCATCAGGAATCCCTACCATGCATGAGATATAAGATTCTTTCCAGAACTGTCCTAAACTATTAAATATTATATCCCCTTTTTCCAATGAACATAGTTACCTCTCTGAAGAATATTCTCCTTTGGGCAAAGTATGTAGACAAACATTTATTCTCTAGTTTGCACTTTTTTGTTGTTGTTAATCCTCACCTGAGGATATTTTTTCCATTGATTTTTTTAAGAAAGAGTGGAAGAGAGGGAGAGAGAGAACTATGTGAGAGAGACACAGCGTTTTCACACTGAGGATCAAACCTGCAACCCAAGTATGTGCTCTTGACTGGGACTTGAACCTACAAGGCTTTGATGCTCCGGCCAACGCTGTAACCACTGAACATACCGACCAATGCTCTAGTTTACACTCTTTACTGCTTAAATGCAGAGGGAGAAAGATGAAACCACAGAGTTTGACCACTTTCTTTTACTTTAAAGCTTTTCTATTAGCCTGATAATTTGTTTTTAACTTAGATGCAGATATTCTAACAAATTTAAGTGTTCTTGTTTCCTCTCTGTTTAGCACCTAAACTCTGCATCCATTTGTTCACTATGATTCTGATACCAATTACAATATGTGGGTGTCTTCCCCACACCAAGCAATTCTCAGACAATAGCTGGGTGTCCTACAATTCAGCTTAATTCTGACACTGTCTACCTGGAGACAGCATCAGATTCCAGAAGTTAAAGGGTTCAGTCCTGTAAAACTTCGCACAGCTTCAGATCCAATCACCAGTCCCAGTTGTTACCTGTACTTCTGGGCAACTGGCTATAAATTAGAGGTTCCCACAACCCACTCCTTGGGTTTGATTAATTTACTAGAGTGGCTCAGAGAACTCAGAGAAACAGTTTATTTACTAGATTACTGGTTTATTATAAATGGATATAACTCCTCCAAGGAGCACTAATTCTTTGCTTTTCTTTTTTTTATATATATATTTTATTGATTTTTTCACAGGAAGAGAGAGGGTTAGAGCCAGAAACATCGATGAAAGAGAAACATCCATCAGCCGCCTCCTGCACACCCTCTACTGGGGATGTGCCCGCAACCAAAGTACACACCCTTGACCGGAATCGAACCTGGGACCCTTGAGTCCGCAGGCCGACGCTCTATCCACTGAGCCAAACCGGTCAGGGCAATTCTTTGCTTTTCTTTTCTTTTTTTTTTCTTTTTTAATTCTTTGCTTTTCTTATGCCAGTTCCACAGCACCTCCCTGCAACACACCTGACAAAAGTTAATGATCAATTCAGTAAATGCTGACTTCTCTTGATTTTCATTCACCATAAAAGTGCCTGGATCCAAATTGTAAAAGCGGGTTGCTCCCTCAGGTCTTCGGTATCTTTGAGGATACCATACCAGCTGCTCTGGTGATAGAATAATATGCTCTAGGGTTATATAGGGCTGGTAGGACATTCTGATGAAGTTGTTAACAAGATAAGTCCATGACAGCATTGGGGTCTCTTGGGCCCCTACTGAAGACCAATACATATTAGTGATAAAGCAAATATGACATCATATTTGCAATATATTTAACTGGTGAAATCCAGGTGAAGTGTTAATCTGGATGTTCACTGTACCAATCTTTATATTTCTTTTTTTTAAAAAAAATATATTTTATTGATTTTTTACAGAGAGAAAGAGAAAGGGATAGAGAGTTAGAAACATCGATGAGAGAGAAACATCGATCAGCTGCCTCTTGCACACCCTCTACTGGGGATGTGCCCGCAACCAAGGTACATGCCCTTGACCGGAATCGAACCCAGGACCTTTGAGTCCGCAGGCCAACGCTCTATCCACTGAGCCAAACCGGTTTCGGCAATCTTTATATTTCTTAAAATAGAAAGCTGGGATACACTGAGTCTGAGTTTCTCGTTTTGGCTCCTTTTTGCTTATCTGGATTCATTATACTGTTTTGATGTCTTCCCACCAGTAATCTTCTTGTTGTCAGTATGCTATTATTGTGCATGCTTGTTGGTTAAATCTTTAAGAACTAGAGAAATGTTTTAATGATTGAAAACCAAAATAACTACATATTATTACAATTCTGGCAAGCACAGGCTTTTTAAAAGTTATTACATAATTAATTAGTTAACTTTGTTATTTTAAGAAATTGAATATGCAATGCATTCAGATGACTTAAAGTCAATTGATACAAGAGGTTATACAATCAAGTTTCCCTCTACATTGTCCCAGACACTCAGTTCCCCTTCTCAGAGGCAACTAATGCTATCAATTTCCTGTGGATCCATCTTTCTAGAGACAAAGGAACTTGTTTTAAATTTACTAAAAAGATACGGAAAGAGCCAAAGATGGATATAGGGGACACTGTTTTCTTTTTCTTTTTTAAAAAATATATTTTATTGATTTTTTACAGAGAGGAAGGGAGAGAGATAGAGAGTTAGAAACATCGATGAGAGAGAAACATCTATCAGCTGCCTCCTGCACGCCCCCTACTGGGGATGTGCCCGCAACCAAGGTACAAGCCCTTGACAGGAATCAAACCCGGGACCTTTCAGTCCACAGGCTGACGCTCTATCCACTGAGCCAAACCGGTTTCGGCTAGGGGACACTGTTTTCAGTGTTATGCCATGAACATTTTAAATTTCAGCAAATCTATATAAACACACCTGTGTTATATTTTCCACTAGCAAAAGAATGGTCAGGACATTCGTGTTCACAAAAGATGTTACAAACACCTGATTTGTAAGTGAACCCTATAAACCACATACACTTGGTTCTATTCGCTCCTCTGCTGGGTGCAGTTTGAGGCTAATGTGTTCTGTAGGCACACAGAGTGCACAGAGGTCAGGCTGACACCCGTCCTATAGTTTAAGCCAGTATCAGACAACAGCAGCCTTTAAAAATATACAGAAAAAATCATCTCATTCATACAGCGCGGCAAAGAATTGAGTCTCAACCATGTGCTTGTTCAACTGTTTGAGCAGATTCAAAGTTTTTGAGAAAAATGCAAGGCCAAATAATAACCCGGTCTTGTGGCCACCTCTCTCATCTAATTTCATAGCAAAGTGGAATGGAATTTATCTGATCAAAAATATATACTGAACTGTAAATTAAAAAAAAAACAAACCACGATGTGACAGTTTTATTTTAAATATCAATATTTACAATAAGAAATTACATTCTCGCCCTGGCCGGTTTGGCTCAGTGAATAGAGTGTTGGCCTGTGGACTGAAGGGTCCCGGGTTCAATTCCGGTCAAGGGCACAGACCTTGGTTGCAGGTTCCCCAGCCCTGGTTGGGGCGCATGCCAGGAGGCATCCAATTGATGTGTGTCTCTCACATCGATGTTTCTCTCTGTTTCTCCCTCCCCCTTCTACTCTCTCTAAAAATCAATGGAAAAATATCCTCGGGTGAGGATTAACAAACAAACAAACAAACAAAAGAAATTACATTCTCAGTAAATATTTAAATTCATGATAAAAAATTTAGGATGCCAATCTAAAATTAGGAAGGTGCATGGTGTTTCAAATTCTCTTGGAGAGTCACAAATTTAAAAAAACATATATTTTTATTGATTTCAGAGAGGAAGGGAGAGGAGGGAGAGAGAAAGAAACATCGATGATGAGAGTGAACCATCCATTGGCTGCCTCCTATATGCCCCACAGTGGGGATGGAGCCCACAACCCTGGCATGTGCCCCAACCGGGAATCGAACCACGACCTTCTGGTTCATGGTTCACTGCTCAACCACTGAGCCACACCAGCTGGGTGAGACACACATTTTTTGAGGATCACTGTTCTAACCTATGAGTACTATAATTCTAACCATTTCTGCCTCTGCTGGGGACTTTGAGCCCTTAAAGCAGGTGTGGGGAATGTCCAGCCCATGGGCCATATAAGGTTCTCAAAATCATTTGGTCTGGCCTTGCCAAGGCATTAGGGATAAGTTAAGTAAGTGTTTGACCAAATATAGCAGGTTAATTTTTTTTTAAGTAGGCTAATTTTTAAGTTGATAATTTTGTATGGCCCACGGATGATGTTATATCCAAATGGCCCTGGGCAGAAAAGAAGTTCCCAACCCTTGCTTCAAATGGAAGGGATAATTGATGGGGAAGGTGAGACTGGGGAGGCTGGGCAGAATCAGACCAGAGATGAGTATCTCTGCTTGTGATGTAGCCACGATTATCCTCTCCTGGTGGCTGGGCCTGGTGCTGCTCTGTCCTTTATTACAACTCACCTCAAGGGCAACAGAGGATGAGGGAGTTTATGAAGCTCCATGGCCTTCAATTTCCAACTAAACACACCCACAGGACCAGAGCAGCTCAGTTCTGCATCATGACTGAGAAAGTCAGAACCTCCTGGGGACATCTTTACTTTCTCCCTTTTCCCTTCTCCACTGCCTTTAAGCCTATTAGAGTGTACTTGGGCAGTGCTATGTTCTGCTGATCTCACTCACATTTAAATTGGGTCTAGAGCACTAAGTAAAGAAATTGTTAAATTGGTCCTCTACAGCTGGGGAATCTGGTGGAAGGATATCTTCCCACCCTTGGAAGCTGCACATACATTTTCTCCTCTGGTGGATGTGGGGGAACCGGGGACTTGCTTTACAGCAAAGATTCTGAGCTTCTGCTATTTCACTCTCTCATTTTGAGAGACAATCTCAAACACTAATGCAACACAATTTCTGGCAGAGAGCCTATTTTTATTTTATTTTTGGAGGGGTTTCTCACACCTTGTTGATTTTAATAACCACCATTCCACATTAGTGTCTGAGTAAGTCCCTATGCAGTTGGCCATTTCTCAGCAGCCAGGACTTAGATGCAGCAGATTGTCTGAGGTCTCTGAAGCTTGCTCTGCAGGTACTGTTTGGCAGGGATCTTATCTTCAAGTGGTGTCTTTTTATAGGGTACGCTGGGCTTGGCCTGGCTGCTTATGGCTCAGTCTACGGTAATGGCTGAAATTTGTTGGCCCTTCTCCCTCTCTTCCGCCTTCTTGAAGTAGTTGTAACTTTAGGAGAGTATTTTTTTCTTGAGGTCATGTGAAATGGTCTTTTTATCTTCTTGTATATCTTCAGAACCTGGTAAGGCAACAAGGTCAGCCTAGAGGGCTTTGGGTTGGGAGAAGAAAATGGGGATGGGTGGGAAGGGGGAACTAAGGAGGAGGTTTGTGCCAGGCAGAGGCAGGATTATCTGGGGAGGATGGCCGGTAGAGGATATAAATGGGGAAGAAAAAGAGGTTCTTGGGTAGGGTCACCTGACCTTGTTATTGCGTCTTGATTTAGGTTGAGAGCGGGTCTTCTTCTTCTTCCACCGCTTGGTGCTTGTGGATTGTTGCTCCCATGATTTCTTGGTCACTTTTGCCATGTTTAAGCTCTCAATTGTTTACCCCAGGGGTCCTGTCCTCTGTATATATACCCCTCCCCAGGGCAATGAGGAGTCACACCTCTTCAGCTTTGTTTTGTCATCAGGGCACTCCCCACAGCCAATGGTGGCCATGGGGAGCTCAGACGTCACAAAGGATCACTCCGGAGGGGGGAGGGGAAGCTAGGGAGGCCAAGATGCTCTGATTGGAAAAAGTACCCACTAAAGAGCCTTCCCACACTGACCTCCCACCCTTCTTCCTCTCCCCATGTTCCATTCTAGTTGTGCACATGGTGGAGAGCGGTGTTTGCGCTAAGCCATTCCCCATGGTTCAATCTAGTCTCCTACCATTCACTGTTACCTAATATTATGGCTATCTTATCTAACATCAGCAAGGTACAGGTATGGCAGCCTGATCTGAAAAACCTAGGGATTAGAGAATTAGGGGAAAGTGTTTGAGGCATGGTGCCCTTATTTTAAGTTCAGACAAGGCTTTGAAATATAACTCAGGGCAAGGTAGGCATGTACTAGTATGTGTGTATGTGTACTAGGGTTACTCATTCACAAGAAATAAGATTAAAGATATGAAATAAGATTAAAATTTAGGTATATATATGTTTATAGATATAGCTCAATATCTTTTGGGGATCAGATGGGAATTTTTGGAAGAAAATTTCAAAGTGACAAATTTTAACTTCAAATTTTGGAGATAGAAGACAAGCAGAGATCAGAAGTAGAAGCTCATTTCCAGATGAGAGCTCACTTTTCTCCCTATCTGTACCTGTCCCCACTACAAACAGTGATAAAGACAAACCTATGGAAACAGAAAGTAGATTAATGATTGACCTGGGCTGGCAGAAGACAAGGGGATATAGAGACTGCTAATGGATATGCTGTTTCTTTCTGGGGTGATGAAAATGTTCTAAAATTAGATTGTGGTGGTGATGTGCAACTTTGTAAATACACTAAAAACCACTGCATTATAAAAAAAAAAAAAAAAAAAGAAATTACTGGAGCCCGGCTGGTGTGGCTCAGTTGGTTGAGCATTGTTCCATGACTCAGGAGGTCATGGTTTGATTCCTCGTCAGGGCACATGCCAGATTGTGGCTTGATCCCCAGTAGGAGGCGTGCAGGAGGCCACAGATTGATGTTTCTCTTTCATTGATGTTTCTATCTCTCCCCCATTTCCTTTCCTCTCTCTGAAACCAATAAAAACACACTTTAATAACTGAAAACACTACTGGAGTATGATTCAGTTATATTTAAAATATGATTGTAGCTACAAAGAGAGCAGAAACCAGGCAAGGCTAAAACTATATACCTTGAATGGAAGCCTGAGGCGATAAAATCTGTAAGACACAAGAAGGGAGGAAATGAACTAGCCATTACTTTTTCTGAGGGGACAGGTGGCTTTGCCTCCTTTTGTCACTCCCATTGTGCTATAAGTTAAAAAATAAAATAAAGGAGATAAGACTGAATAGACAGTGTAATTGCAATGTATTAAAAAAAAACTATAACATTAGGATTCAATGAAAATATACCAAAATATTATGAGTGATTATTTCTATCTTGCTACAATTTCCTTACTACACTTTATTTATTGAATGAATATTAAATAAATGTGCAAATAAATAGATAAATGTATTTGTGTTAGTGTGGTACAATTACAGATTTTTACTTTTCTGTTTTCCAATTTTTAAAAAAATATTTTTTTTATTGATTTTTTACAGAGAGGAAGGGAGAGAGATAGAAACATCAATGTGAGAGAAACATCAATCAGCTGCCTCCTGCATACCCGCTACTGGGGATGTGCCTGAAACCAAGGTACATGCCCTTGACCAGAATCGAACCTGGGACCGACCCTTCAGTCCGCAGGGTGACACTCTGTCCACTGAGTCAAACCGGTTAGGGTCCAAATTTCTTTAATATGTTTGTACACCTGACTCTAGGAGTTATATCACTGTTTCTGGTTCAAGTTGGCTGACCAACTGTGCATATTTCTCTCTTCTTCCCCAAGGAGCTCATTATGATGATAATAAAGGAATTTATTTTCAAAAAGGTATAAAACTAAAACATGAAGAGAATGGCAGAGAGCAGCACATGGTTGAGAGATTCCACTTGTGGATTACAGAACTGGTGCTGGAATAGGTACTGAACAAAGAGGACAGGGGACAGTGCAGTACAGAATATGTGGAGAGGGATAATGAGGCCAAAGGGAAAGCCACTCCTTTCTGTAGAACCTGGGAGTATCTCAGGAATGGGAAACACCAGGTCATACCAAGAGCAAGGTATTGAGAGGATCGGTATCCTAGAATTCAAGGGGAAAATCTTGACACTATTTTACCAGTTATGTAAATGGTTTAGGAATGGGGCTGGAGGGAATAGGACAGTCATTTGGCTTTTAATTATTTGGTTATTATTATTATTAATTATTATTCCAGCACAGGCTTGCCCATCTGGAAGCTGGGATTCCTTTAAGATCTAGGAGAATAATTGTGGCAGTTATGCAGGTGCAGATTGAGTTGCCTCATTAAAAAGGATGCAGTGACTGGCAAATCTTAAAACAAAACCTTGCCTTCACTTGGGGCACTTTGTCTACTGCTTCACTTTCTCTTGAAACAGATAAAAAGATTAAAAGTAGCCCAGGCAGCCCGGCTGGCATGGCTCAGTGGTTGAGCAACGACCTAAGAACCAAGAGGTCACGGTTCAATTCCTGGTCAAAGCACATGCCAGGGTTTTGGGCTCCAACTCCAGTGGGGGGCATGCAGGAGGCAGCTGATCAATGATTCTCATTGTTGATGTTTCTATCTCTCTTTCCTCCTCCTATCCTCTCTGAAATCAATTTAAAAAATATATATTTTTAAAAAGTAGTCAGGCAAGCCACCCCAAATTAAATTAAATTAAATCTTAAAATTCCAACAAAAAGATTGGCCTTATTTGCTGAGGTTCTAGTAAAATGGTTTACAATGAGTGGGAATCAGAAGAGGAAATGTTTGGTTAAGTGAAAGAAATACCTTCCTAACAACTAGGGCAATACAAAAGTGGAACAGGCTACTCTGTGAGGTAGCAAATCACCATTCATTGAGAACTGATATGCTAATCAATGTTATAAAACTATCAGACTTGCAGATGCACACAAGTCTATTTTTAGTATATGTTGGAAAAAAGTGTTGTCTTAATGTTCCATGAATTATCCACCGAGCAATCCCAAACACTTCTCTGCCAGTCCCTAGACTTGATCAACTCTGCTGGTCACTGCCCATAACTCCAGGCAGTCTCCATGAAAAGAAGCTATCCCCTCAGAATAGTGACAGAGGTTTGAGAGGGGCAAATCTTCTATAAGAATAAACATTAATTTTTTTTCTTTTATTTTGTTAATCCTCACTTGAGGATACTTTTCCATTGATTTTTTTTTTAGAGAGTGCAAGGGAGGAGAGACAGATTGGGTTATCTGACCACAGATGTTTGTTTGGCTTGCACAGTTTCTTAAGAAACTTCTCATTTAAAAAATCTAGATACTTAGCAAGTAGAAGATGGAAGACTGGAGGCAGACAGACCCAGTTAGGAAGGAAATCATTGACATAATCCAAGTTGACCTGAGGCCTGAAGGCAAGAAGCAGCAGTGGTAATGAAGAAGAGAAACTGACTAGAAATAGTGAGTGACTGAATGTGGAGGTGAAGGAAAAAGAGAAGTCAAAGAGGAGTCCCAGATTTGTCACTTGAATTGATAATGTGGATAAGCAATGCAGGAGACTGATACATGGGAGGATGGGAATGGGTGCTATAAAGTCCGAGGTGTCTGTAGCTATACAGGTGATGACGTCCACTTGGCCTCTGGACAAGAGTCAGGAATCAGGCAGAAGGTCAAGGCAGGAGAGAAAGACGGGAACTGTCAGCATTTATGATGTATCAGAAGACACTGTGATGTATAATATCACACAGAAGTATGCAGAGTAAAAAAAAGAGCAGTGACACAGCCCTAAGAATCCCCAATAGTTAAATGGAGAGATGCTTATCAGACTGGATGTAGAAGAGCAGGCAGAGGTAATGACCCGAGGGTGGGGTTTAGCAGCACAGAGATGAAGAGAATTAGAGTGTGCGGAATTGAGGTGTTGGCAAATGTTTAGTACAAATTATGTACCACAGGTTCCAGGTTGGATAGGGAAGAAAGTATAGAAGGATGAATCAGTGTAGGGTTGCCAGAGTTATCAGGAAAAAAAGGAACATTCAGTTAAATTGGAATTTCAGATAAAGAATACCTTCCTTTTCAGTATAAATATGGCCCAAATATTATATGGCTCATGTTTACACAAAATTTTTTTTCATTGTTAATCTGAAATTCAAATTTAATTGGGTGTCCTGTATCTTATCTGGCAACCATAATTAGGTGGGGAAAAAAGACCTGGAGTCTAGGAGCTATCTTGAGGTCAAAGGGCAAGAGCATGGTGTCTAGGAGTGAGAAAGCTGAATATTCAAACACTGTATTTTAGGATTTCAGAGATGGAAGAGTAATGAAAAAGATCAAGAAGGATCCATTGGAGTTTGTGGATGAAACTGAATGGAAATGTAGGTCCAAGAAGAACACTGAGGCAAAAATATTGGATGGGCCATTAGCATTTAACTGATGTCAGTTAAAATGATGGCTGGAGGGTAGATGAGATAAACATAAGCCAACTATCAAAGAAAGGAATCTAGTCTTTTAATAATTTATTATTTTAAAAAATGTTTTTATTGATTTTAGAGAGAGGGAGGGAGAGATAGAAACATCAATGAGAGAAACATTGATCGGCTGCTCCTGCATGCCCCCTACTAGGGATCAAGCCTGCAACCTGGGTATGTGCCCTGACTGGGAATCAAACTAGTGACTTCTTGGTTCATGGGTCGATGTTCAATCAACTGAGTCACACCAGCCGGCAGGGCAGGAATCTAATCTTGATAGGGAAGAGACAGTAGGCTTCTCTAAGGAAGTGAGCCTTGGCTTGCACCGGTATCCAAAGGATGTGAGGTCTCACAAGCACCTCATGTTCATCAGGACCAAGGTCAAAGAGAATCCCAAACTTGTCATTCTTCTGTGTTTCCTTGCTCAGTAAATGGTATCACTGTCCATCAAGTCATGCAAGTTAGAAATAAAGGAGTTATTCATGATATCTGCTTCTGTGATGGCCATTACATAATTGCTTGTTATCCAAACCATCATAAAAGCAGTAGGTAAAGAAAAAAGCATTCCAGGTAGAGGGAACAATATATACAACTAGAGGCCTGATGCACGAAATTCATGCAGGGGGGGTGGGAGGGAATCCCTCTCAGCCCAGCCTGCACCTTCTCCAATCCGGGACCCCTCGGGGGATGTCCGACTGCTGGGATGGGCCTAAACCGGCAGTCGGACATCCCTCTCACAATCCGAGAACACTGGCTCCTAACTGCTCACCTGCCTGCCTGCATGATCGCCCCAACTGCCTCCCTGCTGGCCTGGTCACCCCCAACTGCCCTCCTGCCAGCCTAGTCACCCCACTGCCCCCCATGGCCTGGTCACCCATTACTGCCCCCCCCCCCCGCCAGCCTGGTTGTCCCCAATTGTCCCCCATGGCCTGGTCGCTCTTTACTGCCCCCCTGCCAGCCTGGTCGCCCCATGCAGCCTGTTCGGTTGTCCGTTCGGTTGCGATGGTCGCTTAGGCTTTTATATATATAGATAGATAGTTCTATGTTGAAAGATAGCATGGTGCAATCTGCTAATTAAAGACCTTTTCTCTCTCTTTCCTCTAATTTTTTTCTTTCCCCTTTTTTCTTTTATTATTATCATTTTGCTTTTTTTTTTTTCATGTTAAAGACCTTTTCCTTTGACACAGAAGAGGAAGGGGCTAGATCATGATAGGTCTTTTTTTTTTTTTTTTTTTAATTCATTTTTTACAGAGAGGAAGGGAGAGGGATAGAGAGTTAGAAACATCGATGAGAGAGAAACATCGATCAGCTGCCTCCTGCACACCTCCTACTGGGGATGTGCCCGCAACCAAGGTACATGCCCTTGACCGGAATTGAACCTGGGACCTTTCAGTCCGCAGGCCGACGCTCTATCCACTGAGCCAAACCGGCTTCGGCTCATGATGGGTCTTATAGTCATATTAAGGATTTTGTTCTTTAGCCTAAGAGCAATGAAAGCCATTAACAGGTCTGAAGCAGGGAAAAGTGATATGATCAGATTTAGGTTTTGAAAAGAGCATTCTGGCCCTAGATGGTTTGGCTCAATGGACAGAGCATCAGCTTACAGACTGAAGGGTCCCAGGTTTGATTCCAGTCAAGGGCACATGCCCGGGTTGCAGATTCGATCCCCAATAGGTGGTGTGCAGGAGGCAGCTGATCAATGATTCTCTCTCATCATTGATGTTTCTCTCTCTCTCCCTTCCTCTCTGAAATCAATAAAAATGTTTTTAAAAAAGAAAAAGAGCATTCTGGGTAGAATAGAGAACAGATTTGAGAAAATTAGAATACCTATAATGAGACCAGAAAAGGCTAGTATAGTCTTTCAGGTGAGATGAAAAGAAGTGGATGGTTTTAGTGCTAGCAGAGATGAAGCCAGTAGGAATTGGTGATGGTGGGAATTCTCTCCTAGTTCAATATTGTTAGTAATGATCTAGTTCAGTGGTCGGCAAACTCATTAGTCAACAGAGCCAAATATCAACAGTACAACGATTGAAATTTCTTTTGAGAGCCAAATTTTTTAAACTTAAACTTCTTCTAATGCCACTTCTTCAAAACAGACTCGCCCAGGCCGTGGTATTTTGTGGAAGAGCCACACTCAAGGGGCCAAAGAGCTGCATGTGGCTCGCGAGCCGCAGTTTGCCGACCACGGATCTAGTTGAAAGGGAATGGCTGAATACATAGGAGAGAAGAGATACCTGGGTATGTTTTATAATAGTGCTGCTGTTAGACCTGGATAAGGACCCTCCTCCTTCTATTGCAAAGGGCAAGGTGTCTATGAGGTCACCTGCACTCCTCTTTTTTATATAATTTCAGAGAGGAAGGAAGAGAGAGAGAGAGATAGAATCATTGATCGGCTGGCTGCCTCCTGCACACCCCCTACTGGGGATCAAGCCCGCATGTGCCCTTGACTGGAATTGAACCTGGGACCCTTCAGTCCACAGGCCAACACTCTATCCACTGAGCCAAACCAGCTGGGGCGCCTGCACTCCTCTTTTAGACTGGCTAGATCTGAGGGCAGACCTAGTTGTTGATTACACATCACTATTTGCAGGGGGTGAGGAGTGTGGACATAAGCTTGGACATGTTGATTGCATTAATTTATGGTCCCTTTTGGTGTGGCAGGTGAAGAAGCTAGGAATGGGAAGAGAAAGAGAGATGGTCAGTCCATCTCTCAAAGTCTGAAAATTTAACCTTCAGGATTATTATTTAAGTAGATTTGTCAAGGTAGCAAAGTAGAATAGTTTTTATAAAAATAGTTTCTCAGCTTGATTTATAACTTAAATATTTGGACATATGGTATGTGAGCCGCCATAGCCTTTCTTGCCCAGGCTCTGAAAATTTAAAACAGCATAGTGCAAGGAGTAACACATCACACAGATGAGAGTTTATTTTAGCTGGAACCTTATATAGTCAGATTTCCAGACGTCTGTGTGGGAGGTGAGGGAATAAATGGTACAAGTCTACAGGCACTACATTAATGTATATAAGAGACACTTTTCTATATCTGGAGGGTCAACAATTAAGAAGCTATTTTAATTGTAATGGTTTCAGTGTGATTTTGAAAAGTTTCTTGAATACAGAAGGCAGAAGTTTAAAGTTTAAAGGGACCTTAGTGATCATGCAATCAAATTTATTCACTTAACAAATAAAACAGAGATTCTGATAGATGACGCACCCTGACTGCAGTCACAAAGCTGGTCAGCAGTAGATGATTTCCAGCTCTACCCTCTCTGCCCACTCTTCCAACAATGCTACTTTCCATGAAGACGTCAGCTGCCAGTCAATTCCAGCTACAGTTTTCACTCGCTTTCATTGTTATGTATTAATGCAAGTAAATACTTTCATTTTAAAATTTGGAGGCATCTAAAAAAAACAATTCTATAAACCAATATTAAATTTTGACTCCAAAATATTCTAAAAATAGAAAAAAACAAAAGGTGTGGAGCTCAAAAATCCAACTTCATTTAAAGTCGGAAGTAAGTATTGGCAATCCTGGATCAGTGACGTTTAACTGTTTTCCAGAAAACTGTAGGCAATTTAGGTCTCCCTTTTTAGGACTAAAAAAAACCTTCGACTGGTCATTTCCTGATTTGACTATTTTATTTTTACAGTCTATTCCTCTGACTTCTGGTCTCATGTGAGACCTTAGAGCTAACTGAAAATCGTGCTCCTAGTTTTGGGTGCAACCGTATTACTGTAAACCCATCCCCCCCCAAATTCCTTATCTTCTAAACTAGAAATCAAAGCACACACTTCGAACACTCAGGATGCTGACTCAACGCTAAAACACAATGGGAAAAAAACCTTGCTTTCCAAACATCTATAAATATTGCTAACGGATTTTTCTTAGCGAGCCTGTGTTACAATAATTATGATAAAATTAAAATCTTTAAGGGTGCAATCACAAAAGTGAGAAAATATTTTTCCCCCACGGAGACTCTTACCTTTAAGCTCAGAAGTATATCCGAAAGTTCCAGGCTCGCATTTGCAGGAAGTTATTTCCCTCAAACTTTTAAGAGTAGACGATTTTAACAGCAGTAACCAATCTTTTTTTCAAAACACCCAGTGACTTTTAGCCCCTCCCATCCATCGACTACAGCCAAAACGAAGGAGCGACTTAATTCCCGGAAAAAAAATGTTCTCCTTTGCGCCGAGCCTCTGCGAAATTCAGCTTTCTGGGCGCGAAGAGGCGGGGAGGGACCCAGAGGACCCAAGGGAAATATGAAGAGAAAGTGCTAGGACACAGTCACCGAGGCAGAGACTAGCGCGATCAGGGCCGGGGCAAATCTGGGGTTCCGGAGCGGGGGTTCTTCCCGGACACTCACCGAGCACCGGCGTTCACGCCGGCGACCCTCGGAGAAAGCCCCCGCGCAGCTCTCGGGGCCACCAGACGCGCCCCGCAGCGTGGTGACCTCCAAAGCGGGTCCACTTGGCGATCCCGCCTCTTCGGGTCGAGGTTCGCGCCTTTAACAGGTTTTCAGAGGGATCCCTCAGGAAGGCTCGTCCAATGACGGGCCAGGCCGGTGGCCGCAGGCTCCGCCCCCTCCCCAGCCCCTCGCGGAGGGCCCCGCCCCTGCCCCGCGCCCGGAGCCGAGGAGAGTAAATACAACAGGAGCGCAAAATGGCGGAACCGCCGAGCTCGGCGCACGGCGCCGCTGCCGCCGCCCCCGTCTCGGGGAAAGAACCGTTTGGCAAGCTGCAGACCGCCTCCCGGGACCCACCGGGTCCTCTGTCCGCCAAGAAGGTCCGGACCGAGGAGAAGAAGGCGCCGCGGAGACTGAACGGAGAAGGGGGCAGCGGCGGGAACAGCAGGCAGCTGCAGCCGCCGGTGGCTCCCTCGCCTCAGAGCTACGGCAGCCCCGCGCCTTGGAGCTTCGCTGCTCTTCCTGCTGCCCCCTCCCCGTCCTCTGCTCGGAACAGTTTCTCTTTCTCCGCCGGCACGGCCGTCCCGTCCGCAGCCTCCGCTGCCTCCTCGTCTCAGCCGGTGTCGCGCAAACTGCTGGTCCCCCCTGCGCTGCTGCACGCTCAGCCTCAGCCTCTCCTGCCGGCCGCCGCCGCCGCCTCGGCCAACGCCAAGCCGCGCAGAGCCAAGGAGAAGCGGGAGAAGGAAAGGAGGAGGCACGGCCTTGGCGGGGCGGGCGAGGCCTGCGGGTCCGCCCGGGAGGAGAACGGGGAGGTGAAGCTGCTGCCGCGAGGTGGGTGCCGGCGCCGGCAGCGGAGGGGAGGGCGCCCCCGGCCCCCGCCGCGCTCGCCGCGTCCGGGCTGGAGGAGTGCGGGTGGCCGCGTGCGCCGGGCTGGAGGGGGGCGAGAGGCGTCCGGTTCTCGGCGGACGGTTCTGCAGCCCTCCCGGGGACAGGAAATGGAGCCTGCAATTTCGGTCCCCGGGAGGGGAAGGGCCGAAACTCGTCTTTTCTCGATCGTTTCTGCCTGTCCGTGAACGCGCTAAGGGTTGGCGGAACCGGGTCTGGAAGACCCGCCTGGGAGTGGTTTGGCGACGGAGGGAGAGGAGATGAGAGGGAACGGGAATCCTGGAAGGGTTTGTGCTTGTAAAAAAGCGCTCGATGGATTATTCGACCGTCCAGACTTGGTCCTGGAATGCATGTTTGTGACGAGGCTCTAGCGCCAGAAAATCCTGTCAAAAAAAGGGGTGTGGAGAGCATTGGCGTCAGCTGGAAGCTACCCGAGGCCTGAGCTTTTCATCCCTATTAGGGAAATGAGGTGGCGTGCGGGGCCCCAAGTGTGCTGTTTCGTAAGGTACCCTCCCGCCCCTCTTCTTTCCGCTCCATAGGCTGAAGTGTTTTGAGTGTTCCTGTTTGAAACACCATCCTTCAGAAAGCTTTCACAGCCTTTTTTTTTCTTTTCTGCAGCAAATGAGACAATCAGGAGTGTTCACGTTTTGGGGCCAGAGCCAAGTGGCTGCAGAGTGTTTTAGCATCAGAAAAAGGCAAATTCTTATACGTCCTTCTCAGACCGTTTTTACAATGTAGCTAGCCGTATACTTTTCAGGAAGCATCTCTTTAAAACAGATGGTTCTACCTGTTGGGCTGTTGATACACAAGGATCTGACCCTGGGTACAGCATGGAGACTGGTTGAAAATTAGATCTTTATGTGAGCAGAAGCTTAAAAGTGCGTAAATATACATTAGTACAGGGTATTGTCAAAGTATTTTTGTTTTTTTTTGGAAAGGAAAAGTGAATTATCGAACAGTTTTAGCACTGCTGATCTAATGGTGGCTTACATCATGAAAAATTCTCTGTATATTTGAATTAGAGTGGCTATTTTCACAAATTTTAAAAATGCTGTAAATGAGTACGTAGCAACAGTTACTTCTTTCTTGGTGTTTTTGCCTGTAATAAAAAGCTTTGACATCTAAGCATAGCCATCTGGTACTCCTGCACAAAGTAAAGATCTCAGCTTTGGAGAATGTTGCTTCTCGGAAAGTAGTTTTTATACTACTTTACGTCTGGAATTTTAGTTGGTTAGTATTTTAAAAGTACTTTGTTTGTTTTTTTTAATGGTTACATTTAAAAGTTATAAGTGCCTGAAAGTCTGTGCATTGCGATGTGTCAACTGTTTGCTTTTCTAGTATTTTAAAGCTACTTTGTTTTTTTGATGGTTACATTTAAAAGTTATAAGTGCCTGAAAGTCTGTGCATTGCGATGTGTCAACTGTTTGCTTTTCTAAAGTTCTTTGAATGAGGAAGTGAATCTGAGTATACCGTTGTCAGTGTATTGGAATGGCTGAAAATAAGTAAGCATTCTTCAACAATTCTGACTTTAAAATGGCCCTTAAAGTGAAATGGCTGTTAAAAGAAAAAATTTTCTAGACTTTTAAATTACATTTAGAATCCTCCATTTGAAGGCTACAGCTTATCTAATTAAGTCTGAATATAAGCAATGATACCTTTACATTAAGATGTGGGAAAGATGTTTTTCCATGACCTATTTAGGTTTTTTTGATTAGTGACTACATACATATTAACATGTTTAAGATTTTCATTTTTTTAAAAATATTTTTTTCTTGATTTCAGAGAGGAAGGGAGAAGGAGAGAGAGAAAGAGAGAGAAACATCAATGATGAGAGAGAATCATTAATCAGCTGCTTCTTGCACACCCCACGCTGGGGATTGAGCCAGCAACCCAGGCATATGCCCTGACCCAGAATTGAACTGTGACGCTCAAACAGGCAGATTTTAATTTTTTTTACAGAGCTATTTTATTGAGAAAAAAAAACTAAAAATCAAAAAGGATTGCTTTTCAGTGTCTTGATGGTAAATTTAATGGTGAAAATATTTCCCTTAATTTGGCAAGTGCTTATATCCTTCTAAAGCTCTGATATACTGAATTAAGGTGTTGTTTTAATCAATTAAGAAGATTCTTAAGCAACAGTATTATTGAAATAGCAAGATTACATACATGCATTCAATCCTATATAATAAAACCTAATATTCAAATCAGCCGAACAGCAGAATGACCGGTCGCTATGACGTGCATTGACCACCAGGGGGCAGACGCTCAACACAGGAGCTGCCCCTTGGTGGTCAGTGCGCTCCCACAGGGGGAGCACCACTCAGCCAGAAACTGGGCTCATGGCTGGCGAGTGCAGTGGTGGCAGTGCCAAGGACCCCTTGGGGGATGTCTGCCTGCTGGCTTAGGCCCGCTCCTGGACTGCGAGAGGGCACAGGCTGGGCTGAGCCCCCGCCACACACACACACACACACACACACACACACACAGTGCACTAATGTCGTGCACCGGGCCTCTAGTTATAATTGCAAATATAAAAGTCCTAATATGTAATACAGTTCTTATTTCTTTGGGCTTTTTGTAAAAATCTTAGTGAATGAGTAACCAGGTGTTTTGTTTTAGGTATATATTCCTATTTTTTAGTGTTACCGTAACTTGGATAGTTCACCTGGATAGCACATAGGATAGTTTAGTGAACCCTCTCAGTTATCCCATAGCTCACTGATTGAAAAGTCTGAATCGGAACCGTAAGTTAGGTATTAAGACACTGAAACAAGGAATAGATCCTTCAAAAAACAAAAATCCAAAAGATTTAGCCTCTCAATTTCATTAAGCAATTAAGCTCCTTTATTTATATTAGAATTGTTTTTTTCAAGTCTTTTGTAGGAACTGCTAATTTTTTACATTGGCTACAATTCTAACAGAAATTATTTGTATTATTGGCAGGGCATTTAGTAAATGTTATTTGAGTCAGAAGCATGATAATTGGTTTTTGTTAACCTCATAACAAATTAAAAGGTGGGTCAATTCAGATACAGGAAGGATCATTGAGAGTTAAGACTGATAAACAAGAGAATTATAAAAGCATCCAGTCTAGGCCCACTTAGTATATGGATTGATGCTTTACACACCTAAAGCCTCTGTCATAGTATTGCAGCTATCTTGCATGACAGCCTGAGTTATCAAGTAAAAGTTAAATTTCTTATAAAAAATGTGCAGAACAAACCAGGCTTTGGTGCTTACAGAGGTAATCTGCTGAAGAGTTCACAGCCCATGTAAGACTGAATAACTTACTGAATCAGTAAATGTGGAAGTAAAAGTGGGACATGTACTGAAGGTATCCAACATTCAGAATTATAACAAACAACAGAACAAACGTATTAGATAACAAAATGCTTTATCTTACTCCAGTAACCAATAAGATCAGTGCTCGCTTCGACAGCAGATATACTAAAATTGGAACAATACAGAGAAGATTAGCATGGCCCCTGCGCAAGGATGACACACACATTCGTGAAACGTTCCATTTTATTTATTTTTTTTTTGAAAAAAACAAACATAGATCATCTAATTTTTGTTAGTTTTTGCTTTGCATTTATTAGCTTTTTTTTCTTTGAATGACCATGCGATACATCCCAAGACAGAACCAGAACATTTTACTGAATTTTTTACTTGAAAGTGTAGTTATAGAATTTAACTTTAAGAAAATAGAGGCTTTTCTTAGAATGGGATAATTGGCGGTATGTAAATGTCAGTGATTTTAAAGGGATAGATGTTCAAAGGTTTTAAAAACTAGACTATTCCTCATCTTTCTAATATTGTTATTCCACAATTTTAGGGTAAATTCATATTCAGAGTTTTCATCATTATGACCAAATATTTGTTACTGCTGAGATAGTTTATTATAATTTCATTTTCTTGTGTAACCTTTTGTTTCTAATGTCTAATTTTTTCATTTGCTTATTTTTGTCTAGAAAAGTCTTTCTGTACCCTCCAGCAGATTCATAAAATGCTTCTCGGTGCAATTTTCCCCGTGGTCACGTCTGTCAGATATACTTACCAGTTCCATTTGTTCCTGTAGTTAGTTATCCATCCTTTCTGTAGCTGTCCTTCCGGCTTTGGTCTGGATTGTTTCCTTTTAGGCCTGCTGCAGAGTTGTCATCTTGGGACTTCCCTTAGCTGACATTCTGGGAATTTCTTTCACTTTAGTTGAGTCCTGTTTTTCTTGATCCCATGCCTTCCTTTTGGTTTATTTCTTCATATTATTTATTTTATTTTATTTTAAAAATACATTTCTTTATTGATTTCAGAGAGGGGGAGAGAGAGAGAAACATCAATGATGAGAGAATTATCTATTTGCCTCCTACACGCCCCTCACTGGGGATCGAGCCCGCAACCTGGGCATGCGCCCTTGGCTGGAATCGAACCTGTGAACTCCTGGTTCACAGGTTGATGCTCAAGCACTAAACCACATGGGGCAGGCTCTGCAGCTTCTTCTTCTTTTTTAAAAAAAATATATTTTATTGATTTTTTACAGAGAGGAAGGGAGAGGGATAGAGAGTTAGAAACATCGATCAGCCGCCTCCTGCACACCTCCCATGGGGATGTGCCCACAAACCAAGGTACGTGCCCTTGACCGGAACCGAACTGGGACCCTTCAGTCCACAGGCTGATGCTCTATCCACTGAGCCAAACCGGTTTCGGCTTCTTTTTCTAAATTTAATTTTTAAATTATAGTTAACATACAATATTATATTGGTTTCAAGTGTACAACCCCATGATTAGACATTTATATAACTTAAGTGATAATTCTAATAAATGCAGTGCCCATCTGACACCATATATAGTTATTACAATACTAGAGGCCCGATACACGAAATTCGTGCATGGGGGTGGAGGGGTGTCCCTCAGCCCAGCCTGCACCCTCTCCAATCTGGGACCCCTCGATGGATGTCCGACTGCCCGTTTAGGCCCGACCCTGGTGGGATCGGGCCTAAACGGGCAGTCGGACATCCCTCTCACAATCTAGGACTGCTGGCTCCCAACTGCTCTCCTGCCTGCCTTCCTGATTGCCCCTAACCGCTTCTGCCTGCCAGCCCGATCACCCCCTAACCACTCCCATGCCAGCCTGATTGATGTCTAACTGCTCCCCTGCCAGCCTGTTTGTACCCAACTTCCCTCCTCTGTCGGCCTGGTCACCCCTAACTGCCCTCCCCTGGAGGGTTGATCGCTTCCAACTGCCCTCCCTTGCAGGCCTGGTCCCTCTCAACTGCCCTCCCCTGCTGGCCATCTTGTGGTGGCCATCTTTTGTCCACATGGGGGCAGCTATATTGTGTGTTGGAGTGATGGTCAATCTGCATATTACTCTTTTATTAGATAGGATAGAGGCCTGGTGCAGGGGTGGGGGCCGGCTGGTTTGCCCTGAAGGGTGTCCCGGATCAGGGTGGGGGTTCCCTTGGTGTGTGGGGCGGCCTGAGCGAGGGGCCTGTGGTGGTTTGCAGGCCAGCCACGCCCCCTTAGCGACCCAAGCGGAGGCCCTGGTATCTGGAATTTATTTACCTTCTACAATTGAAACTTTGTATCCTGGAGCGGAGTCAAGCCTCCTGCTCGCTCCATGGCCGGCAGCCATTTCTGTTTGGATTTGTTTACCTTCTATAATTGAAACTTTGTAGCCTTGAGTAGAGGGTTAGGCCGGCCAGGGAAGGTGGAAAGCTTGGCTTCTTCTATCGCCTTGGAAACCCAAGCCTCCCTCCTACTTTCTCCATGGCTGTAGCCATCTTGGTTGGGTTAATTTGCATAATCTCTCTGATTGGCTGGTGGGCGTGGTTTGCGGCTGTAGCAGAGTTAGTGTCAATTTGCATATTATTCTTTTATTAGGTAGGATTATTGACTATATTCCTCATGCTGGACTTTACATCCCTGTGACTATTCTATAACTACCAATTTGTATTTCTAATTCCTTCACCTTTTTCACCCATCTCCACATAAAAGTGAAATCATCTGGCATTTATCTTTTTTTTTAAAGTATATTTGATTGATTTTTTAAATTTTTTACAGAGAGGAAGGGAGAGGGCTAGAGAGTTAGAAACATCGATCAGCTGCCTCCTGCACACCCCCTACTGGGGATGTGCATGCAACCAAGGTACATGGCCTTGACTGGAATCGAACCTGGGACCTTTCAGTCCGCAGGCTGACGCTCCATCCACTGAGCCAAACTATCAGGGCTATCTTTCTCTGTCTGACTTACTTCACTTAGCATGATTCTCTCTAGGTCAGCAATTTTCAATCTTTTTCATCTTACGGCACACACAAACTAATTACTAAAATTCTGCGGCACATCAAAAAATATATTTTTTGCCGATCTGACAAAAAAAATAGGTATAATTTTGATTCGTTCACACAGGACGGGTATTGTTGTATTGGCTGTTGTCATTTTTTTATTTGGCATTCTAAGGGAAAAGAGGTCTGTGCCCTGACTAAATAGGTATTGCATGTTAAAAATTCTTTCTTTCCCTGCACACCAAAGGGCCACTGCACACTGGTTGAAAATAGCTCTAGGTCCATTCATTTATTGCAGATTTTATTCTTTTTTATGGCTGAATCATATTCCATTGTATATGTGCACCACTTCTTCTTTATCCATTTATCTATTGATGGACACTTAGGGTTGCTTCCATATCTTGGCTGTTGTAAACAGTGTTCTAATAAACATATGTCCGATTTAGTGTTGTGGGTTTCTTTGGATAAATAGCCAGAAGTGGAGTTGCTGGGTCCTTCTTTGCCTCTTTTATACGCTTTGTTTTAAAGTCTATTTTGTCTAGTATAAGTATTGCTACCCCAGCTTTATTTTGTTTTGTTTCCATTTTCATGAAATACGTTTTTCTATCCCTTTAGTTTCAGTTTATTTGTATCTTTTACTCTGAGGTGAGTCTCTTGTAAACTGCCTATATAAGGATCTTATCCACTCAATTACCCTCTGTCTTTTTTCCCCTATTGTTGACACTATTGCAGATATCTCCCATTTTCCCTCACCTGATGTCTTATTTAAAAAAAAAAATAGTTTATTGATTTTTAGAGAGATATAGGAAGGGAGGAAAGAGAGAGAGAGAGAAACATTAATGTGAGAGTGAAACATCAATCTGCTGCTTCCTGCTTGCCCACCAATTGGGGATTGAGCCTGCAATCTGGGCATATGCCCTGACTGGGAATCTAACTGGCAACCCTGTGGTGCACAGGATGATGCCCAACCAACTGAGCCACCCTGGCCAGGGCACCCCCACCTTATGTCTTTTGATTGAAGCATTTTAATCCATCTGCATTTAAAGTAATTGTTGACAGATATGTATTTAATGCCATTTCATTATTCATATTTTTTATCTTTTTTTTCTTCTTTTTCTTGAAGAAGACCCTTTAACATTTAATACTGGTTTGGTGGTTATGAACTTACTACATTATTATTATTATTATTACTATTATTATTATTATTATTGGTATGGGAAACTCTTTATTTGTCTTTTGATTCTAAATGATAACTTTGCTGCATAGAGTATTTTGGTTGTAGGTCCTTGCTTTCATCACTTTGAATATTTCGTTCCAATCCCATATAGGCATTTCCTTTTAGGTAACTAACTGCTTTTCTCTTGCTGCTTTTAAGATTTTCTCTTTGTCTTTAACTTTGGCATTTTAATTTTTTAAAAAATATATTTTATTGATTTTTTACAGAGAGGAAGGGAGAGGGACAGAGAGCTAGAAACATCGACGAGAGAGAAACATCGACCAGCCGCCTCCTGCACACACCCCCACCGGGGATGTGCCTGCAACCAATGCACATGCCCCCGACCGGAACTGAACCTGGGACCCCCCAGTCCCCAGGCTGACGCTCTATCCACCGAGCCAAACCGGTTTCGGCGGCATTTTAATTTTGATGTGTCTTGGTGTGGGCCTCTTTGGGTTCATGTTGTTTGTAACTCTGCACTTCCTGGACTTGTATATTTATTTCCTTCACCAGGTTAGGGAAGTTTTCTGTCATTGTTTTTTTTCAAATAGTCTTTCAGTTTCTTGCTGTCTTCTCCTTCCAGCACCCCCATGAAGCAAACGTTGGTATGGTTGAAGTTTTCCTAAAGGCTCCTTACATTATCTTCATTATTATTATTATTTTTTGCTGTTACGATTTTTCCCCCTGCTTCCTTAGCTTTTAAATTGCTGACTTGATTCTCTGCTTTCTCTGCTCTATTGTTAATTATCTGTAATTTATTCATTTCAGTTAGTATATCCTTCATTTCTGACTGGATGTTTGTTATGGTTTCCATGTCTTTTTCTATGCTGTTGAAGTTCTCACTTAGTTCCTTAAGCATCCTTGTAACCATTGCTTTGAACTCTGTATCTGGTAGTTTGCTTGACTCTATTTCATTTAGTACTTTTTCTGGAGATTTCTTTTGTTCTTTCATTTGGGACCTACTTCTTTGTCTCTTCATTTTGGTTGCTTCCCTATGTTTGTTTCTATGTATTAGGTATAGCTGATATATCTCCTGTACTTGGTAGAGTGGCCTTGTTTATTAGTTGTCCTGTAGGGCCCAATAGCGCAGCCTCCCTGGTTACCCGAGCTGGTTGCTCCAGGTGCATTCCATGTGGGTTGTGTGTACTATAATGTTGTAGTTGAGCCTTGATTATTGTTGGCATGTCACTGGGAGGGATTGGCATCCCAGGCCCATCAGCTGCAAGGACCAGCTGTGATTACAGTGGAGGAGCTGCTGTGCAGGGTCTGAATCCATGGAGCAGGTCTTGCTTCATTGAGGCTCTGGTGCCCACTGAGTCCATCCCTTGAATGTCTCACTTGTGGAGGTGGTTGGGTTGTAATCCAGTGTGGTCTGAAGCTGTCCACTGGGTGTACTGGCTCTGGGACCTCCTGGGATGGGAAGTGCAAGGTCAGTCACCCCCTGTGCCCTGCCTGGGGCCACCTGACATGAGCTGATCTCCAGATGACTGCTACTTGCACTGGGCTTAGAGGTTCCCTGGAAGAGGCCAAGCTGCAAACTGAGGTTGGTCTCCTCTAGTACCTAGGCCCGATGCCACTTGGTAAGAGATATGAGGGATACAAGGGCAAGATGCTGCTTATTTGAGAGATTTTAGCAAAGAAGTATGAGCCAGGAGAGGCTGTTTATATGGAAAAGCCACTGGAAATGGCTTGTGTGGGCCAGCAAGTTGGGGTGGGGCCCGGTCTCTGGGAATCACCAGTGTTAGCGAGGTTAATGGAGACTCCCAGCTGGCTCTGTGAGGGGAGGGCTCAGAAAAGGAACAGTGGCTTCTGTCCTGGTCCTGAACCCAGACAATTTAGTTCCTTCCCATACGTCCCTGGCACTTTTCTAGCTGCTGTCCCATTGCTGGAACTCAAAGCAAGTGAGTTCTAATAAGTCCATGTTCAGACCCTTTAAGAGTAATATCTGGGTCTCTAGGAGCTTTGGTCTCACTCAGCCATAATCCGCGCTGGTTTTCACAGTCAGAAGTTACAGCTACTTCTCTTCCAGCAGTAGTCCTCCTGATGTTTAACTGCCACATGTGGGTATGGAACTAACCTGTTCCATTTCTCTGCCCCTCTTTCCATTCTCATTGTGTCTTCTTTTATATCCTTAGTTAAATGACTTGTGTTCAGTTAGATTTCAGGCATTCTGAATGATGGTTGTTCTGTTATTTAGTTGTAATTTTGATGTGGTTGCGAGCGGTTCTGAGTACCGCATTTACCTGCACTTCCATATTGACCAGAACCTCTATTGATGTTTTTGGTATAATGACTACACACCTTCAACTTATCTTTCATGGAATTGTTTAACTTTATTTGAACTTGAAGGCATATTCCAAGACCCTTTTTCCTGAGTTATGAAACTAATATGATCCTATTGCAGCAACTTAGAAACCTTTGTCACATAAAAACAATGGCTTTTAATAATTTGAACTATTGTCTTTCACTCTGTTTTCTGAATGTGTGTATTAGTTATAAGTGTTTTTAAAATTTGGGATGTGTAAAGGCAGGAGGTATATGTGGGAAAATCTCTGTACCTTTTGTTCAATTTTTATGTGAACCTAAAACTGCTCTGAGAAAAGTCTACAAATAAGTATACTTATAAATAAGATCTATAAAAACTGTAGGTTATACCATATTATAGTTTTATTTCTTGAGAAGCTAATATAATATTATTTTGTAAAATATTTGTATTTTGCGATTATAGGTTTATAGTATGACATATTCTATATACATACCATTAAAATTTTATAGTTGTTTTAAATCTATGTGGTTAGAAGTCAGGATTGTGATTAACCTTCAGGGTGTTGCATTAAGACTAGAAGGGAGTCCTGGCAGGTGTGGCTGAGGTGGTTGAGCATTGTCCCGTACACCAGGGAGTCACAAGTTCAATTTCCTGTTGGGTACGTACCTGGGTTGCGGGTTCACTCTGTGCTTAGTGTGCATGTGGGAGGCAACCTATCAATGTTTCTCTCTCACATGGATCATCCGATGTTTCTTGCTCTCCCTCTCCTTTCCTCTTTCTCTAGAATTAATGAAAAACATATCCTTGGGTGAAGATTTAAAAAAAATAAAAGACTAGAAAGGAGTACAGAGTGGTCCCAAGGTGCTTGTTCATTTTTTGTGAAAATTTAGCTGTATACGCACATGCTCTTTCTGTATGTATATTATACTTTAGTAAACTTTAAAGTTTAATAGTTACTGATATAAAATTTTAGGGTAATGAGATTAATAGAGGTAACTGGAAAATGAAATGATGAAATTTCAGATGACTTATTCATTCGTGATTTTAAATATGTAAATAGTTTATTTTTAAAAATGTGTAGTTATTTAGAAGATAGTAACTTGTATATGTGTCTAAGCTCCAGCTCTTTGTAGTAACATTATATGTATAATAGGATTTTAACGACTTTAAATATCAAAAAGTAAGAGTAGCAAACTAATGTGAAATGTGAAAACAGCATATTTTATAATTTATATGTGAACAAATGTTCACCTCTGTAACCAAATTCTTTTCTTATACTCAGCAGTGCATATTAAGTCCCCTCATCTGCTTTCAGTATTATCACTTTAAGAAAAGCACATTGTTAGTTTGATAAAATAAAAATATCTTACTTTGAATTTTTGTTATTATTAATGACTGTACCTTTTAAAGAAGCCTATTAAATACCTTGATTTAATTTTTTGAGAATTACCTATTTAGTCTACATTTGAGTTAATGATTTTGGTAAGCACTAGTATGTGGCTCTTGAACACTTAACATGGTGCTAGTTTGAATTGAAATGTGCTGTAAGTATAAAATATACACTGAATTTTGAAATCTTATGAAAAAAGAATGTAAACTAACACAATATTAATTTTTTAGTATTGGTCCTATTTTGGAATGTTTTAGATATATTGGTTAAATAAAATATATTATTAAAATTAATTTCACCCTTGTAAATTTTTAAATTTACATATGTTGTAAACATTATATTTCTATTGGACAGTATTGATCCAGTAATTTGATCATTAGGTGATTTGGTCCTGAATGAGTGTAGAAAGGAAAGTAAGGAGGGATTTAAGTAAGAAAGTATGCAGTATGCATATCTGTATATGTAAAAGGCTAATACGCGGTGTCCCACCATCCGACCGGTCATTATGACGTGCACTGACCACCAGGGCGCAGACGCTCAATGCAGGAGCTGCCATGACGCGCACAGAGAAATGGCACCGTGGACCTGGCACCCACAAAGCAAAACTCAGCTTCCCCCAAGTGGGACACAGGCCCCGCCACCACCCCGGAGCAACACCCCACCAAATTGCAGCTGACACTGCCGAGACCCCATGGTGCAAAATATGGCCCACAGCCCAGAAACGGTGGCTATGGGTGCTGGGTAATGATGTCATGTAGCAACGCCCGGCTTCCTCTCCCTAAGGACAATTAGCCTCCTTGCAGTTTCTTCAGCCCAGGAACACAACTTGCTTTATAGCCAGGTGCAAACATTTCACACTTTAACCAAATGTGTGTGAAGTGTTTTCCCATGCCTCATCTCATTTCATCCACACAGAAGTCCTGTAGTAGGTGGATAGGAGACTTGGTGGAATCCTATTTTCTTTTCATTAGCCGGAAAACAGAGATTTAGAAAGCTTAGAAACTTGACCCGACTGGAAAGAAGTGGTGGACCTTGAAAATGACTTCAGGTTTTCTCACTGCACAGAATATAGTCAAACACTGCTGCAGTTAAATATTTTACCCTTTGTTCTCCCTGAGTGATCTACAATAATAATGTGCTTCACGTTGATATTTACTGCTGAGTTGCTGACAATTACCTGAAAGAGAAGTTGGGGTGCTTCACTCGGCTGGAAAAAGTTTAGCTACATCAGAAAGCAGGTCTAATTAAACAAGTTTATTCTATATCTATAAAAGGCAAAGTTGACTCGTGCATGCGCAATACATATAAAGCTCTTGCTGGCGCCAATTGCACGCGTGTGTTTCAATCTGTCATTGTCGATCGTGAATTTGGTTGATACTTCTATTATAGAGAAAGTACAAATAGCGATATTAAAGTATTTCTTCTAATTAATTTCCTTTCAATGTGCATGAATTTGTGCACCGGGCCTCTAGTAACTATATAATTTCTGCTACATTGAAGGATATCTTGTGGTTTTTGTGTGCTTACGTTGTGGCTTTGTAATCAATCGTATGCTTTTTGAGGGCAAGGACTATGTCACTATTTTTATATTCTCCCCTACTTCTCTTTCACTGGGTACATAGGTGCTTGAAAAAATATGAATTAATAGGACATCAAATCTCTGTATATAAAAGCCTAAGTGACTGTGACGACTGGACGACCTGCTGGTAGCTATGATGCGCACTGACCACCAGGGGGCAGGCGCTCAATGCAGGAGCTGCCCCCTGGTGGTCATTGCGCTCCTACAGCCAACTTCCCGCGGCTGACCAACCTCCCGTGGTCCCTCCCCCTGGCCGGCTGGCCCTGATCGGCCCCGATGGACCCCGATCAGGACTGGGTGAGATGGCCCCGATTGGCCCCAATCTCCAGCCAGGCTGAGGGACCCCACCTGTGCACAAATTCATATGCACTGGGCCTCTAGTAATTTTATAAATTCAAAGTTTGAATTACTAGATTATAAACAATAATTCCTAGAGTTTTTATACCTGTTACTAGGTGCCCAGCTCATGAATTTGTGCACCTGGAAAGAACTGTGGGCCACGAGACTGCTGTGGGCACAGGGGCGGGTCTCGGCCCATCCTCCACGCCCCCGCCTGGCACCTTCCGCCGCGGCCCCCAGTCCCCTGTCTGCCGGCAGCCCTGCTCCTGCTGCTGCTCCCATGCGCTGATGGTGCTGGCCCTGCTCTTACCCGCTTGATGGTGCGGAACAATTGGGGCCGCCACCAGCGGTGGGTGCGAACGGGGCCAGTGCTGTCAGCGGGTGTGAGTGGCAGCTGCTGGCCCCGATTGCCCCTCAGGAACTGGGGGAGGTGGAGAAGTGTTTGGGGCGATCAGGGCTGGCAGCCACCGCTCACACCTGCTGACAGTGCCGAGCGATCATGGGGGGGAGGGTCGGCGGCACCGGCAGCAGGTGTGAGTGGACTGGCGCCGGCAGCGGGTGAGAGCAGGGCCAGCACCAGCAGCAGGTGCAAGAGCTAGGCAGGACTACGGCACGCGGGAGCAAAGAATTTTCAGTAACCACCGGAGGCTCACCCCGATGACAGTGACTGGTATCCCGCTGTGGCCGCCGCCCACCGTGTTCCACGCACTCTCCCTGGTGGTCAGCGCATGTCATAGTGACTGGTTGTTTGGTTTTTCTACTGTTCAGTCTATTTGCATATTAGGGTTTTATATATATATATATATAGATTTTACTATCATAATATCACCAGCCAGCCAGATCAGTCCTACCCTTTTTAAAACGTGCAAGGTTAAGGGAACTAACATCTGGTAGTATATAATAGGCTCTAGGTAGCCATTTTGTATCTTTCTCTAGTTAGTCTTTATAGTAACCTATGAGAAAGGTGTCAACTACCATTTTACAGATTAGGAAACTGAGATTGAGTAATTTTTCCATTGTTATGTTACCAATCTAGATATGCCCAACTTCAAAGCTTGTACTTTTTCCATTGTAGTTTACTGTATTGATTAAAGTTAGCCAATTATTTGAAGTGATTTGAAGTTAGTCTAATATTGTGGTTGACATGAAATAAGTGAAAAATAATCTTAAGAATGAAATGTATACTAAATTTTGGTAGTTTCTGATGTGTATTATTTAGTCTATGTTCAATATAGGAAAGGAATTTTTAGAAATTGCACTATAGTTCATTGGGAAAATTCTAAAATAGTTGAAAACATTTCCTTTTTTGTGTTTCAGATAAAATCAAAGACAAAATTAAAGAGAGAGATAAGGAAAAAGAGAGAGAAAAAAAGAAGCATAAAATAATGAATGAGATCAAGAAAGAAAATGGAGAAGTAAAGATGTTGCTGAAAAGTAAGTTTATATTCAGTGATTTTAGTTGTACTGTATTGTATTGTTCAGTATACTTACTGGCTTAGTGATTAAAATAAGACATGTTATTTGTTGCTGAATTTTTCTAAGAATAAACTGGTCAGAAAATGAAAATTTAATGTAATGGTAGGGAGTTTGAATCTGTATAGTAAATATGTATTTAGTATATTTATTTAGTGAATCATTAGAAAGTATTAAAGGGGCTCTGACTGGTTTGGCTCAGTGGATAGAGCGTCGGACTGCGGACTGGGGGGGTCCCGGGTTCGATTCCGGTCAAGGGCATGTTCTTAGTTGCGGGCGCATCCCCGGTGGGGCTTGTTCAGGAGGCAACTGATCGATGTTTCTCTCTCATCGGTGTTTCTAGCTCTCTACCCTCTCCCTTCCTCTCTGTAAAAAATCAATAAAATATATTTAAAAAATAAAAATATTAAAGGGTTAAGGTTCATTAAACTGTTAGGTTCCTTAAGTTATTTAAAAATAGGTTATCTAATTTTGTGTTTGCATTACTAGTCTAATTCATATTTAGATTATCTAAAATAAAAGGCTAAAGCTATTTTTAGCTTGATAGGGATGGTAAAGGAAGTGATCTTACAAATATTTGATGTAATCAGATCATAGTCAGGGATTTGGAGGGAACCATTTACTCTGAGCTAATTTAGAATAAATCTGAACTATTTCAGGAGAATTTGTGGTAGCATAGAAGTAAGGACAGTGTTAAATTCACTCAGCAAGGTAAGAAGAAGAATCATTGGCATTTGGTTGCTAGACAGCTAACAAATTCTTTAGCTGCCCTATCAAGTTGACAATTTGCAGAGCAAAACATTTTCACTTTAGTTTTATATTGAATTTATGTGTTGATAAGCCTTTATATCTACATAAAGGAGAAAAGGCCATAGCACTACATGTGCAATGAAGTAACTGGTTAATTTATATTATTTCGGATAAGCAGCATTAGATTCTGTATTTTCATTTCATTCTTTGTCATGTTTCCAGATGTTCTTTGATGGCACTTTATTTGATCTCTGTTTTCTACTTGTAAGAACTTTATGTTCTGTAAAATTATGTTGACCTTGAAGAAACATGTCAGAGGTTAACTTGATGGCTACTTAGTTAATGCTCATTGTCCTTTTGCCATGTATTTTATCTGTGTTGTCTAATTAGATTGTAAGCCTTTGAGGCAGAAGTCAAATTTACCACACCAATGCTGTCTGCATAGCGGCTAATGATTAATGCTGGAAATGTTTACTTAATTTTACCCTATTGGTTTATTCAAATAGTAGTCATTTTTTCTTACCCATTTAAATGTACAGTCATGTAAATTCCTGCCATTCAATTAAATGTTAGATTCCTAACATACAACTAATGTTAAATATGTGAATCTAGAGATTACATATGCAAACAAAATTTAAAATAACCTTAAAAATTAAAGTGTCCCCCCCCCCCCCCCCCCCAGTAATATGAAATAGTAACCTTGAGTTTAAAGTAGATGAACAATTTAATTTAGGAGATATTTTGAACTGAGTTAAACTGAAACCTAGTGATGATAAGGGAAAAAATTGAGGTATATTTGGAAATGAATTGGTGACCTTTGGAGTGACAAGGGGAAAATGTATTTACTGTAAAGTGGGAAAGTTAAGTAATACTGTAATTACTGCCTTACATGGTTGTAAGTGCCAACGACAGTGTCTGGGCCACAGATATTTAATATTAATAAATGGATGAGAATCTTGTAAACATATGAAAGATTAACTCTTGTGATTAAAAAACAACAACAAAACTCTCCTCTCATTTGCTAGTATGTAGACAATTAAATGAATAAAAACTTGATTCATTTTGGGAAATAGTACCTGTCCCATGGTAAGCACCAAGTGTTAGCTATTGCTATTATATAGCAAAAACAATTTGCCCTGTGTGTGTGGCCATTTCCCAAGAGAGCCTTCATCAGGGAAAGGTATCCTTTGTCATTGGTGTTCTGGAGCAGCAGCAGAATCGATTTGGTGGGGACAGTATGTATAACTGTGGGCCCCCCCCCCTTTTTTTATGGGCTTCAATTTTTATTTTCTCTTTTTAATTTTCTCCTGATGATGATAATGTTGTAAGCTGTGGCACACAGACATTGATTGTTGATGGCACTGGAACATCTAAAATAGATGCTAACTCTTACAACAATCTCATTTCCTCCAGGTTTTCATTAAAAGCTGCAATAAGTTGAATATGACTAGAGATGTATACACAGTTTTATATATATATGCTAAAAATGTTTATTAATCCAGAAATCTTGTAAATGGTGAAAATATTATTAAAATAGTTCAAAGGAACAGATAGATTCGAATCATAAGCTTTTATTTTGCTCATTCTTTTTATTTTATTTTATTTTATTTTATTTTATTTTATTTATTTTATTTTATTGATTTTTTACAGAGAGGAAGGGAGAGGGATAGAGAGTTAGAAACGTCGATGAGAGAGAAACATCGACCAGCTGCCTCTTGCACATCCCCCACTGGGGACGTGCCCGCAACCAAGGTACATGCCCTTGACCGGAATCGAACCTGGGACCTTTCAGTCCGCAGACCGACGCTCTATCCACTGAGCCAAACCGGTTTCGGCTATTTTGCTCATTCTTTTCTATCTAATGTCTACCAACTACTTTTTCTGAGCATACTTATGTGTTCCAGCCTTTTCTTTTGTTATTTATTGATAAGTTGTAAGAACATAGATGTTGTGATTATAATATGTTTTATTATAGTATATCAAAGAAGCTTTCTAAAGAGTAGGTGGAATAGGGGTTAAAGAAGCCAATGTCCAAGGTTATTGGTAGTGTACTAAAGGTCACAGGTAGGTAAATCATGTCAGGAAGAGTGAAAATATTAACAGGTGAAAAAAGCAGTCATTCTCCAAAGACCAAAGGTTGAAAATAGCTAAGCTAATTACTACTACTTTCTTATGTATGATAACAGAGTTATATATATATCGATTCCTATATTAGATATGAAATCAGATTCAATCTTTTTTTTTAATTAACACTAAAGTATACTAAGGTTAATGGCAGCAATTAATGCCAGTTAATTTGTGTTCTTAAAGGTTGTTTTTTTTTAAAAAAATATATTTATAAATATCCTACATAATAAAATGGTAATATGTAAATTACCATCACTCCGCTACGCCCACGATTGGGCCAGCAGGAGGCGCAGGGGGCGGGACTCAGGGTGGCCGGGGTAGCTGATTGGGCCAGCAGGACGCTGAGCTCGCGGCGCCAGTGGCGCCGCGAGCTCAGCGTCTGTGCCATGGCTGCCGGAGGCTTTCGGAAGGCCTGGGGCACCGGCGGACAGCCGGCCGGGTCCCCCGCGATCAAAGGCCAAAGCGGGGGACCCGGCGCAAGGCCTTTCGAAAGCCTCCGCAGCGACGGAGGCTTTCGGAAGGCCTGGGGCACCCGTGGACAGCCAGCCCGCTGGTGCACCAGGTGCATGATTAAATCATGCACTGGGCCTCTAGTATTTACATATTATTATATCACAAACAGTTTGTATGTTTGTATCTCTGTGTATGGGTTTTTTTCTGTCTCTGTGTGTCTCTTTCTTTCTGGCTGTATATGTGTCTGCATTTTTCTCTGTGTCTGATTCTCTCTAGCTCTCTGTGTTTGTGGTGCTCTGTGTATGTGTCTCTGGGATCCACTGTATGCATGTGTTTGTGGACCTGTGGGAGGAGGGTCCCCCATCAACCTTTTACTGTTACACTTTTTTGTTGTTGTTAATCCTCACCTTAGAATATTTTTTCATTGATTTTTAGAGAGAGTGGGAGGAAGGGGGAAAAACAGAGAGAGAAACATGAGTGTGAAAGAGACACATCGATTGGTTGCCTTCCCCAACCAAGGCCAGGGATTACCCTGCAACTGAGGTATGTGTCTTTGACTGGAATTGAACCCGGAACCCTTTAGTCCATGGGCCGATGCTCTATCCACTGAGCCAAACAGCTAGGGCTACTGTTACACTTTTTGAGGATCCCAGTTACGTAGACAGCAATTCTATTTTAGTATAAGAGAAGAACATTGATATTCAAAATGGTCTTGTTTTAAAGTGTTTAAAATTTCCTTCATATACATCTATTGCATTTTGTATGTCATTCCAAAGCAGGAAATGAATGAGAGACTATATAAAACTTTAAAAATTTAGGACACACAGGACTAGCATACAGTTGATTCATGGCTATGATTTAGTGTAGTAGAGGGTGCAAAGTAAAGTCAGTAAAGAGAAAAGGCACATGAGGCGATGTCTGGAGGAAACAAGGTATAAGTTTCCAAGAGTCCTCTCCTAGGGGAGTCACCCAGGATGCACTTTATTATTCTAGCAGTGAATTGTGACAATACACGTGAAGTTCATTAGAGACTAAATGCCCAGGGTTTTATTTATTTATTTTTTTAATAAATCTTTATTGTTCAGATTATTACAATTGTTTCTCCTTTTTTCCCCTATATCTCCCCATCACCCGGTTCCCTCCCCCCCATTGTCCTTATCCATAGGTGTATGATTTTTGTCCAGTCTCTTCCCATACCCCCCACACAGACACCCCTTTCCCCCTGAGAATTATTAATCCACTCCCATTCTATGCCTCTGATTCTAATATGTTCACCAGTTTATTCTGTTCCTCAGATTTTTAATTCACTTGATTTTTAGAATCACTTGTTGATAGATATGTATTTGTTGTTCATAATTTTTATCTTTACTTTTTTCTTCTTTTTAAAGAATACCTTTCAGCATTTCATATAATACTGGTTTGGTGGTGATGAACTCCTTTAGCTTTTTCTTATCTGTGAAGCTCTTTATCTGCCCTTCAATTCTGAATGATAACTTTGCTGGGTAGAGTAGTCTTGGTTGTAGGTTCTTGCTATTCATCACTTTGAATATTTCTTGCCATTCCCGTCTGGCCTGCATAGTTTCTGTTGAGAAATCAGCTGACAGTCGTATGGGTGCTCCCTTGTAGGTAACTAACTGTTTTTCTCTTGCTGCTTGTAAGATTCTCTCTTTGTCTTTTGCCCTTGGCATTTTAATTATGATGTGTCTTGGTGTGGTCCTCTTTGGATTCCTCTTGTTTGGGGTTCTGTGCGCTTCCTGAACCTGTAAGTCTATTTCTTTCACCAGGTGGGGGAAGTTTTCTGTCATTATTTCTTCAAATAGGTTTTCAGTATCTTGCTCTCTCTCTTCTGGCACCCCAAAAATTCGGATATTGGTACGCTTAAAGCCATCCCGGAGGCTCCTTATGCTATCCTCACACTTTTGGATTCTTCTTTCTTTCCGCCTCTCTGGTTGGGTGTTTTTTTCTTCCTCATATTCCAGATCTTTGGTTTGACTCTGCGGGTGCGGTGGTCTACTCTGTATATTCTTTATTTCAGACAGTGTATGCATAATTTCTGACTGGTCCTTTTCCATTTTTTTGGTATTCTCATTTAGGTCCTTGAAGGTCTCTTCAAGTTTCTCAGCGGTTTTTAGAAGATTCTTGAGTAACCTTATAAATATGGTTCTGAACACTGTGTCGTCCATTAGTTTGCTTTCATCTATCTCTCCTACTTGTGACATACTGCGATGTCTCCACATTTTGGCTGCCTCCCTGTGTTGATGGAGTGGCTTTGTGTGGCCGGTGACCTATAGGGGCCGGTAGCTCAGTTTCCCTAATCACCCTAGGTGGTCGCTCTTGGTACTCCCCTTTGTGGGCTGAGTGGAAAGTCTTGGTGTAGTTAAAAGCCCTGATTGCTGTTGGTACACTGGGAGGAATTGACCTCCGTTCCAACTGGTTGTGAGGGCCTGCTGTGTCTATAACGGAAGAATTGCTGTGCTGGAGACACAGTAGGGCTTTGGTGCTCACTGAGTCAGCCTCTTGAATGTGTCCCTTATGAGAGTGGTTGAAATCTGGTGTCGTCCACACCGACAGAAAAGTCACTCTCACTCTCCGACCGATGGCCGAGAGTCCCGTAGGCGTCTGGGTCCCCCGCGTGTCCCCAGAAACTGGAGTTCAGAGTGGTTGGGATTGTTGGTATCACTGGCGGGAGTTGATCTCCAAGCCAGTTGGCTGTGAGGATCCGCAGTGTCTCCGCTGGGAGAGCTTCTGTGCTCAGCTTGGATGGGGCGGAGTCTCAGGGTGGCGCAGACAAGCTTTGGCTTCCCGTCTGCTCCGCCCTAAGAGGGGCGTTTTCTCCGTGCCCGAATTAATGGCTGCGCGCCTCTGAGAGAAGGCAGCTCTCGAGCCTCGCCTGCTGCCAAACAGCCCAGTTTCTCCCCGACCGCAGCTGAATTTCAGTGCGGTCGGGAGGTTTTGTTTTTCTCCCAAACGAGAAAGCTAGCCACGCAGCGTCTGCTGCCCTCCCTCTCCGCGCGCTGCGAGCAAGCCTGCCACGTATTCAGCCACCCGCCCTTTCCGCGCTCACGGATCTCCGCACCTCCACAGCTCCTGAGGCTCAGCGTCCCCCTCTCTTTTTTTCTCTAGTTGTAGGTTTTCCACTCTGCCAGCTTTCCGGTGGTTCTGGACGGTGTGCGCTCTGTTTTCCAGTTGTAGTTTCAAAATTGTTGTGGTAGGCAACAATTAGGTGTTTACCTTATGCCGCCATCTTGGTTTCTCCTAAATGCCCAGGGTTTTAGTTGGGGGCTGGTCACATAGTCACCCTCTCTATAGCTTGTATCAGAATTCCAGACTCCCAGAGGGAAAGAGAAATTCGAAATAAACTGCATTGTTGCACAGTTTAGGCACAGTGTGCCACTCTTAACAGGGAATGATGGGAACCTTCCCAAAATACAAGTTCTCAGATGCCAGCTAATGGCCAACCTTGCAAGCATGCCATATTAACTCTTTTCTGCACACTGTGCTCACTGTAGTATCTAATCACAGAGTAGTTTGTCATGGGAATTTAATTCCTTGATGTTCAATATAAGAATCTCTTGACTGATTTCTTACTGGTTTGCATTTTTTAGTTTCTGACTTTTATACTATTTTTTCATCCATTCTCATGGCTAGGAAATAGACTCTTGTGCCTATTTTATTTCAGAGTAACATGTATACTATGAGTAACATGTTAGGCATTTATATGAAACTTATTTAAATTTCATTTAAATGAAATTCTGTTTATTTTGACAAGCCATTTAATTTGTTCAATTTTACATGTTTTTCCAGTTTAGTTATTAATTATACCTAAGTCCTTTAAACATTTTTTAAGTTGTTTTTTAATTGACTACTCTTTTTTCCTGGACTCATTTGGATTTGGCTTACATATATGAACCTCTTTTATCTTTCATTTTTATTAACTCCCTGTTTTCCTTTTTCATTATTAATTTTTTTCTGAAGATATTAGTCTGAATCTGATGTTTAGTTTATACCAAGAAAGCAAGTATGAATTTGTTAATATATTTCTTAAGTAGTTGCATATAGACTTATTAGAGAATTAAGACTTTGAATTTTATGACTTTACAAACCTATATAATCAATAATGTTGACACCTTGTTATTTTTGCTTTGCATGATGATACCAATTTGGTCTTCATTGCATACTTACGAATTTTTAGAAGTGATAGTTTATTATTAAAATTAAACTTTCCCTTTTTAGAATTGCTATTAACTTGAGAGAGTTTTTGTTTTCAGGGTTAGGATTAAGTGGTATTCATATGGTGGAAAACTGATTGAAAAGGAGGCAAGGGAAAACCTATAAACCTCAGGTAGTCTGTTGGTAAGAGAAATCTTTTCATTCATAGATTCATTAAATGTTCATTTGTAGCAGTGTTCTAGATGCCGTGAGGGGGACAAAAATATCGGTTCACTCTGAATTTGTATAAAAGTTATTTGTTTCACTCATAGAATGTTTTTAAGGACATATTATATACAAGTATCCTATAAATGGAAAAAATAATAACTTTATATGACTGTACCACATATATTCATATATGTGGGATATAGAATAACTTAGTATAAATTTAGAGTGAAGTAATTTCAGTTCCAATTGGAGAGATGAAGGAAAGCAAAATGAAGAAAATGACAGAGTTTTTAAGGGTGAATAAGGAGTTCAGTAGTAAGTATTGGGCAGGGCAAGCGTATTTTAGGGAGAGGAAATGCCTTTGTCATTAGTAGAAAGATAAGGTAGAACTAGGTATGTCTTATAAAAAATTGTAAGTAGTGCAGATTGACCAGAGCAAGAGGTACTTGAGGGCATTGTCTTCTAGACTAGAGAGGTTATGTTTTATTTGGTAGGCATTGAGAACCCTTGAAAACAGGTAAGCCAAGGGATGAATATGATCAGGATGAGAGATAGTCATAAGGCAATTAGAACAAAAATTAAGGCAAAGTATCAAGGAAGTAAAAAATAATCAAGGATGAACTTGATAATTCTTTCAAACCGTGGAGAGATCAGAAAGAATACTTTGAGAGAATATCATTGATATTTGAATATTCTGGGAAAGAAAATTTGAATAGACTGGAAGCAAACCCATAAATTAAGGGATAAGAATGGTAGGTAAGAGAATGCGCTGGGCATAGACAGTTCTTCTTCTTTTATTTATTTATTGATTTCAGAGAGGAAGGGAGAGGGAAAGAGAGATAGAAACATCAATGATGAGAGAGAATCATTGATTGGCTGCCTTCTGCGCACCCCCTACTGGGGATTGAGCCCACAACCCAGGCATGTGCCCTTGACCGGAATCGAACACGGAAGGGAGAGGTATAGAGAGATAGAAACATCAATGAGCGAAAAACATCATCCACCAGCTGCCTCCGGCATGCCCCCCCGCTGGCTCTTTATTTGGTATACTAGTGGCCCGGTGCACGAAATTCACGCGGGGGGGGGGTGTCCCTCAGTCCAGCCTGCACCCTCCAATCTGGGACCCCTCGAGGGATGTCTGACTGCCTATTTAGGCTCCATCCCACCGGGATCGGGCCTAAACAGGCAGTCGGACATCCCTCTCACAATCTAGGACTGCTGGCTCCCAACTGCTTGCCTGCCTGCCTTCCTGATTGCCTCTAACCGCTTCTGCCTGCCAGCCTGATCACCCCCTAACCACTCCCCTGCCAGCCTGTTTGCCCCTAACTGCCCTCCCCTGCAGGCCTGAGTCCCTCCCAACTGCCCTTCCCTGCAGGCCTGATCGCCCCCAACGTCCCTCCTCTGCCAGCTTGGTCACCCCTAACTGCCCTCCCCTGCTGACCTGATCGCCCACAACTGCCCTCCCATGCAGGCCTGGTCCTTCCCAACTGCCCTCCCCTGCTGGCCATCTTGTGTCCACATGGGGGCAGGATCTTTGACCACATGGGGGCGGCCATCTTGTGTGTTGGAGTGATGGTCAATCTGCATATTACTCTTTTATTAGATAGGATAGAGGCCTGGTGCACGGGTGGGGGCCGGCTGGTTTGCCCTGAAGAATGTCCCGGATCAGGGTGGGGGTTTCCTTGGGGCATGGGGTGGCCTGGGCAAGGGGCCTGTTTTGGTTTGCAGGCTGGCCACGCCCCCTGGCAACCCAAGCAGAGACCCCGGTATCTGGGGTTTATTTATCTTCTATAATTGAAACTTTGTAGCCTGGAGGGGAGCCAAGCCTTCTGCTTGCTCCCTGGCGGCAGCCATTTCTGTTGGGATTTATGTATCTTCTATAATTGAAACTTTGTAGCCTTAAGCAGAGGCCTGGGCCGCACAGGGTGTCCGGAAAGTTTGGCTTCCTCCATTGCCGGGGCAACCCTAGCCTCCTGCTCTTTCCAGCTCCGTGGCTGCTGCCATTTCTGTTTGGATTTATGTATCTTCTGTCATTGAAACTTTGTAGCCTTGAGTGGAGGCCTAGGCCGGCAAGGGCAGGCGGAAAGCTTAGCTTCCTCCATTGCCGGGGAAACCCAAGCCTCCCTCCTACTCTCTGTGGCTGGTAGCCATCTTGGTTGGGTTTATTTGCATATTCACTCCTGATTGGCTGGTGGGCGTGACCAGTGGGCGTGGCTTGTGGATGTAGCGGAGTGATGGTTAATTTGCATATTACTCTTTTATTATTTGGTACATGGGTATCATTTGTACTTAAGACATGAGAAATTATTCTTGTTTTGTCATCTCCTCTATGGTATCTTCTGGGGCAGGGGTCCTCAAACTTTTTAAACAGGGGGCCAGTTCACTGTCCCTCAGACCATTGGAGGGCCGGACTATAGTTTAAAAAAAACTATGAACAAATTCCTATGCACACTGCACATATCTTGAAGTAAAAAAACAAAACGGCCAAAACACCCGCATGTGGCCCGCGGGCCATAGTTTGAGGACGCCTGTTCTGGGGTCTTCACTGGGAACTTTGTAAACTCTAGTGAACCTTAAACAGCCTATTTTAGATGCAAGAGTAGTTTTTTAAGGAGGAAATATGATAAAAAGCTAAGGAATTATGTTGCTTTTATATTAAGCAAGTATTTTTCTCCTTTTATGATTTATAAATCTTGATACCTATATGCAATTTTAAGAACTTAAAGATATATAATTCATCATGCACACTGAATAATTATAAAGGCAGTGTTTATTAAAATACATTTCATTTTCAAAATTGAGCTATCAGCTGTTAAAGTGTGTATATATTTTTTGGGACACCGTGTATATATCATCATATATTTTTATATATATCATTGGGAAATGTCTGAAGGGCATTGTTCATATTGACCATTCAACTTCATTTCTGATTTTCTACATTTAAAAGTTGAAGATTATGCTTTCTGAAACATTCATTTCATTACTTCAGTAAAACACTGATTGAGCATCTGTTTCATGTCAGAAAGGTGTAACTTTGTCTTAAGACTTCGTGTGTGTGTGCGCACACGTGCAAGCGCGCCCCCCAACCCCCCCCCCCCCCCCGCCCCGTGTGGAGAGAGAGAGAAGCAGAGACTTACTAAATTATGAGTATCAATACTGTGTAAAATGATTCCCAAAGATAAACTTAATTTTGAGTAAACTTTGCTTATTATTTATAAAACAGTTCCTAACGCATGGTTTTTTAAGAAACTAAAATATGGAGTTTCATAAAAAATTTTTTCCCAACAGGTGGGAAGGAGAAACCAAAAACAAATGTAGAAGACTTACAAATTAAAAAGGTAAAGAAGAAAAAGAAAAAGAAACACAAAGAGAATGAAAAACGGAAGCATCCAAAAATGTATAGCAAATCTATTCAAACCATCTGCTCAGGATTGCTATCTGATGTTGAAGATCAAGAAGCCAAAGGCATCCTAAATGATAACATAAAGGATTATGGTGGAAAGAATTTGGATACCAAGAACTATGGTTCCAAACTTCCAGAGAACAGTGAGCTTCCATTTGTCTCATTAAAGGAGCCACGGGTTCAGAATAATCTCAGAAGGTTGGACACTTTGGAGTTCAGACAGCTGATTCATATTGAGCACCAGCCTAATGGAGGTGCAGCAGTTATCCATGCCTACAGTAATGAACTCACTCACCTGTCTCCTGTGGAGATGGAGAGGTTTGCAGAAGAGTTTGTGGGTCTAGTATTCAGTGAAAATGAAAACTCTGCAGCTTTCTATGTAATGGGTATTGTTCATGGGGCAGCTGCTTATTTACCTGACTTTTTAGACTACTTTTCATTTAATTTTCCCAATTCGCCAGTGAAAATGGAGATTTTGGGAAAGAAGGATATAGAGACAACAACTATGTCCAATTTTCATGCTCAGGTAAGAGGTTTTTAGTTTGTTTTTTAAAGAAACTTTTAATTATGTTTTAGACAAGTTTCTGTTCTTTGTTTCTCATTTCACTATAGGTTTGAAATAAAAAGGTAAGACTATATATGAAATGAAACCTCTTGGGAATGTTAAGAAAATACATTCTCGATGTGAACATCAGAATTTAAATTGGTTTCTACTTATGTTTTTTTTTTCTTAAGGTAATTTATGAAATAATTAAGATTCTGTTGTTTTCTTTTGCAAGGATTTACCTTGGAAATGAAATGAATTCAGCCATGTATTTTCCAGTCCTACAACAAACAGTTTTCTTATCTGAAAATCGCCTAAAATTATCTTCTTGGTTTATGTGACAATGCCTTAAAAGTACTTCGTACTGGATCCATCACATAGTAGATGCTGAATAAATTTTGACCATTAAATATATTGTGGAACAAGAGGATCATTAGTTAATTGTGTGATTATGTGAGAAAATTTGCATATATTAAGCTAATTTCCATATCCTACCCTTCTCTAAGGTGATGATACAGGTTGTTCCCCCCAAAATGTATACAGACTTTAGCTGATAGCTGTTGAAATGAAATGAAATGAAATTTTCATAGACACTGAAAATGAAATGTATTTTAATAAACACTACCTTCATAATATTCAAAGTCTGTGTATACTTTTCTGGGGGACACCCCATATATTATTTTAGAAAGCAGAGGCAGAATGAAGTCTGCTGGCTTTTGAAAGAGAATGTGGGCCCATTTAAAAGGCCAGTGCTGCCCTAGCTAGCCAGTCTGGCTCAGTGGATAGAGCGTCGGCCTGCGGACTGAAAGGTCCCAGGTTCGATTCCGGTCAAGGGCATATACCTTTAAAAGGCCAGTGCTGCCCTGGCCATTGTGGCTCAGTTGGTTGAGCATTGTAACATGTACCGAGAGGTAGCCAGTTCAATTCCCAGTCATGGCACGTGCCTGTGTTCCAGGCTCGATCTCCCAATGGTGCGCTCTCTCATCAATATTTCTCTCTCTCTCTCTCTCTCTTCCTCTCCCTTAAGTCAATAAAATAATTTAAAAAAGAAGGCCGGTGCTGTATTCTCTCACTCAGATCAGGGACTGCTTAGGCCAGTGGTCGGCAAACCGCGGCTCGCGAGCCACATGCGGCTCTTTGGCCCCTTGAGTGTGGCTCTTCCACAAAATATCACGTGCAGGCGCGCACGTACAGTGCGATTGAAACTTCGTGGCCCATGTGCAGAAGTCGGTTTTCGGCCTGGGCGAGTCTATTTTGAAGAAGTGGCATTAGAACACTCAAGGGGCCAAAGAGCCGCACGTGGCTCGCGAGCCGCGGTTTGTCGACCACTGGCTTAGGCCAAGGAAATCAGCCAATTTTCACATTTATTGGTGCTAAAATGTCTGATTTTCTGAGTAATAATTGACATCATTCTAGTTTGGAAGGAGGACAAATAAAAAAATCTCAAAAGGATCTCAGTGATCATCTATCCCAACCTTTCTCAACTTAGACGTAAGAAACAAACATAGATAGGCGAACTTACTGTTTTAAGGTTGGCAACAGCGCCAGGAATAGATCAAAATCTCCTTAGTCTTCAGGACTCTTTTACCTTATTCTGTATTCTGAGTATAAATATATATTTGATATGTGTTCACGTTATAGTCTCCACCTGTGATAGTCTGGATAGTCTGTGATAGTCTGGATGTCCACTTCCACACATACCAAACCTCCTGCCCCCACAGTATATTTGGTGTATATTCTGTAATATACTGTAGTCTGGAAAATATGGTAATATTTAAAGTTTTAATGTATATGTATGGGAATTACTAATATAATATGTTTGAGAATCAGAGTTCATATATATTTTTAGAGCCATATCATTTTATAGAATTCCAGAATAACTAGTAACTTGTCTGAGATTATATCCAAGTTTAGTGGTAAAACCAGACTGGCATCTAGTAATAGCGTCTACTATTTATGGAGTATTGACTGTGTCAAGAACTGCTGTAGCACTTCATATATAATAACTTATTCAATCTTGATTACAATCTAATTTTAGCTGTAGAAGACAGATACACTGAGAGAAGAAATAACTTGTCCGAAGTCTTTCAGTACTCAGTCATTTATTATATGTCTGCTAGGGTTTTGTCAACTTTTATACTAGGCCTTTTGACTTCCAATCCCATTTGTTTCCACCATATTACAAACTTTCTCACTGTCGTACTCTGCAAGTTTATTTTAGTCATCTTTTAAATGTCATAATTATTATTTTTTAAAATATTTTTTTATTGATTTCATAGAGGAAAGGAGAGAGAGATAGAAACATCAGTGGTGAGAGAGAATCATTGATTGGCACACCCCACTCTGAGAATCGAGCCCGCAACCCGGGCATGTGCCCTGACCAGGAATTGAACCATGACCTCCTGGTTCATAGGTAAACAGTCAACCACTGAGCCAACACCGGCCAGGCTAAATGTCATAATTCTTAGATTTGCTTTTCGAATTCTTTTTTAAGGTTAGGAATTATTTTATTTTTATTAAATGATAAGAATTTTCATCTTAAATATATAGTAAGTACAGTAGGAAAACTGATTTTTCCTTTTTTTTTTGTTTTTTTGTTGTTAATTCTTACCTGAGGTTATTTTTTCCATTGATTTTTAGAGAGAGTGGATGTAACGAGGGCGGGAGAGGGAGAAGGGAGAGAGAGAGAGAGATAGACAGACAGACAGACAGACATCGATGTCAGAGAGACACATTGGTTGGTTGCCTCCTGCATGTGCCTGAGGCTGTGGATTGAACCTGCAATCAAGGTATGTGCCCTTGATGGAATTGAATCCGAGACCCATTGGTGAGTGGGCTGACGTTCTAACCACTGAAAACACAGGCCAGGGCAAAAACTGTGCTTTTGCTATTAAATGAAAGGACATAGTGAGATTTGTTAATCGTGCCAATATATGGTTAGGATGTGGGTCTTGAGTCCTTTAAAGAGCTGCCTACCATGGTGCCATCACATATTCAGGGTGTGTGGCTAATGCATATTACACAGAGGAAACTCTAGGCAGATACATCTTCATTACCAGCTGTGGCTCTGGCCCATATCTATGTGATCTGTGAGCTGCAAGGACTGCTTTTACCTCTTTAGCTTTAGACAGTGTTAGAAAGTTACCTGTACAAGGTCCATGTGCCTTAATTACAAGACCCTCCAGATCCAGTCATTTCTATGGTATAAGGGAGAATATCTAGTGAAAAGCTTAGTTTGCATGTTGTTTTTTTAAAACTTAGGAGACCGTGGAAGTGTTTTCTGCAGACTGGGAGGTAGCTTTGGGTTTGTTCATATGCACTGGCTTTATGAAACTGAATGGGATCGAGAAGAGAGCAGTAGAACAAAATGAGCCATACTTATTGTGGTGTAGTTTTATTTATTTTATTGTTTTGCTATATTTTAAATTTTTTATTTATTTTTGGTGTAGTTTTATTTAAAATTTCTTTGACTCTTTCACTAAAAGCTCTATCTCTTAACCTATTTTTGTGTTATCCCTCCAGGAAATGATTTTTAAAAACCATTTATATAATTTTCTATTTGGGAAATTGCTTTATGAATTACAGGACTAATCTACAGACATATATTTAGAGCTAAACCAGTTTATAACTTGAGGATTTTCTTGTCCTGAATTTGAGAACCTTGCTTCCAAATGTAATTTATAGAATGATTTTATAGTCAATGTAGTGAGTTGTGTCTGGATTACTGTGGGTTGCTGAATGAACTCTGATACGGTGTGGATGGAAAGGGAAGGAGTATAGTCCTGATTCTGCCACTTATCCGTCATGACATTGAATAGCTACTTAAAGTCCTTCGTCTCAGTTTCCTCACCTACAAAATAATAACAATGATGATAGTACTCAATTGAAAGAGTTGTGGTTAGAAATGCTCCACAGAATAAAGCAGGTTTTATAAGGAGTTGTTATATTGACTTAGTGCAATAGTACAACAGCTTTCCATTTTGTTGAATAGGTGATGACTAGTTTCTGACCGAAGACTCTTAAGAGTATGTTAATTGATGGTAGGGAGTTCAACAAGTACTCAGAATAAAAAATTACCATAAATACTTCATATGCAGATACAAAGTTGATTAAATTGTGGTATGTACACACAATGAAATATCCATCCATAAAAAGGAATAAAATACTGCTACTGCTGCAGTGTGGATAAACCTTGAAACATTACGTGAAAGAAACCAGTCACAGAAAGTCACATGTTGTATGGTTCCATTTATATGAAATATCCACAATAGGTAAATTAGAAACAGAAAGCAAATTGATTTGATGATTGGGAAGGGGGAAATGGGGAGTAACTGCTTAATGGGTGTGAGGTTTTGTTTGTTTTTTAATTGAGATGGTTGACATAACATTATATTAATTTTAAGTTGCAACATAATGAGTTGATATATGTATATGTTGCAAAATGATTACCACAAAGTTTAGTTAATATATATCACCACACATAGTTGCAAACTTTTTTTCTTGTGATGAGAAATTTTAATCTCTGCTCTCTTATCAAATTACCAACTTTCATAGATACAATACAGTGTTGTTAGTAGTCACCACATTGAACAAGACATCCCTGTGACTGACTTACTAGGTGTACCGGTTAATAATGGTGGATATTGTAATCAGAGAAAACACGGTAATTTCAAGAGAAACATCAAAAGTGCTTTATTCAAAGTAATGTCCATCGCTAGCTACACATTTCCCCTATCTTTCAGCTAATCTGTGGATACTGTCCCAATAGAACTTTTCTGGTTTTGAGGCAAACCATTCAAAGACCCAATTTTCCACTTCTTTGTATGTTTTGAAGTGCTGCTCAGAAAGTGAGTGTGCCATCGATCAGAACAAGTGGTAATCTGAAGGAGCAAGGTCTGGTGAATACAGCGGGTGGGGTTAATACTTCCCATGCAAGATCTTTTAACGTGTCTTTAACTGGTTTTGAAGTGTGTGATGGTGCGTCATCATGAAGCAAAATTACTTTGCTGTGTCTTCTGGCCCATTCTGGTCGTTTCATGATCAAAGCATGGTTCAAATTGATTATTTGTTGTTGGTAGTGATTAGTATTAACGGTTTCACCTGGTTTTAGAAGCTCATAATACACATCACCTTGCTGATCCCTCCAAATGCAGAGCATTGTCTTCCGAAGTGATTTGGCCTTGCAGTTGATGTTGATGGTTGACCTGGATCAACCCATGATTTTGTGCATTTGGGATTCTCAAAATAAATCCACTTTTCATCGCCCGTCACAATTCGGTGCAAAAAAGACTTTATTTCGTGCCATTGAAGCAACATTTTAGTGTTGACTTTTTGTTTTTCCATTTATCTTTCGTTCAGTTGATGTGGCACCCATTTTCCTTCCTTTAAAATCTTTTCCATTGCTTATAAATGATCGGAAATTGTTTGCTGAGCAATGTTTATTCTTTCTGAAAGTTGTTTTTTAGTTTGACACCCATCTTCATCCAATAATGCTTGTAATTGTTGGTCTTCAAACTTTTTCGGTTGACCTGGACGTTCATTGTCTTTCACACAGAAATCATCACTTTTTAAAAAAATATATATATTTTATTGATTTTTTACAGAGAGGAAGGGAGAGGGATAGAGAGTTAGAAACATCGATCAGCTGCCTCCTGCACACCTCCTAGTGGGGATGTGCCCGCAACCCAGGTACATGCCCTTGACTGGAATCGAACCTGGGACCCTTCAGTCCGCAGACCAACGCTCTATCCACTGAGCCAAACCGGTTAGGGCAGAAGTCATCACTTTTAAAGCATTAAACCAGTGTTCACAAATATCTTGAGATGCAGCATGTTCACCATAAGCTTCCCAAAGTATACAATAACTTTTTCTTCAAGATAAAGTAATGAATTAAAACTTCCCGCAAATGTTCTTTTTTTTTGGCACGACATTCGACACTTTTAAGTGTAAAAATATCTATGATGTTAACACCTTCAAAAAATTTGACATGAAGTTTTGAAGCTTGCTGTCAATATAGCAAAATAGCATACATATCAAATCGCATATATATCAACATATGTGTAACTCCATCTAGTGAAAAAAATCCGCATTATTAACTGGTACACCTAGTATCTAATAAGTTTGTACCCTTTGACTGCCTTTACCCTTTTAACTCCCCCTTCTGACAAACATCAGTTCTCTGTATCTGTGAGTTCAATTTTATTTTGTTAAGATTGTACATACAAGTGAGGTCATGCAGTATTTATCTTTCTCTGCCTTTTAAAAAAATATATATTATTGTTTTCATAGAGGAAGGGAAAGGAGAGAGAGATAGAAACATCAATGATGATAGGGAATCATTGATTGGCTACCTCCTGCCCACCCCCTATTGGGGATCAAGCCCGAAACCCAGGCATGTGCCCTTGACCGGAATTGAACCTGGGACCTTTCAGTCCAAAAGCCGATGCTCTATCCATTGAGCCAAACCAGCTAGGGCTCTCTGACTTAACTTTGACTTTAAATATAATGCCTTCAAGGTCCATCCATGTTGTTGCAAAAATAATTACTTTTTTATGGCTGAATAATATTCCCCCACTTCCTATCAGCAGTGTTCTGCATCCTTGGTTACACTTAGTAGTATCTATCTTCTTCATTTTAGCTCTTCTGGTGGCTGTGTAATAGTATCTCATTGTGGATTTAATTTACATTTCCCTGAGGACTAAGGAGGTCAAACACCTTTTTATATAATGACTAGGGGCCTGGTGCACGAATTCATGCATTTTGAAAGGAACTGTGGGCCATGAGGCTGCAGTGGGCACAGGGATGGGTCTTGGCCCATCCTCCTCACCCCGGACCGGCCCCTCCTGCCACGGCCCCCAGTCCCTTGTCTGCCGGCAGCCCTGCTCCCGCTGCTCCCACGCACTGACAGCGCCAGCCCCAGTAACACCTGCTGATGGCGCAGAGCGATTGGGGCCAGTGCCAGCAGCAGGTGTGAGTGGGGCCAGCAGGTGTGAGTGGGGCCAATGGGTACAAGCAGGGGCTGCTGCCCCGATCGCCCCTCAGGGGCAGGGGGAAGTGGAGAAGCCCTCATGGGCAATCGGGGTTGGCAACCACTGCTTGCACCTATTGATGGTGCGGAGTGATTGGGACCGGCACCGGGCGCTGGCAGCGGGTGTGAGCGGCAGCTGCCAGCCCCAATCACCCTTCAGGAGCAGGGGGAGGTAGAGAGGCCTGGGCGGGACTGCGGCATGCAGGAGCAAAGAATTTTCAGTAATCACCAGAGGCTCGCCCCAATGACAGCAATCAGCGTCCCGCCTTTGTCTGGTGCCCCTGCTCACCTGCTCAACCATCCTGCCGCAGCCGATGCCCACCATGTTCTGCGCTCTGCCACCTGCTGCTGACGCCTGCCATGTTCCACTCATGTCCCCTGGTCGTCAGGGCACGGCATAGCGACCGGTTGTTCAGTTGTCCCACCGTTAAGTCTATTTGCATATTAGGGTTTTATATATATAGATAGTTCAGTTGGATATCTTCTTTTTGTAAAAGTACCTGGTGTACTCTTTCGCCCATTTTCCAATTGGCTTTTTTTTTTCTTTCTAATTGATTTGTTGGAGTTTTTATATATTATTGTGGATAAGAATTGTGTCAGCTACATGTATTGCAAATACTTCCTTTCGCTTGGTAGCTTATTTTTTTTCACTCTTAAGAATGTCTTTCAATTATTAGAAGTTTTTTTAATGTAAATTAATTTATAAGGTTTTTTACCCCCACTTATGATTAGTGCTTTTTGTATCCTATTTAAGACATCTTTGCCTACCCTAAAGTTAAGAGATCAAGGTTCATATTTTTCCATAAGGTATTCAGTGACCTCAACTATTTTCCAAAAAGACATTACTCTCCATTAAAGTGCATTGTTACCTTAGTTATAACTTAATTGATCACATAGGTGTGGGTTTCTGGGCTCACTTTAATTTCATTATTTGGTTTGTCTGAATTGGTGTGACTTTATATAACTTCCTTGATATCTAGTAGAATAAGTTTATCAGTTTTGCTGGTCTTCAAGATTTTTTTGATTCTTTATATTTCCATAAACTTGACAGTTAGCATGTCAGATTCCACAGAGAAATCTGCTGGATATTGATTGTGATTACAGTGAAAAACTATAGTAAGTTTGGGTAGAATTGATGTCTTCACAATATTGAATCTTCCAGTCTGTGATGATGGTATTTCCCTTCATTTATTTCCTCAATATATTTTGGTTTTCAGCCTACAAATCCTGCACATCTTTTGTTAGATCTATTTCTAGGTATTTAAGGACTTCATTTTGTTAATCACTCTTTCTGGAAGCTCTGAGCGCCTTTTAGAATGTGATGTTAATACTCATCTTCAGAAATTAAAAATGTATCTTGTACTTCATTTCTCTTCCAGTATCCCCCTCCTTCTTTTTTTTTTTTTTAATATATTTTATTGATTTTTTTACAGAGAGGAAGGGAGAGGGATAGAGAGTTAGAAACATTGATGAGAGAGAAACATTGATCAGCTGCCTCCTGCACACTCCCCACTGGAGATGCGCCCGCAACCAAGGTACATGCCCTTGACCAGAATCAAACCTGGGACCCTTGAGTCCGCAGGCTGACGCTCTATCCACTGAGCCAAACCAGTTAGGGCTATCCCCCTCCTTCTTATCTATGGCATTATCATGCCTGCTTTTTAGTAGAATCACATAGCAAAGCTATATATTTTGATGATGTCATGTGAATTAGCCTACATACGGACATGATAATTTGTCTTCAGAATAATTGGTTGAGATGATAACATTAATTGAGTTAATGTGTATTAGTATTTTAGGGGAAGGGAGTTATCAATATTAGCTATTAAGTTTCACTTAATATCAGTCATCACAAAGATAAATTGTGGGTAATAAAGCCAATTCACGTTCCAGTGATTGCTCAGAAATAAAGCTTGATGGTTTGGTCATTGATGACTTTTCATTAACTAAGTTCAATAGTTTGAACCTGTTCTAGTTACTGTATGAGAAGAGAGAAGAGAGTGAGTTGATAGAGAAGAGTGGGAATCTGACCTTTATTCTTTTCATTTAATCTTACTTTGGAAAATACATTTAGCAGTGTCAAAGAAAGAAGTTCATTATAATGGTAATGAGTATATGTAATTAACATTATTTTTAATAGATAAAATAGATTGTATATAATAATGTTAAAATATGTATTTTGTATTTTTTTGTATTCTGATATTGTAACCTGTGCAAATGGTGGAGCTTGGACTGTAAATAAAAACCTATTAATGCCCGGTTGAGATGTCTCTGTGGTTAAGCATTGACCTATAAACTAGGAGGTCATGGTTTGATTCCTGGTCAGGGCACATGCCCGGGTTGCGGCTCATTCCCCAGTAGGGGCGTGCAGGCAGCCAATCAATGATTCTCTCTCATCATTGATGTTTCTATCTTTCTCTCCCTCTCCCATTCTCTCTGAAATCAATAAAAATATATTAAAAAAAATAAAAACCCATTAGTTTGAATTTTCAGATAGGTTTCCATAATTTCAGTTCCGGGTTTAGATCAGACCAAAAGAATAAATACTACCAGCATGGCCACTGTGCTGTATGATGGCATAAATTGTCACTGCAGCCATTTACAATAATGTGAATATCATTCCCCAGATTGTGTAACCTGATGGCCCTGACTACCAGTAGCTTGTGGAACCTAAACCAAAAATATTCGTGTTGGGTTTGTATCCTGAGGAGACTAGTCCCCTCCTCCCTCTTTATTTTAAATAGTAAAATCAGAGCAATCAAAATAATTTGCCATAAATTCTGTGGAAACAAAAGATGACAGGTTATGAGTAATTTCTATGATCTTTATAGTGATGGTATTTATCCCTGTACTATTACTCTGTATGTAGTTTTCATAAACATTCATTTTGTGTCTGTTCAGCCTTTATCCTTGAGACACCAAAAATTAATTTGAGGTTTTTGTGTATATGTATATATGTGTACACACACACACACACACACACACACACACACACACACACACACTGACCAAGGATCAAGACATCCTGTTCTTTGGTTTTCCATCTTCATCTATTATCCTTGCAAGTTGCTTGAAAAGTTTGAAGAACATGTGGAATTACATATTGTGTCAATAATTCATGTCATTTCTCTAATGCGACTCTGAGGTGAGTGGTGTAATATCAATCAACTATAATAAAAATCTATTTTGAGAATAGAAACATACATACAGATTTTTGCTGAAAGTTTGTAACCTATCTATATCACTTTTTGTGCTGCAGAAAACAAAAGCCCTCAAAGCTTAATGGTTTAAAATTATTTCTTCAAATTCTTTTTACCTTTGTCAGCTCTGCTGGGTCTTGATAGCTTAATTCACATGTCTAGTGATTGGCAGATCAATTTGTATTAGGAGACCTCACTTAAAAAGAATATATATATATTTCAGAGAGGAAGGGAGAGAGAAATGGAAACATCAATGATGAGAGAGAATCATTGATTGGCTGCCTTCTGCACACCCCCCACTGGCGATCAAGACCGGGAACCCACGCATGTTCCATGACTGGGAATCAAACTGGAATTGAACCTTGACCTCCTGGTTCATAGGTCGATGCTCAACCACTGAGACATGTGGGCTGGGCAGGAGACTTCATTTTCATATGCCTGGTGTTTGGTGCAATGTCAACTGGGGTGATGATCAGGGTTTTCTCATCATCTAGCAGACTAGCCTGGGCTCATACACATGGTAGTAGTTGCAGGGTTCCATAAAGCAGAAAAGAGAGTAATTCCTGGTGCTTAAGCTTTTGCGTGTGTTGTGTTTGCTAATGTCTTATTGGCCAAAGGAGTCACATGGCCAAAACTAGAGTCATTTCTTAATGATCGGAGTGGCATAGTCATATTACTCAGAAGTGAGCATATATATATACTTGGAAAGAATTTTTGGCCAATAATTTTGTAATCTTCCACATCCATCCTAGTTTTTCTAACATCTTTGTTTTGTTCAAATATTCATTTATTGTTCTGTTTCTTTGATGGTAGAAAAGCAAAAAGGCAAGTAAATCGGGAATTTTATCTGTTAAGGAGTACATGACATTTCTATCTAAATATTGAAATTTCATTCAGTATTTAATCAGCACACAGTCTGAACCCTATAGTAAGACCTGTGAAAACTGAAGCAATTTAATTCTAATTCCCGCCACCCCCAAACTCTTTAAAAGCTTGTTTTATATTTTATCCTGGTTCTATGTTGTTTGTACCAGATAACTTAAGTCAGGGTGTTAATTCATGATTAAATGGCTAATATTTTAATAGTGAAACAATTATTAGTCCTGATCTGATCTGTTAGCCTTGCCTCTCTACAGAATGAGGAGAGAGAAGGAATATTTGTCGAATTCATGCTGTGCTAGGCCAATAAAGTTGATTTGCTGTGCTGTCTTTGAACCATTGCCTGCTTTTGTACTAAATTTTATTTTGACCAATTGTGCCTGTCACATCTTTGAATATTATGGCAGGTACTGGCTGATCTAATTGAGAAAGAGAGCCTTTTTCTTTTTCCTTTATTGTACGAATTTTAAAATGAGTAATAACATTTTCATTGTTATTTTAGTTGAAGTTATGTGGATATTTTAAAAATAAAGTGTTGATTCAATGCTATTACCTATTTTTATTTGAAAAGATAGGCCAGGTGTTATGGGGAATGGCTCCCCCTTGTGGCAAACTCATTTATGTTAGATGTTTGGATTGCCTCTAAAGAATGTTATGAGCTGACCTTGTTTTTTAGAGTAAGAGACTCCCCTCTTTCATCTTCCTTTCTCCACCTCACCCTCACCAACCACTATGAAACCAACCAGAAGACATTGAACCAACAGCCTCTTCTTCCCTCAACCCCTTAAATTTTTGGCTCTAATAACTATCCTACTTTTGGTGCTTATACTAGCTAGAAGCATCTATAACTTATAGGGGAAGAAAGGGAGTTATCAATATTGAATGACTTGTGGATTACTATTTAATTATTCCTTGTAACTTTTTGCCGAAACCGGTTTGGCTCAGTGGATAGAGCGTCGGCCTGCGGACTCAAGGATCCCAGGTTTGATTCCGGTCAAGGGCATGTACCTTGGTTGCGGGCACATCCCCAGTAGGGGGTGTGCAAGAGGCAGCTGATCGATGTTTCTAACTCTCTATTCCTCTCTCTTCCTCTCTGTAAAAAATCAATAAAATATATTAAAAATAAATTATTCCTTGTAACTTTTAATATCTTGGGTATGGCTAAGTGTACTAAAACAACTTTAAGAAAAACAGGGTTTAAAGTAAAAATAATTTGTGTAATGTAGGGCCAAATAAGTTATGTTTATTTACTGTGACTTCTCAGAAACTTTAGTAGCCAATGTGTGTGGTGAACTTCCTAGACAGGAAGAGTTTTCCAAACTTATTTGACTTTAGTATCCTCTTTTCAGGGACTGACACCATTATGGAACACATTTAGGGAAACAAATTGTTTCAGTGAGTCATTCTTCATGGTTTTTTAATTATGAATTACCAGATTTGTTTCTTCCCTTTTTGCAGCAATTTTTGTAAGTTAAATAAGAGCAATATTAAAGATTAGAGATTTATATTTGGCAATATATTTCCTTTTCGTAAGGCTCCTTTTTTTCTTTTTGTAACAACCTCAGAATCATAAATTGTTTTTTAAGATTATTTTATATGAGAAATAATAAGATTTTAGTTTAAACATAATTTAATTAAATAGTTCATTTCCCATTAAAACTTCTGAGATTTTTATGGACACACTGGCACCGGGTATAAGAAGTCTCCCATTTTCTGCTTTTTTCTTTTCCCTTTATAACATTTGTAGAAGAAATAGGAGGGGAAAAGCTAAAAAGCAGTTTTATAATGGTGGTAGGTTTTTTTGGGGGAGGGGTACAGGGACTGTAGAGAGATTTAGATAAAACATCTGTTCAAAAAAGCACTGATCCTACCTAATAAAACAGTAATATGCAAATTGACCACACCTTCGCTATGTCCAAGTCATGCCCACCAGCCAATCAGGGCGAGTATGCAAATTACCCAACAAAGATGGTGGTTAATTTGCATACGCTGAGGGAGGGAGGAGTGAAGACTGAAGACAACTTAGAAGGAAGAGGGAGGAAAAGCGGAAAGCAAGGTGGCTGCCAGAGGGAAAGCCCGGGCGGGGCGGAGCGGGGCGGAGCAGGGCAGGCGGCAGCGGCAGCGCATGCGGCCACAGTGGCCGCTTGCAGGATTCTTCCTGCAAATGGGCTACTAGTTAAATATAAACTTACTATTTAAGTGCTTGCAAATACCTTACTATATAAATATCATTACTGTCTTTTATTGTGTCATCTTTTGAGAATGCTATACCTAAATTGGGAGTATGTATGTATACTCTATAACTACATTTCTCTTTTAGGAAGCATACAGAATACATTTTAAAGCAATGACTTGCTTTCATATTTTCAGGTTAATTTTTTAACTGCATCAGAAAGCTGATGGGTAGCTTAATTTTTACTGAAGTGAATAGAAATATAGTAAGCTCATGTCCAGTGTCATCAGGGTGTGAGGTTTTCAGATAAGTGATTTTTCTAGACAATACAGCATATAATTTTAAGTACTAAGATTTTAATGAAGATAACCTTTTTATTGAGCATATGCAGCTTAATTCTTTATTTTCTGTCTGGGTTTGTCATGATGTCTTACGGGAGCTGTAGCTGTGCTCGCCTCTTGACCCTCTCCTTTGTGTTCTTTAATTTTTATTATTTTGAAGATTAGTTAGAATAATGCCAAATGTAGAAACATATATAATAAGAATGCCCTTTTAAGAGTCATCGTCTTTGTTGGTATATATTTTGGCTCTTTAGAAAGTCTTTCGAATCTTACCTGTTTCCTCCCTCACCCCACTTCCCTTTAATTTTAATTGGATGGATGAGTTTTGGAGAATTGAGCTTTTTAAAAAATTTCCTATGATATTATAATTTCCTTTTATTCCATGTAATAGGGGAAACTGTTATTTGCTATATATATAGTAATGCAGTAAAATAGTTGCCATTTAAATCAAGAAGTATTTACTTTTTGTGTGAAAACTGTGTGGATTATATTTTTGTATTTTGTTTTAGCAGCTTAAGTGCCATTTATATGTTTTATTAAGAGGTATATACTTTTTGAATTTGAATGCATTGTTATATGTAATGTTCCATGCTTAAAATATTAAATAATTGGTTCCAACTGATTAGTATATGTTTGAAGTATTAGGTTATTAAGCTAGAAAGTTTTTTTTTTTTTTTTGATCTTTGCTCCAATTCGGAGATTTGTCTTTATTATTTTTTTTTTCTTTCCAATTTTTTTATTAAGGTATTATATGTGTACATATCTTACCATTGCCCCCCCCACCCCACTCCCATATATGCCCTCACCCCCCAGAGTTTTGCGTCCATTGGTTATGCTTATATGCATGCATACAAGTCCTTTGATTGATCTCTTATCTCCCCCATCTCTCCCTAACCTTCCCCCTGTAATTTGACAGTCTGTTTGATGCTTTACTGTCTCTGTAAGCTAGAAAGTTTTGAATGGTATATAATTAAAAGTTATATTACAATATATTTTAATATTTAAATTAGTTTCACAAACTAATATATATATATATATTTTTTATATATTTTATTGATTTTTTACAGAAAGGAAGGGCGAGAGATAGTTAGAAACATCGATGAGAGAGAAACATCGATCAGCTGCCTCCTGCACACCCTCCACTGGGGATGTGCCCGCAACCAAGGTACATGCCCTTGACCGGAATCGAACCTGGGACCCTTCAGTCCGCAGGCCGACGCTCTATCCACTGAGCCAAACCGGTTAGGGCAACACAAACTAATATTTTGATGACTTTTTTTAATTTTCAAAATTTAGTTTTAAATTTAAATATATAAATTCTATTAGGTTATCAAGTACTAACAAAGCCAGACCCTGCTTAGCTTACAAAATCAGATGAAATTGAGCATATTTTGGGTTGGCTGTAGACATCCTGTTAGGTTATCAGAGTAGTATGTTGAATGTTTAGAGAATAAATGTGTTAGAAGATAATTGCTATTTTGTTTTAAACATGATAGCTAAGTATTAATAGTTTTTTAAAAGACCATACTTTCTAGTGGAATTTACCTGTGGTTTCACTAGTGGACAAACAGAATGTACTTTATAATTGTAGCACAATTTGGTGAAGAAAGGAGAGGGACCTATACTTTTATTGAGCAAATTATGTATGTAAGTGAATTTAAAATATAATATATATGTATTTTGCCATGAGGTGAGAAGCATTAACTATCAAGATTCAAATACAATATTTAAGATTATAGAGTCTATGTTATTTTACTTTTTTACAATATCATTTGAAATATTTATGAATTTTAATAGGACTATACTTTTTAAAAAATCTTCAAAAGATATAGCCTCTTTTTGGGTAACCCCAAAATAGACATGGGGGGATCAAGTTTGTCCTTTATTTTGTGATAAAATTTTTTATATACAGGACTGTACTAGACATGTGTTTCATTTTATTTTTAAAATTAATGTAGAGATGTAATTTGAATGAAGTGACCTGGCTAGGTCAGCAATCTCTTCAGTCAATAAAATTATTATTCGAACCTAAGATAACATCTGGTTAAATCAAAGATAGTGACGTACTTAAGGTATAAGATAAAACATATAATTTGTCTTTAATATTACCACTCAAGAAGCTTAACCCATTTGTAGGTTACTAAATGATACAGGTTTTTAACGTTTTAACACAGAAAATTTACTCTAACAAGCTGAATGTTAAATTTGTTAGTAATTAATTCTTGTTTTTTGATTGTTTATTCTATTTATCCCTTCTCTATCCTATATAATAAAAGTCTAATATGCAAATTGACCAAATGGCAGAACTACTGGTCACTATGGCATGCACTGACCACCAGGGGGCAGACGCTCAACACAGGAGCTCCCCCCCCAGCCCACAGGCCCCAGGCCAGCCAAGGCGGGTGCCAGTGGGGGTCCCCCGATCGCCCCGCCAGTTGCCCCAAAAATTGGCCCTGATCGCCAGCCAGACCTAGGGACCCTACCCATGCACGGATTTCATGCACCGGGCCTCTACTAGTTTAATAATATTATAGTAAGGTTTTTGTTTTGTTTTTTAAAACTGGGATAGACCCAGGCAAAGGAAGACAATTTTATCTCCCTAAATATGTGGCCACAAAGGCTAATTCAGAGAAAAAGATACTTGGGTTTTAGCTTAATGTTTGTTTATGTATGGATTTTGTTTTACTTAAAAAAGACTTCTTTACTAGTGTTAGCATATGAAAAGGCATAGGTCTCTTTTCAGGATTTAAATGTACTTGTGAAAATTAATTTACCAGTGATTCTTGAGTTGTAGGCTGTTTTATTTTGGTTGATATTTGAGTAATACCCATTGGCTAACACTCTGCAGGTACCTTTATATAATTATGAAGAAGACTTAATAATTATATAAAGTAAAATATGCTTAATATAAAATATGCTTAAATATAAAATATGCTCATTAAGTCTTCTTCATAATTATATAAAGTAAACAGTTCCAGTTAGTGAAACTAAAACTCAGGGAATTGAAGTGATTTCTGAAGGTCATATTGTGATTTAAGTGATTTCTGAAGGTCATTTAAGTGATTTCTGAAGGTCATATTGCTGGTAGATAGCAAAGGTGGATTTGGGATCTAGGACTCCTGGTTCTTAATCTCTAGTAGTTTTTCATCAGAGTTAGAATTATAAATTGGATCCTAATTAATATGATAAGATCTAGGAGGAAAGATCATTCCCTCTGGCCTTTTAGACAAATCAACCACTGGTGATGGTTAAATGTAATGTTTTCACAGTATGTACTTTTGAAAATTCCGTTAAAAAAATGTGAGCCATTTAGAAAAATTTAGGTATATAAACTTTTGAACATAATTACAGTGGCATTGTTGAGCAAATAAACTCATCCTATCTAATAAAAGAGTAATATGCAAATTGACCATCACTCCAAAACACAAGATGGCTGCCCCATGTGCTCAAAGATGGCTGCCCCCATGTGGACACAAGATGGCCAGCAGAGGAGGGCAGTTGGGAGGGACCAGGCCTGCAAGGGATGGCAGTTGGGGGCTATCAGGCCTGCAGGGGAGGGCAGTTAGGGGTGACTGGGCCAGCAGAGGAGGGCAGTTGGGGGCGACCAGGCCTGCAGGGGAGGGCACTTGGGGGCGACCAGGCCTGCAGGGGATGGCAGTTAGGAGGAACCAGGCCTATAGGGGAAAGCAGTTGGGGGGGAACCAGGCCTACAGGGGAGGGCGGTTGGGGGCGACCAGGCCAGCAGGGGAGGGCAATTGGGGATGACCAGGCTGGCAGGGTAGGACAGTTAGGGGCAACCACGCTGGCAGGGGAGTGGTTAGGGGGTGATCAGGCTGGCAGGCAGAAGTGGTTAGGGGCAATCAGGCAGGCAAGCAGTTGGGAGCCAGCAGTCCTGATGGGATCGGGCCTAAATGGGCAGTCGGATATCCCTCAAGAGGTCCCAGATTGTAGAGGGTGCAGCCTGGGCTGAGGGACCACCCCCCACCCCCCGTGCACGAATTTCGTGCACCAGGCCTCTAATGTATTATAAGAAGTTATGCTCAGTTGTCTAAAATTATGCTGTTTATCTCAACTGTTTTCATAAGCTATGCATAGGCATAGTAAGGGAAGGTAAAATAGCTTGATTTAGCGCAGATGTTTGTTTGTTTATTTATTTATTTATTTATTTATTTTACTGTTTGTAAAGGTTTTTTGTTTTGTTTTGCTTGCCTCACATTATGTTCTAATATTTTTGGACAATATAATTTAGTGTTAACAGTGAGAACAAATATTATCTTATGTATAACTTTTAATTAATTCCATATCCTTCAGGTAAAAAGAACATATTCTCATGGTACTTACAGAGCTGGCCCAATGCGACAGATCAGTTTGGTAGGAGCCGTTGATGAAGAAGTGGGAGATTATTTCCCTGAGTTCCTTGATATGTTGGAAGATTCGCCATTTTTAAAGGTAAGAGAAAAAAAATATCAAGCAATCTAAATTGGGGGTGTTACTTTTATGCTACAGGTGATACAGATGGTTGTTTCAGAATTGTAACATTTTTTATTTTATTTGAATTGGAGGGAAGGAAAGGAAGAGATGAGAAATTAAATTCTAGTGTAGTGTATGTTTATGACTTCTCTGGTACTAATTGTTATGGCAAAGCTAAGTGGTGGACCAGAAAATAACACTTGCCTGTTACTGCCACTTTAGGAAAGTAGGTTTCATCTGTTTATTAGCTATAGACTGAATATTAGGGGATTTAAGAAGCACAGGAAGGATGTATAAGTGCTTAGGAAAAGGGAATGGCCATTTGGCATTGTGGAAAACTGGCCTGGGAAATTGTACATGTGCCTTTCATTTTTCTTCTTCTTCTTCTTCTTTTTTAATATGCTTTTATTGATTTTAGAGAGAGAGGAAGTGGGAGAGAGCAAGAGAAACATCAGTGATGAGAGATTATCACTGATTGGCTGCCTCCTGCATGCTCCCTACTGGGGACCAAGCCCACAACTGGGGCATGTGCCCTGACCAGGAATCGAACTGGTGACCTCTGGTTCATGGGTCAATGCTCAACCACTGAGCCACACCGGCCTGGCTGCATTTCATTTTTGGCTATACCTATCTGGGTTGGGAAAGCCATTTTTGGGCTTCATTTTCCTCATCCATAAAATAGGCATTTAAAATATGTAGCTTAGCCCTAACTGGTTTGATTCAGTGTCAGCCTGTGGACTGAAGGGTCCCAGGTTCGATTCCAGTCAAGGGCACATGCCTGTGTTTCGGGCTTGATCCCCAGTGGGGGATGTGCAGGAGGCAGCCAATCAATGATTCTCTCTCATCATTGATGTTTCTATCTCTCTTTCCTTCTCCCTTCCTCTCTGAAATCAATAAAGATATATTAAATAAAATAAATAAATAAATAATAAAATATGTAGTTTAAGGTCCCTTTAAAGTCTTCAAATGATTTCTAGCTAGAGAAATCTCTGAGCTAGATTATTTAATTAGTAACTCAAAGGTTAAAATGTGACAAGATTAGTTTATCACAGACAATAGGGTGGTGCAGGGATGGGGACAGAAATGGGCTAGAAGGGGTCAATGGGGGGGGGGAAGGGGGACATGTAATACTTTTAACTAAAGATTTTTTTAAAAAAATCAGTTTATCACTGCTGCCACTTAATCTGTTGAACATCTCTTCTTTTTTTACTTCTGCTTGCTCAATTTTCTAGTCTATGTGTGTGTGTGTGTGTGTGTTTCTTTTTACCACATTTTATTTCCCTTTCATTTCCTTTTTCTTCTTTTGAACTTTATGTTTCTTTTCTATTTCTCCCAATTAGTGATATCATGGAATTTGGTTGCATTTGTTTTTAATGGTATTTTTAAAATACTGTTACTTAAATATTTTTTTAGATTTTAAATTAAAAACAAATGAGCCAAATGCATTCCTTCTGGAGAAATTTAATTTGACAATTCTCCCCTTTTTGAAAAGGAGTATGGGATGAATGTTTTTTTTTGTGTGTGTGTTTTTTTAATGCCATTGTCATCATTCCATGGACTCTGTCATTTTTCTCTTTTTTTTTTCCAAAGATTTTAATCTCTGCTTTTTAATCCAATAATCTTTTCAAGCAACTATAAACAGATTTTGTTTTGGTTTTCCTCTTTGTACTAGGTTTTGCTTATAACTAATCAAAGAGGTATCTGTTTATTTTTGTAGATTCTCATGGAGAATATTGCTTATTTTGGCAACTTATTAACATATATGTGGTAGAAGGAAGAATAACAAATGATGAATATAGTGAATCATATCCGTGACAGAGTTGGGGGAGGAAATCACTCCAAAATAATTATTCTCTTTGTGTGTTTGGAATAGAATTTTTGATGGAAAATTGTGCATATGTAGGAATATATTTAGTATAGGTATATCTTTCAAGGGCGTAAGTATAAAAGTATATATGAAAGTTTTCAAGGGGGCAATATTCTTTAATGCATAGTTAAAGATATATTTTGAAAATAATTCATTTTTATGTAATTATTTGCCTCTAGTGTACACTGCCATGGGGGACGCTATCTAGTCTAAAATTAGAGAGTCGAAAAGATAGTGATGATGGTCCTATCATGTGGGTACGCCCAGGAGAACAAATGATCCCTGTGGCTGATATGCCAAAGTCACCTTTCAAAAGGAAAAGGTATGTTGGATATACAAATTTGTATTGCTGGGGATGGGTGTTTGTATGTTTGGGTGTGTGTATGTGTTGAAAATTGGAGGAAGAAGGAGGGGAGGGTTTAGGGCATAACTGAAATGTAAATTTAAAAATGGCTACATATGCTGATATAATTTTTAAAAATGTACCAAATATAAATAAGACATGAGAAATGAAGGCAGATGACAATAAATTGTAATTAGAAATGGGAAAAATATCATTCACAGTAGAGACATTATAAACTATTTGGAATAAATAAATATTTAGAACCCATATTAAGAAAACTAAAACATCTTATAGAGGATATAAAATAAGATCTAAACAAATGAAAAACAGTACTGTATTTTGGATTGGATAAAAATAATATTTCTTTGAAACTAAGCATTTCAATTGGACTAATATTTCTAGCATTGGATAAATGATTTTAAACTTTATAAAGAAGAATAAATAAAGCCAGCAAATAGCCAAGACAATTGAGAAAGAGAAGATAAGTGAGGGGTCCTTGTGTTATTATATAATAAAAATTACTATAAAGCTCAAAAAGATCATTAGAATAGGATAGAGTACACAAATAGATAAAAGTATATTGAGAAAGGGAAGATTTATTCATGTATAATGATGACATAATTGGCAGTCCATCTGAAAGGAAAAGCCATAGCTCCTACCTCATAAAGAAGTTTGATATTTAAACATAAGGTAAAAAATAAAAATAATAGAATAAAAGTTTGAAGCCTAGAAGAGACCTTTTTTAGCAAGATAAAAACATATAATGGCAATAGTAGTGAGAAATTTTGGAACAGATGACTTAAAATTTCCTTTCTCTGAATTATGTGATTACTCAATGCTTGTTGGCAGTTAAGCCTTGGTATATCAATACAATGTTTGAGGGCAATTAATCCTTAACACATAAGCCTACCCCCAAGCCTGTTAACTTCCCACAGTAAGCAACATTATCATGTAGCTTTCTGATACCTGTAGAACATTAATCGCAAAGAGCAAAGAAAGTATGTTATAGCGTCATCGGTATATTTATGTAAGTGTGTAAAAAGACTGTAATGCAGGATTGCACAAAGAGCAGTTAAGTAGTATAGAGACTGATGGTAAATTAGGGAACTAATAAGGAAGAGACCCTAAGGGATAGGCTAGGATGAGAGGAGAAAATTATGGGACAATCTGGATTTGTTTTTGGAAGTAACAGAAAAACCATACAGAAAGGTAAGTAAGACGATGATTCCCAAACAAAGAAATTCTTCTCAGCCTTTTCCTCTTCTACTGCAAAATTGGAGAGGGTTTCTGCAGTGAGTGAGGCTAAGTAGTCAGCCGCTTGTGTGCATGCAGATTCTAGGTGTGAGCAGTGGAGAAGAGGGCCAATGTAAGAGGGAGCTAAGGTATTCCTTTCTGTCCCCAATAAGCCATGCGTGTTTTGTGGAAGCACTTATATGATTGTTGTTTTCTTGATACTTATTTTTTTGTCTTCCTTTCACTAGAATATAAACTTCCACCAGAGTAGGGAACTTATTTTATTCACTATTGTCTTGTTCACTAGCTTCAGTGCCTAGGTAATACCTGACATATAGTAGGTGTTCTACAAATATTAACGCGTTTTTTAAAGTTACCTGTTTGTTCCAGATATATACATTATGTTAGCCACGTGCCCTGGTTGGGGGCATGCTTCCTCAGGTTAGACCCAAACCTCAGGTAAAGATTCTGCAAACAGGGAAACCTGGATGAACCACCCACCGGTAATTTAGTGTCTTACCTACGTGTATGTTGTCTTAAAACTTCCCCTTACGCCCCTGGCCGAAGGGTTCAGTTGGTTGGAGCATTGTCTGGTACACCAAAAGGTTGTGAGTTCGATTGCCAGTCAAGGCACATACCTAGGTTGCTGGTTTGATCTCAGCAGCGTGTACAGGAGGCAACTGATTGATGTTTCTCTCTCACATCACTGTTTCCCTCTCTCTCTTTCCTTTCCTCTCCCTTCCTCCCTCTCTCTCAAAATCAATAAAAACATATCCTTAGGTGAGAAATAAAAACAAATAAAAAGAACTTCTACTTATGAAGGGTGTGTTAAGAAAAAGAGTGGATTATATATGTGTTCTTGTTTGTACGTGTTCATTTGAAAAATAAAACTTGATTTTGGAGCCGATGAAATTTCCTTTCACTGAATTATAAGATTACTCAATGCTTGTTGGCAGTTAAGCCTTAGTACATCAATACAAATATTTGAGGGCAATTAATCCTTAACACATAAGCCTACCCCCCATCTATATAAAATATAAGTGTAATTTTTTTTTAAACAGAACTACCAATGAAATAAAAAACCTGCAGTACCTACCTCGAACTAGTGAGCCCCGTGAGATGCTCTTTGAAGACAGGACAAGAGCTCATGCAGATCATATAGGACAAGGTTTTGAACGACAGACTACAGCTGCAGTTGGAGTGTTGAAGGCTGTGCGCTGTGGAGAGTGGTATATATTAACTACTGCTATTGAAATGTTTTCTTGGCTTCTAAATTTTTTCTTGGGAAGTTTCTCGATCATTCTCCTTTCTCGGGGGGGGGGGGGGGGGGGGCTTTATTTTCCCTATAGTTGGATATTGTAACTGCACTGAAAAAGATTTTCAATGACCAGAACCTAGTTTTATTTAGTCTTTTGGGTTTGACTGAAGTAATTTTATTTTCCAAGTAACTATAGGTGAAAACAGTTAAAACTAAGATTCACTTAGTGCTTACTATATGCCTATTTACAAATGTTCATTTGATTTTTATCAGCTACTTTTAGGCCCATGTTGATCACACAAGGAAACTGAGGCTGAGGACTGTCAAATACCATTATCATAGTTATATAGTTAATAAATGGTAGAGCTGAGACTGATTTCAGATCTGACTCCAGACTCTTAGGTTTTCTCTTTATACTATTCTACCTTGCTGCTCCCTGCTAAAGTTTAGAATAATAATTTTTACAAGTTTCACTTTGAACCTTTTTATAGATTAAAAAAAAATGGATAAGTCTCTTTAATATACTTAAGGTATCATCCCATAATTAAGAAAATTTCCATTTATTGCCGAAACCGGTTTGGCTCAGTGGATAGAGCGTCGGCCTGCGGACTCAAGGGTCCCAGGTTCGATTCCGGTCAAGGGCATGTACCTTGGTTGCGGGCACATCCCCAGTAGGGGGTGTGCAAGAGGCAGCTGATCGATGTTTCTCTCTCATTGATGTTTCTAACTCTCTATCCCTCTCTCTTCCTCTCTGTAAAAAATCAATAAAATATATTTAAAAAAAAAAAAAAAAGAAAATTTCCATTTATTGATAAAAAAAACATATAGCAAAGCTATATTGATATTGTAAGATACGTTTGCTCTCTTAAGTTTTTGTTTTCAAACTGAGTTGTTTAGATATGAAACCTAAATTGGAATATGCTATTTTCTCAACAAAGTAGCTAGTACTGAATTAACCCTAAGAGATCCTTAAGAAAACAGTATTAATAGTTAATAATCCAATAATAATTGAATTGTGTTTAACTTAAATATTAATTTTCAAATATTTGTGGTTATTTCCGTATAGCTTTTATGCTCTTCCTGTAATCTGGAAATCCTTACAAACTCCTATTTCAAATTAATGAAATTTCTCATGAATGTTTGGTAAAAAGGATTTAAGAATGGCATCAAGAATTATTTAGAGTGAAATCTAGAGTGTTCAGTAAAGTTAGTTACATATTTACACTTTCTTTCAAAGATAAATATTCCTGCTTCATGGCCTTAGCACTTTGTTAAAATCTCTTTTAAGCTTTTAAGTTATTGTTGGTATATACTCTCTCCTCCACTATGTATTTGATTTGAGGTTAGAGATTGTGTACTATCCTTCATGGGCCCATCATAGTTTCCAATAAATATCTATTGAATAAAAAAACACTTTTGTGGCTAGCAGTTTCATAGTATAGAGACTATTGCCAAACTACTATAATAAGTTAGGTGGCCAGATTTAAGAATATGCTTGAGACAGATTTTGGAATGAGATATTGCTAGCTTTGAATTTTCCCACTATTGTAAAATACAGTTTGCTTCCTGTATTAAAGATGGCAAGAAAATAACTTTGTTGGTGCTATAAGAGGGCTTCTTGGCTCTGATGCAAACACAGCTTATGGTCCCTTTATGATTCCTTGGTGTTGAATTAAACTATACTAAGGATGTTGGTACTTCCTTTTTTCCCCTTAGTGTTTTGAATTCTGCTCTTTTTTCTCAAGAAGACATGAGGTATTAGAGTCTCAGATTCTTTTTTTTTTTAATATATATTTTATTGATTTTTTACAGAGAGGAAAGGAGAGGGATAGAGAGTTAGAAACATCGATGAGAGAGAAACATCGATCAGCTGCCTCCTGCACACTCCCCACTGGGGATGTGCCCGCAACCAAGGCACATGCCCTTGACCGGAATCGAACCTGGGACCCTTCAGTCCGCAGGCCGACGCTCCATCCACTGAGTCAAACTGGTCAGGGCTAGAGTCTCAGATTCTTGACTTTATCTTAGAGCCAGGCTTAATACCAATTTGAAATAAAAGACCAGTATTGATTTAGACTTTATAGAAATCATCAGCTAGATAGGCTTATGAAGTATTGATCAAATTATACCACTCTTTAGGTATTATAAAGGATTCATATACAGGGTGGAGCAAAAGTAGGTTTACAGTTCGAATGGAAAGTAATTCAATAATTAATAAAAAATGGTAATACAAGAACAAGCTCTGTTTTGTGTACTTATAACTATAAACTTAATTTGCTCCACCCTGTAGATTTATTTATTTATTTTTTTATTTTTTATTTTTTAAATATATTTTATTGATTTTTTACAGAGAGGAAAGGAGAGGGACAGAGAGCTAGAAACATCGATGAGAGAGAAACATCGACCAGCTGCCTCTTGCACACCCCCTACCAGGGATGTGCCCGCAACCAATGTACATGCCCTTGACCGGAATCGAACCCGGGACCTTTCAGTCCGCAGGCCGACGCTCTATCCACTGAGCCAAACCGGTTTCGGCTAGATTTATTTTTTTTAAATATATTTTTATTCATTTCAGAGGGAGAGAGAGAGAGAACATCAATGATGAGAGAGAATCAATGATTGCCTGCCTCCTGCACACCCCACACTCAGGATCGAGCCTGCAACATGGGCTTATGCCCTGACCCGGAATCCAACCGTGACGACCTGGTTCATAGGTCAATGTTCTGAGCCACACCACCTGGCCACCTGGTAGATTTATATATTTGAGGTTGCTTCTTTGAAATCCAATTTTTTAAAAAACCAACCATCTATAATAATAACAGGGTAATATGCTAATTAGATTGGATGTCCTTCCAGACGAAGCCGGGGCTGGAGGGAAGCTGCCCGGGTCCCAGATGCCTTGCCGGTGGCCAGAGGGAAGCCAGTGCCAGCAGCCAGGGGAAGGAAGGCCTACTCTTGCACGGATTTTCGTGCATTGGGCCTCTAGTTGAAGTATAATTTACATTGAATAACATAAACATATATTCATTATAAATATAGAGCTTGATGTACATTTGACAAATGTATATAGGCATGTTACCACTACCACAACTAAGATAATAGAACACTGTTTCCTTTATATCCCTTAGCAGTTAATCTCCCCCATCCTTACCTCAGCTCCAGACATTCTTTAATCTTTTTGTTTGTTTGTTTGTTTTTGTCTTCATAGGTTAGTACTGCCTAGTCTAGGATCTTACGTAAATAGAATCATACATGATGCCTCATTTCTTTCACTCAGCATAATGTTTTTGAGGTTCATCTAAGTTGTTACATGTATTAGTAGTTCATTCCTCAAGTCTACAAAAGAAGTACTAGAATTAATAAGTAAATGTATCAGTCTTGGGATAAGACAATATTGAAAATCAATTGTATTTCTATATATCAGCAATAAACATTTGGAAAATGTAATAGAAAAATAATGCCACACAATAATAGTATAAAAACCTGAAATAGAGATAAATTTTAAAACTATAAGGCAGATGCTAAAAACTGTAAGACACTAATGAGAAAAATTAAGGACTTACATATATGTAGTGATATACCTTGTTTATAGATTGGAAGACTCTATATTATGTCAGTTCCTTCCCAAATGATCTATAGATCAACTTAATCCTAATAAAATCTAACACTTGTTTTAAAATATATTTTTATTGATTTCAGAGAGGAAGGGAGAGGGAGAGAAATAGAAACATCAATGATTAGACAGAGTCATTGATTGGCTGCTTCCCGAAGGCCCCCTACTGGGGATCGAGCTCACAACCTGGGCATGTGCCCTTGACAGGAATCGAACCTGGGACCCTTCAGTCCGCAGGCCAACGCTCTATCCACTGAGCCAAACCAGCTAGGGCTAACACGGTTTTCATATTGAAATATAAAGAACGTAGGCAAAACAGTCTTGGAGAGATGGTGGGAGAATAACGTTGGAGGATTTACATTACACTGCCTGTCATTTTACTAGTAAAGCATACTTTGAAGCAACAGTAATTAAGAGGGTGGTATTGGTATAAAGATAAACTTTAAGATTAATGGAACAGAATAGTGTCCGGTGTTCATTGATTTTTAGTGAAGAGGCCAAAATAATTCACTTGGGAAAAAGAGTCTTTTCAAGAAATGATGCTGGAACAATAGGGTATCCATACACAAAAACAATGAACCTTGACTTTTATCTCACACAATACAAAAATATTAAAATGGATCATATAAATAAATGTAATCATTAAAACTATAAAATTTGCAGAATAAAACATTGGAGAAAAGTTTGCATTAGCAAAAATTTCATGAAACCTAAGAGAAAATGATATCATTAAGATAATGAAGAGTGGGCTACAGACTAGGGGAAAATATTTGAAGTGTGTGAGTGTGTGTGTGTGCACGCGCGCATGCATATGTGTGAATGACTTGTATCCAAATATATAAAGAATGCTTACAATTCAAGAATAAGAAAACAATCCAATTAAAATTGGACAAATATTTGAACAGGCATTTTACAAAAGATACACAAATGCTCTTTATGTTTTTTTTTAAGGAAAGAACTTGCTCTTCTTTTCTAATATAAGTATTTAAAACTAAATTTCTAAGCACTATGTTAGCTACATTGCACATATATTGATGTTGTGTTTTAATTATTATACTAGAGGCCCAGTTCACGAATTTGTGCATGGGTGGGGTCTGGCCAGCCCGGCCCACACCCATCGGGGCCAATCAGGGCTGATCAGGGCCAGGCCGGCTGGGGGGAGGGCCGAGGGTGATTGGCCGGTGGGCCCCGCCCCTGATTGGGTTGTGGGGGGGGGCAACGATTGGGGGCAGGGCTGGCCATGGGGTGGGGCTGTGGGCTAGCTGGCCCCGCCCCTGAATGGGGCCAGGGGAGGGGCCAGGGGAGGTAGGCTGACCAGCCCCACCCCAATTGGTGTGGGGAGCTGGCTGAGGGGAGGGGCTGCAGGCCAATCAGGGTGATGGGGGCTGATTGGGGGTGGGGCCGGCCGTGGGGAGGGGCTGTGGGCAGTGGGCTGGTTGGCCCTGCCCCCAAGTGGAGTGAGGGGGGCTGATCAAGGGCCTGGGGGAGAGGCCATGGGTGGTTGATTGGCCCTGCCCTGCCCCTGATCAGAGTGGGGGTCCAATCGAGGGCGGAGCTGGCTGGGGGGAGGGACCTCGGGCCTATTGGGGTGGTGGGGGCCCATTGGCAGCAGGGATGGCCGGGGGGAGGGGCCACAGGCAGTTGGTCAGCCGGCCCTGCCCCTGATCAGGGTGGTGGGGGCCCATCTGGGGTGGGGCCAGCCAGGGGAAGGGGCCGCAGGAGGTTGGCCAGCCCTGTTCTCTATTGGGGTAGCGGGGGGAGGGTCAATCAGGGGCAGGACTGGCCAGTGGGAGGGGCTGCAGGCTGATTGGGGTGGGGCGGGCCCATGGGGTGAGGCAGCTGGGTGGTTGGCCAGCCGCCCTGCCCTCCATCGGGGTGTGAGAGGCTGATCAGGGGTGAAGCTGGCTGGGGGGAGGGGCCCCAGGAGGTTGGCTGGCCCCACCCCCAGATCGGGCCTGTTCGCTGGCCACAGTGAGCGTCATAGCAACTGGTCATTATGGCCTTTTGGTTGCTGGCTTTTTATATATATAGACAGTTCAGAATTTTTTAAGTTTTCTGTTTGATGTCTTTTTAAAAACAATCATGGATTATTTAGAAGACTGTTGTTTACTTTTCAATATTTGAGAATATTTTTCCAGATTCTTTTGGGGGTGTTTTGATTTCTAACTTAAGTCCCTTGTGGTCAGAGAACCTACTCTGTATAATTTGTCTTTCTTAATTTACTGGGGTTTGTTTTATTGACTATCTTGATGAATGTTCTATCTGCACCTAAAAGAATATATATTCTGCTGTTGTTGGGGGTATAATGCCCTGTTAAGCACAATTAAGTCAACTTTGTTGATAGTGTGGTACAAGTTTTCTATATTCTTACTCATTTTTGTCTTACTAATCTCCAACTATAACATTTGATTTGATTATTTCTCCTTTTAGCTTTGATAGGGTTTTTTTTCCCCCCTATAGGTATTTTTCTTTGATATCAGCTTTATTGACATACAGTTCACCCATTTAAAGTATATATAATTCAGTGGTTTTTAGTATGCTCAGAGTTGTGCGGTTGTTACCACAATTATACAATATTTTTATTAACCCAAAAAGAGATATGACTTGTTTATGGATTGGACTTTTTTAGCTATTTTATCCTCTTCAGCTCTAGGCAACCATTAGTCTGCTTTCTTCTCTCTGTATTTGTCTATTCTAGTTATTTTATATAAATGCAATGACATAATATGTGGTCTTTTGTGATTAGCTTCTTTCATTAAGCATGTTTTCAAGGTTTATACATTTTGAAGCTCTGGTAATAGGTGACTACACATTAAGAATTATTATTTCTTTTCAAATTGACCTCTTTATCATTACAAACTATCCTTTTTATCCTTGGTCATATTTCTTGTCCTGAAATCTACTTTGTCTGATGTTAATACATCCAGTCCAGCTTTCTCATGATTAGTCTTTGTCCGTTCTTTATCTTTTCATTTGTGTATCTATATTGTTTCATGTAGATACCATATAACTTGCTTTTTTAAAAATTCAGTGATAAACTGTCTTTTAATTAGAGTATTTAGACCATCCTATCTAATAAAAGAGTAATATGCAAATTGACCATCACTCCAACACACAAGATGGCTGCCCCCATGTGGTCAAAGATGCTGCCCCCATGTGGACACAAGATGGCCACCATAAGATGGCCAGAAGGGGAGGGCAGTTGGGAGGGACCAGGCCTGCAAGGGAGGGCAGTTGGGAGTGATCAGGCCAGCAGGGGAGGGCAGCTGGGAGAGACCAGCCTGCAAGGGAGGGCAGTTGGGGGCAATCAAGCCTGCAGGAGAGGGCAGTTAGGGGTGACCAGGCCGACAGAGGAGGGAGGTTGGGTGAGACTGGGCCTGTAGGGAAGGGCAGTTGGGGGGTACCAAGGCCTGCAGTGGAGAGCAGTAGGGGGGGACCAGACCTGCAGGGGTGGGCAGTTAGGGGTGACCAGGCTTGCAGAGGAGGGCAGTTAGGGGTGACCAGGCCTGCAGGGGAGGGAGGTTAGGGGCAATCAGGCTGGCAGGGGAGTGGTTAGGGGGTGATCAGGCTGGCAGGCAGAAGTGGTTAGGGGCAATCAGGAAGGCAGGCAGGCAAGCAGTTGGAAGCCAGAAGTCCTGGATTGTGAGAGGGATGTCCGACTGCCTGTTTAGGCCCGATCCTTCCAGGCAGTCGGACATCCCTCGAGGGGTCCCAGATTGGAGAGGGTGCAGACTGGGCTGAGGAACACCTCCCCCCCCATGCATGAATTTCGTGCACCAGGCCTCTAGTTTACATATAATGTATCAGTAAATTTAGATTAAAATTTATCATCTTTTTCTCATTTGCTTCTTGTTTTTTATTCACTTCCCCCTTTTTCTTGTCTTTTTTAGCATTCCTTATACCTTCACTATTTGCTTATTACTGGTTGCTCTAAATTATCAGAATCTAACTTCAGATATATACCTCTTTATGTAATGTGTTAAGAACCTTTCAATAGCATACTGCCACTTATTAATCCCCCTCCCCCAATTTCTGGACTTTTTGCTAATTATTGTCATACATTTGTACTTTACATATGCTGTAAACCCCCAATATACTACTTTAGCTATAAGGAAGTATTCCCAAAGAGATTTTAAAAATGAGAATAAAATACCTTTCATATTTACTATTACTTATGCTCTACATTCCTTTGAATAGATTTATATTTTCATCTAAGTATCATTTTCCTTCAGTCTGAAAAAATTCCTTAACATTTTCTGTTGTGCTGGTCTTCTGGTGACAGATTCTTTCAGCTTTTGTTTGTCTGAAAATGTTTTTATTTCACATTTTGAAAGATATTTTTGGTAGCTATAGAATTCTAGATTGACTTTTTCTTTCAATATTTAAAAGATAGTCTGTTGTCTTCTGGTGTGCATTGTCTTTGATGAGAAGCCTGCAATCATCCTCATCCTTCTTTCTCAATATATTAATGTGATACATGAGTTTTAGATTTTCTCCTTATCACTATTTTTTTTAAAAATTGTAATTTGCTTGGTATGATTTCTTTTGTAGTTGCTTGTAATTTCATCAAAAAAAATTTCCCCCCAAATTTGTGAAGATGGATTTGTATAATCCTAATTAGTTAAAGAACTTGGGAATTTTTCTAGGGTTATATTTAAAGACAAGCAGATAGCCCTAATCGGTTTGGCTCAGTGGATAGAGTGTCACCCTCGGATTGAAGGGTCCCATTCTGGTCAAGGGCACATACCTCGGTTACAGGCTCGATCCCCAGTCCTGATTGGGGTGCATGCAGAAGCAACCAAACGATGTGTCTCTCTCACATTGATGTTTCTCTCTCTGTCTCTCCCTTCCACTCTCTCTAAAAATCAATGGAAAAATATCCTCAGGTGAGATGAGTGGTAGATAGATAGGTAGGTAGGTAGGTAGGTAGATAGATAAATAGATAGATGGATAGATATTAAAAGAAAATAGAGTGGTAACAGTTTATTAGTCCTTTTATTAAGAGTTATTTAGGGGTTTTAAGTATCATTATAGTTATGTATGTCTTTATTGAAAGAAAATATTCCCTTCCCCCATATTTAACTCTAATTTTTATATACTAGAGGCCCGGTGCACGAAATTCGTGCACGGGAGGTGGGGTGTCCCTCAGCCCAGCCTGCACCCTCTCCAATCTGGGACATCCCTCTCACAATCCAGGACTGCTGGCTCCCAACTACTCGCCTGCCTGCCTTCCTGATTGCCCCTAACCGCTTCTGCCTACCAGCCTGATCACCCCCTAACCACTCCCCTGCCAGCCTGATAGATGCCTAACTTCTCCCCTGCCAGCCTGATTGCCCCTAACTGCCCTCCACTGCAGGATTGGTTACCCCTAACTGACCTCCCCTGCTGGCCTGGTCCCCCCCAACTGTTCTCCCCTGCAGGCCTAGGTTTCTCCCAACTGCCCTTCCCTGCAGGCCTGGTCGCCCCCAACTTCCCTCCTCTGCCAGCTTGGTCACCCCTAACTGCCCTTCCCTTCAGGCTTGATCAACCCCAACTGCCCTCCCTTGCAGGCCTAGTCCCTCCCAACTGCATCTTGTGTCCACATGGGGGCAGCCATCTTGTGTGTTGGAGTGATGGTCAATCTGCATATTACTCTTTTATTAGATGGATATTTTCAGCTCTCTCAATTTGTTGAAATATTAACCTTAACTTTAAGACAAAATACTTAGTTTTTATTTACATAATTAACCAGTTCAGATCGTTTTAATTATTCAAACTGTGGTTACACGTAGCTATAATAAAATGAGGTGAGTGTTGTTTTTTTTAACCTATTTTAGGTTGAAACCCATGGTATTATCCCTTTGTTTAAATATGTAAAGTGGCCTGCTAATTATAATTTAACTTTATTTCTAAAACAGTACTTTGGTTTTGACTGTAAACTATTTTTAATTTGAGTTTAATAAGGTCTTATCAGAATGAAACATTAATGGCACATTCTTCTTTATCTCATATTCTTTTTTAGGCTTGATCAACCCCGAATAACCAAAGATGTCATTTGTTTTCATGCTGAAGATTTCTTAGAAGTAGTTCAACGAATGCAGTTAGATTTACATGAACCTCCACTATCCCAGGTATATTTTAAACCATTATTATCTTCAGTTGAATTTTTATTGTGAAAAAGACTTATTGCTATTCCTTGTTTCTTTTTTTAGTGTGTCCAGTGGGTTGATGATGCAAAACTTAATCAACTGAGGAGAGAAGGCATTCGATATGCCAGGATTCAGCTGTATGATAATGACATTTATTTTATTCCAAGGAATGTTGTTCATCAGTTCAAGACAGTTTCAGCTGTATGTAGTTTAGCATGGCACGTTCGGCTCAAGTTATATCACTCAGAGGAGGACACTGCTCAGAGTACAGATGCTCATGAAACGGGCACATCACCAGATTCTGCATCATCAGTTCTTGGGCCTCACAGTGATGATAGGATTTGTGCTGTAAGCAAAACCTCTTTGGATTCTATTTTTTCAGACACACTTCATTCTAAATATGAAGTACAGCAGATTAAACATGAACCTGTTGCATCTGTAAGAATCAATGAAGAATCTGTGAATGTTTATGTTTCTGAAGAAACTAGAACACCGAATAATATGGATGGCAAGAATGTTAAAGCAAAATTGGATCATGTTCAATTTACAGAATTTAAGATTGAAGTGGACTCCAAATTTGAAAATAGCAACAAAGATTTAAAGGAGGAATTGTGCCCTGAAAGTCTCTTAAGTCTAGTTCATACAAGGCAACATAGTTCAGTACATTCACATCAAAATAGAAAAGATGATGACATTTTGTGCTAAATATGTACATACCATTTAAAATCTTTTTTAAAAAAACAACTTAATAATGTAATAAAGATTCATGAATTATGAAAGCAAGCCAAGGACTTGCTCTCAAGTCTGTTACAAAATATAGTTTATGTAGCTTTGTAACATTCCTCAGTGCCTGTCCATAACTGTGAAGTATCAAAGCACTTAGGGCCAGATGCACTGTAAACATTGCAGGTTTAAACAAATGGAGTCCTTAAAAAGTCATTTGCGTTGGAGTTAGGTTTTAGAATAGAGCTGACATTAACATATATATATATATATATATATTTTGTAATATGAGCCAGAATTCTCTTTCAACAATTTAAGGCTTTTCCATAGAGCTTATTTATACCAATTTTTTTTTTTCATTTTAAATGTGTCAGCACTGTAGTGTAAATAGCTTTAAAAAAATTTTTAGTGTGATTTATATTGAAATGTGAGCCACTTAATAAAGGTTCATAATAAATATGTTTTCTGTCGGGTGTGCAAAAGACAAACTGATAATTCAGTTAAATCATTTATTTAATCTATCATGTGTCTGCTGGTGTATCTATTTAGAATGGTAAAGGAGTGCAAATGTACATATTCAAATCTAGTGAATATTTAAATCCCCACATTGTATAAGCATTTTTAAAACCAAGATTCAGTTATGAAAGCATATTTATATGTGTGTGTATGTATGGGAATATATATATATCATTTTAATAACTTCTTAAATTGCTGAATAAGATGAATATGTGAAACTTTGTAGCCCTACTCCCAGGAATTCATTTTAAAATATTTATATTCAACATTAAGAAAGCAGTTTAGGTAACAGAAATAATTTTGTAAAGTTGGGCAAAACAAGTCTGTTAGTGATATCTAACCCTTCTAATTAATGAAGTTTTGTGGCCAGATTATATAACCCTAACATAAATTTTATTTGTAGAGTATGGAATGATGAGTTGAGATGATTTTCTTATTAATAGGCACCTTTGCTATAACTAACAGTAGTTGAGTAAAAAATATTTACAGAAAGTTTAATTGTGGCAGTTGAAATCCTTTTACATTTTTCTTGCAAAGCAGGTAGAAAATATGGCAAATATAAAATCTTAAAATAAGGACACGACTCATACAGAGTTGTAACTAATAAAATGTGTTCTCTCTTCTTTCTAACGATTTCTCTGCCTACCCTATCAAGGTAAATAAATAAGAGTACAGCTAACCCTTGAATTAACGTAGTTTTGAATTGCACAAGTCAGTTGACAAAATTCTGTGTGTAAGTAGATCCATGCAGTTCAAACTCTTGTTCAAGGATCAACTGCATTTCTTTTTCAAAAGAAGCTCTGGAAAGTAAAATTGGGGTAGGAAACAGGATTGCCAGTGCCTAGCTAAAGATTATTAAAATAATTGTCTTCTGTGATGGATTTCAGCAACTCTGCTTATTACAAATCTGTTTTTTTTGTCTTTGTTATTTTTCTGGGCTTATACTTTGGTTGATGACTTTCAACTGGGGTTCTTTGTGCTGCCATTTGGGCTAGAGTTGCCGTTCTCATTTTAGTGGTTTCTGCCCCAGCCTCATTTGTGATACCCATAAAACTGCTTATTTTTCTGGTTAGGAAGAAGCCATTTAGAAAGAGGGATTTCATCAGAAAAATATAAACTGTAGCAATTATATCATTTCTGGCCCCTAGTTGAAAAGAGTAGGCAAATATTGTTGGAAATCTTAATGGTTTGTGGGAAATCAATATATTTACAACATAGGAATTTTCATGGAATAAGGAAGGTATAAATCATGATAATGTAAATAAGGACTTTCTTTTATATCTTACTGTCTTATCCTACCCCTCACTTTAATCTTCTCTTAAAGCTAAATTTATGTATTTGCACCCACCATTTCGGGAGACAAAAGTTCATAACAAACCAGTATTGAGAAGTAGGGGATATTTTTCTGGTTTTAATTGAAGGGTAATATATTTAACAGGATTTTAGTTCCAATTTTCAGTAGCATACACATAGATATATAAGATTATACTGTAATAAAATATCTTGGGTATCCCTCCAAAATATATGAGCCTTAATTAAACGTTTATTTTTTTTTTTAATATACTTTTGATTTCAGAGAGGAAGGGTTAGGGAGATAGATATCAATGATGAGAGAGAATTACTGATTGGCTGACTCCTACATACCTCCTCCTGGGGATCTAGCCAGCAACCCGGGCATGTACCCTGCCCAGGAATCAAACTGAGACCTCCTGGTTCAGAGGTTGACGCTCAACCACTGACCCACACTGGCTGGGCCTTAATGAAACTTTTAATTTAAAGATATATCTAACAAAACATTGTTTTCCTTTTGTTTCCTATATAGCCTAAAGTCAAACTTCTCCATCTTTTGAAAATGTTTTGTAAAATACATACATCTCTGTGGATGTGAAATGTAAATCAATTTCAAATTCAGATTTCAGGATATAGCCTTGTTACATTGAATAATGCTTAAAGTTCCTTGTCCTATGGATTATGATTTTAAAATCCTCTTCAGATTCAATCAGAATTTTTTGACTACTTTTGTTACAATTTCTATTTCAATATTGCAGTGTATCGATGGTTTCCTAGTTAGTACATTCCAGTTCTTTATCTGAACACACTTTTTTTGCTGTAACTTCAAATTTCTTGGACCAGATCAATAACACATTTAAGATACAGCTTCTATAATAATCTTATACTATAAAGAATAAACAGTTATGTAAATTATTAAATTGATACATAGACCGTTAGAAAAAAGCTAAAGTACCTCAGTGGTATCTATGACAGTGCTTTTTTTAAAAATTACTTTTGTTTATACCCTTTTAACTAATACATATTTCATACTCAGGTTAGCTGGTTAGCTAGCGAAAGAATTAAGCATTTGTGATAATTAGTTGAAAACTTTACAAAAGCCATATTCATTATCTTTCTTGTCACTAGGGCTGTTGACCTTCAATAAAGATTAGGTTAATCTAGCACATTCTATGTGTGTGTGTGCATGTGTGTAAGATTATGGAAATACTTATGTTTGCTTCCACATATATTCATTTTCAGTTCACTCTATAACTTTGGGTGGTGGATCTTGGAAGGTAGGAAAGATTTTATTTCTTGGGTTAAATCTTCAAAGTATTTCATTAGTGTTCCCAAGTGTAACAGTTTTTTTTCCTCAAACACACATGGCAGGTGACATCATTTTTGTAAATAATAGGTTAGCACTATTTTGGTAAATTGCATTCAGTTGTTTTTTTTTTTGTTTTTTTTGGTTTTTTTACAAGTTCACTGTCATGTAAAGCAAGTATCTCAAAATTCATTTTACATTTAGCAAAGGTGCAAGATTTATTTTTGGAGTTTGAGAGGATTTTCCTTGTCTTCCACCTTTCAATAAATATTAAAATTGATAACCATAATCTTTTTACCTTTGTTTTTGTAATTATTTTTTACATTTGATTTTAATTTTCATCTTGTCTAAAAGTTCTTATTTCTCTGTCTTCAACAGAAGCCATAAGGTCTAGAAAGTGATTCCAATATGGAAGGTTTTTTCCTCTTTAAGTGATTACCGTAAGTTAATTTATGCCAACAGAAAATATTGAGGATTACCTTAAATCCTCTAAACTACTTAGGTATGGGTGCTGGGATGGCATGGTAAATTACTTCCCTTCCCTCTAGACATGACTATTTCAATCTCAGGAGGGGAGGACAAAAGTCCCATTGTTTTCTAAATACTTTTAAACTGATAAAAAGTGACATGATGTCTTTTATGTCTTCAGAGTGGTCTAACAGTTCTTAATCTTTCTTCCACCTGATATAACTGCTTTGATATATAAACAAAATTTTACTGGTTTTAGAATTTGTTGTCTGTTTCATGGAAGAGTTACATTTGGTGTATTTTGCAGAGTCAGTATAACTCTGGTAGATAGTTAAGTGGACAACTCAGGAGAGGCATACATTCCTTTATCTCTGCTCTGGTTTTTCTGTTCTTCCTCTAACCTACTGCATACTACAGATGGAAATGATCACTTTTTAGAACAGGGGTGGGGAACATCCAGCCCTCGGGCGGCTGTATAAGGCCCTCGAAATCATTTGGTCTGGCTCTCCTAATGCATTAGGAATTAATTAAATGGTTGACCAAATATAGCAGCTAATTTTTTAAGTTGATTATTTTGTATGGCCCGAGAATGATGTTATAAATACCCAAATGGCCCTCGGCAGAAAAAAGGTTCTCCACCCGTTTTAGAATGTCAAGCACAAGGAGCTGAAAAGCAGAGATTTCTTTCTAAGTTTATAGACATTGTATATCACTAGAGGCCCAGTGCATGAAATTCGTGTATGGGGGCGGGGGGTTGTCCCTCAGCCCAGCCTGCACTCTCTCCAATCTGGGACCCCTCGAGGGATGTCCGACTGTCCGACTAAACGGGCAGTGAGACATCCCTCTCACAATCCAGGACTGCTGGCTCCCAACTGCTCACCTGCCTGCCTTCCTGATTGCCCCTAACCGCTTCTGCCTGCCAGCCTGATCACCCCCTAACCACTCCCTTGCCAGCCTGATTGATGCCTAACTGCTCCCTGCCAGCCTGATTGCCCCTAACAGCCCTCCCCTGCAGGCCTGGTCGCCCCCAACTTCCCTCCTCTGCTGGCCTGGTCACCCCTAACTGCCCTCCCCTGCAGGCCTGATCGCCCACAACTGCCCTCCCCTGCTGGCCTGATCTCTCCAAGTGCCCTATCCTGCTGGCCATCTTGTGGTGGCCATCTTGTGTCCACATGGGGGCAGCCATCTTGTGTGTGGGAGTGATGGTCAATTTGCATATTAGTCTTTTATTAGATAGAATAGAGGTCTGGTGCACGGGTGGGGGCCAGCTGGTTTCCCCTGAAGGGTGTCCCAGATCAGGGTGGGGGAATCCCTTGGGGCATGGGGTGGCCTGGGTGAGGGGCCTGTGGTGGTTTGCAGGCCGGCCACACCCCCAGGCGACCCAAGCAGAGGCCCTGGTATCTGGGATTTATTTATCGTCTATAATTGAAACTTTGTAGTCTTGAGTAAAGGCCAGGGCAGGCCAGGATGGGTGGAAAGCTTGGCTTCCTCCAACGCTGGGGAAACCCAAGCCTCCTGCTCGCTCCATGGCCGCAGCCATTTTTGTTGGGATTTATTTATCTTCTATAATTGAAACTTTGTAGCCTTGAGCTGAGGCCTGGGCCGGCCAGGGTGTGCAGGAAGCTTGGCTTCCTCCATTTCCAGGGAAACCCAAGCCTCCTGTTTGCTCCGCGGCCACAGCCATCTTGGTTGGGTCAATTTGCATACTCACTCCTGATTGGCTGGTGGGCATGGTGGTGTGGGTGTAGCGGAGGTATGGTCAATTTGCATATTATTATTTTATTAGATAGGATATATATTGGGAGGACAGGGAAAGGAGAGGAAAACATTTTGCATTTCAGTTAATCTTCCTTTCCAGGACTTCAGAGCCAATCAGGGAATGTGAATGAGCTGAGAACAAAATGTGGGAGAAACAGAATTTACGTTAACTAGAAATTAAAAATAAAATGTACTAGCCCCTGGCTAGTTTTGCTCAGTGGTTAGAGTGTTGGCCCACTGACTCAAGAGTTGAGGGTTTGATTCCCGGTCAAGGACATATGCTTAGGTTGTGGGTTCATTCCCTGCCCCCGGTTGGGGCTAGTGTGGGAGGCAACTAATTGATGTATCTCTCACATCTCGATATTTCTCTCTTTCTCTCTTTACTTCCACCCTTTCACTCTCTAAAAGAATCAATGGAAAAAATATCCTTGGGTGAGGATTAAAATAAATACATAAAATAAAATGTGTTAGTTGTATGTTTTATTGCTATTATCTGCTTTCCAAGAACTGCATTTTTAAAATAAGACATTCTATACTTTTTTGAATTTAGAATTTATGCATCCACGTTTTTAAAATGTCTTTATACTTTTCTATAAAGTTCATTGCTATTATACTATTGAAGACTACTAAGTATACAGACTCCCAGTCAAATCAATATAGTTGCAAATACTTTGAGTAATACAGTGTTTATAATTTTATTTGGGCAGTTTGATCTGCCCCTCAAGCTTGCATTTATTTATCTATCTATCTATCTATCTATCTATCTATCTATCTATCTATCTATCTATCTATCTATCCATCCATCTATCCTCACCCAAGGATATTTTCCCATTGATTTTCAGAAAGAGTGGAAGAGAGAGGGAAAGACAGAAATATCAATGTGAAAGAAACACATTGATTGGTTGCCTCCTGCATGCACCCTGACCAGAGCCAAGGCCAGGGAAGAGCCTGTAACCGAGGGAGGTACAGGCCCTTGACTGGAATTGAACCCGCGACCCTTTGGTCCAAAGGCCAATGCTCTATCCACTGAGCCAAACCGGCTAGGCTGCCCCTCAAGTTTTTATTTGAAATTTTTATATGAAAAGTCTCAGGTCTGTCATCTTTAAAAAAAAACTTCTCACCCTGACAGGTGTGGCACAGTTGGTTGAGTATCATCCTATGCACCAAGAGGTCGCTGGTTCAATTCCGGGTCAGAGCACATGCCCTAGTTGCAGGCTTGATCCCCAGTTGGGGGTGTCATGCTCATGGATGTTTCTCACATTAATGTTTCTCTCTCCCTCTCCCTTCCTCTCTAAAATCAATAAAAAAACACACCTCTTGTGTTTGGCTTTTGTTTATGTTACTGTTCCATCTCTATTCCTGATTGATAGTTTTTGAAAATCTGTCTGCCTTTACTTCTTGCTCATATCACTACAATTGCAGTCCTCAAATTTAATCACTCAGCTGAAACAGACACCATTTGCCAAATGCAGTAGCTGCATTTTTGTTTTTCTTTTTTAATCCTCACCTGAGGAGAGAGAGGATATTTTTTTCCATTGATTTAGAGAGTGGAAGGGAGCGGGGAGTGAATGGGGATAAAAAGAGAAACATGGATGTGAGAAACATTGATTGGTTGCCTCCCACATGCAGCCTGACCCAGGGTGGGTATCAAACTTGCAACCCAGGTATGTGCCCTTGACCAGGAATCGAACCTGAGACCATCCAGTATGCAGGCTGATACTCTAACCACTAAGCTTGTCAGCTAGGGTAGTGGCTGAATTTCTAAATTCTGTTTAACCCTTGCGACACTTATCAGTCATTTACTCCTTAAAACTCTGTATGACCCATCTGTTTTGTTCTTTCTGTTTCTTTGGATGGCTTCTTTAGCCTCTCCATTATTTAACCTAGTCTCGATGATTATTTCCCTTAGGTCTCTACACTGGGTCCTTGACTGTCTTCATGACTTTACTTAGCATTGGTTCTCACTTAAGTTCTAGTAAACCTTGTAATCAAATCCAACTCCTCTCTTGCCCCCAAGCATTAGCTGTTCCTTTTTCTCCTAATATGGAGAACACAGTCATCTCATAGTAATCTGATTTCTCTAGCATTTCCTCTGTACAATGCATTATGAGATTTCCTTGAGTTGACTCCACAAATGTTTATTATTGGTCTATTCTTGTTATAGATATTCAGAATGATTGTAGATGTTCATCTCATCTGGACTTTTAAGGTGGCCTAAAATGCTGCTTGCAGTCTTCAGCCCCTATCCCCATTCCAATCCATTCCTTGAAACAAAATTATAGTTGACATATATTAATTTTGGGTGTAAAACATACTGATTTAACATTTATATACTTTACGAATTGGTCTAGTAACCATCTGTCACCTCAATCCATTCTTTATGTTACCACTATATTAAACTTCCTAAGATATGATTATTATACTTCTGCTTAGAAATATTCAGTAGCTCCTTTCCTGAAGAATGAAGACCAGATGCTCAGCATAGCTCTGAAGAGCCTTCATGATATGGCCCTTCCTTTCCAGCCTCATCTACTACAATCTCTTACATTTGATGTACCTAATTTTCAGCTTTAACAGATGGCAGTACTTTTAAAATTATTGGTCTTTGCTGGGGGAAATCTCTGCCTGGAATACAACATAGGGAAATCTCTTTTTTTTTAAATTCCAGTTAAATATCTGTGTGTCTTTTACTGATCTCATCTTCAACTGTACCCCTCTCCCACAACTGGTATTGAACTAATTCTTTTCTCTTGTTTCTTGTGCCTCTTTATTCACATCATTTAATACATGTATTAGTTATGTACATGTTGGGCTCTAGCTAAACCATGAGCTAGATTTAGGAATTTTCTTTACATCCCTTTGTATTCCCAACACCTAATATATAGTACACTCGGTGTTTAATAAATATTTCAAGGAACAAAAGTTAAACCCTAATTTTATTGGGGGTGGGAAAAACAAATTATGTAGGTTTCTATAATTTAAAAAGTCTATTTCTAACATTCATAATGTAATTCTAGAATTGCAACAGAAGGAAAAGTGGAGAAAATTTGATCAGCAGATACTATAAAGAAACTAAATTTCTATTTTGTACTTACTGCATACTTATAGGTAAAGTTTAAGAAGATAGCTATTTGCTATCTAGTCCTAGTGGGCAGAGTGGAGATAGTAAATAATTGTATTGATAATTAAGCTTATAAAATTTACCCAACTTTTGTTTCCTTCAACTAGAGATAACACTGAAAATTATTACAAATTAAGGTTTAAATTTATATCTAAAATGACTAAATGGCAAATATGTAAGAAGCACCTTAATATTTCATAACCTGAAGAAGAATTTAACTATTCCTGAGTTTTACTTGGCAAGATAAAATCTGGTTAACAGGTATTCTGAATAAGCTTGTGTGGTTCACCATACTGATATAAGCGAACAGAAGTTGGAAATATTGAAGCAAGATAACATGCAGTAGTTGTTTTAGTCTACAGTATCTATTCTGTTGCAGTAGTGGAACAAGAATATAAAGGTGGCACATTTTCACAAGCAAACTTCTGTAAAACTGTTTTACTGGGATATTATGCTGAGGACATTTGTAGCAGTACAGCTGTGGGTCATTTAAGGGTAATGATACACTTGTATAATGTTGAGAAATTACTTCACTTAGTCTGCATGTAAAGTGGGGGTAATACTTACTCTGTTAATAGGTGGTGAAAATTAAATGACAGAACATGCCAAATGCTTACTTAGCCAATTCATTGCTTGGCATATCATAAACACTACAAATGATCCTGGAAATAACAAATTTGTTCTCTCAGATTTTGGGCATCTGGGAAGAAAAAGTTTCCTCAAGGGTATGGTGGAGGTAGGTATACATTAAAAACAAACTTCTTCCTACTGCATTATTTGCCCAGAGCTGGAAATACAAAATCATGTCTTGCTACAGACTGCCTTTTCCTGGTATAAGTGCATTACAAATTTGTTTGAGTAGATGATAGTGATAATTTGCTTTGTGGTATAAGATTACCAGTATGATTTAGCTCTGTGGTCAGCAAACTGCGGCTCGCGAGCCACATGCGGCTCTTTGGCCCCTTGAGTGTGGCTCTTCCACAAAATACCACGGCCTGGGCGAGTCTATTTTGAAGAATTGGCGTTAGAAGAAGTTGAAGTTGAAAAAATTTGGCTCTCAAAAGAAATTTCAATTGTTGTACTGTTGATATTTGGCTGTGTTGACTAATGAGTTTGCTGACCACTGATTTAGCTGATTTGAATACAGAACAAGCAAAATGAGAATAAAACAGTTAGGGTTACTAGTAGGTAGGTACCTTTTTTTTTTTTAATATAATTGATTTTTTACAGAGAGGACGGGAGAGGGATAGAGAGTTAGAAACATCTATCAGCTACCTCCTGCACAACCCCCACTGGGGATGTGCCCGCAACCAAGGTACATGCTCTTGACCAGAATCGAACCTGGGACCCTTGAGTCTGCAGGCCGATGCTCTATCCACTGAGCCAAACCAGTTAGGGCAGGTCATAAAAGATTTTAATCAAGTGTTATCTTTAGCATTTGAAACCTATTTGTGGAAACAGCATTTGGAGTTGAATGTCTCCCTTTATCAAGGACCATGGGCTGATTGCATTTATCTTTAGTTTTTTCATCATTATAATGTGTGTTTTTTTCTTCTTGGTTCTAACATTCTATAATTCTTGTGTACCTTTACTGTCTATGTCATGAATTATAGGGATAACAATAATACTTTGAAGAAGAGTGTTTTCTTTTTTTATTTTTGTTCTTTAGAGAGAGGAAGGGAGGGAGAAACATTGATCTCTTGCCTCCTGCACACACCCTGACTGCAACCTGGGTATGTGCCCTGACCAGGAACTGAACCTGCTACCTTTTGGTGTATGGGACGACCAACCGAGCCACACGGGCCAAGGCAGGAAACTCCTTTGGTAATTTGTGTCTTGTTTTGTAATAATAAAAGGACTTTGATTTGTAAGATAAATAACTATAGAAAGCTTTAGATCTCTATTTACTAAATATCTATCTCTCCATTTGCTATTTTCTAGTTTTCATAATTTCAAGACTTGTAACAAGTTATTTGTTTACAAGTTGCTTTTACTTAGAATTTTGGACAAATATTTTGCCCAGACCAGATTAAATTATTTCTGTTCCATGCTGACCTGCTAAATAATGGCTTCACTAAGAATCTTTCATTTTTCAAGTTTTTCTTTTATTTTTATTTTATTATTATTATTTTTTAATATATTTTATTGACTTCTACAGAGAGGAAGGGAGAGGGACAGAGAGCTAGAAACATCGATGAGAGAGAAACATCGATCAGCTGCCTCCTGCACGCCCCCCACTGGGGATGTGCCCGCAACCAAGGTACATGCCCTTGACCGGGAATCGAACCTGGGACCCTTCAGTCCGCAGGCCGACGCTCTATCCACTGAGCCACACCGGCCAGGGCAAGTTTTTTTTCTTAAGGCAGAATATTATTTTTATAAACACTGTTAATACTAGTAAACATCTCTGTGTTATATAGGAGGTATCCTCTAACTAAAAAATGTATTAAGGAATTTTTCTGCAATACTAATTGTTTATGTATTATTTCATTAGTTTTGCTTTTTCCATCTGTGAGCATAATTTCAAAAAAAAAAATAGTTATTGATTTCAGAGATGAAGGGAGAGGGAGAAAGAGAAACATCAGTGATGAAAGAGAATCCATTGATCAGCTGCCTCCTGCTTGCCCCCAACTGGGACTGAGCCGGAAAACTGGGCATGTGCCCTGACCAGGAACTAACTGACCTCCTGAGTTGATACTCAACCACTGAGCAACACCGGCTGGGCAATATCTATCTTTTATGTCTTTCAGTACTTAATTACTAAGGCTGTGAACTTGTGATTTCTAATAAGAAATATAGCTGGTCCAGCCGGTGTGGCTCAGTGGCTGAATGTCAACCCAGGAACCAAGACATCAAGGTTCGATTCCTGGTCAGGGCTGAATCCCCAGTAGGGGGCGTGCAAGATGCATCCAATGGATGATGGTTCTCATCAATGCTTCTATCCCTCTCCCTCTCTCTCTCTAAAAAATTAATAAAAAACATTTAAAAATATATATCTGGTCTTCATTCCCATTCCTGGCACAGGAATTTAAACCACTGGAATTTCCTAGTGATAAGTGTGATAAAAATGTCTTTTGAGTAAATGAGGTGACTTGGAAAACTCCTAGGTAACCTAAGGATGGGGGCTGGTTGCCAGGGAACCAACCCTGTGATTAAATGGTTGTAACTTTTCAGTACTCCCATCACCTCCCCAGGGTAGAGGGTTTGGAGATTGGGTTCAGTAACCAATGGCCAATGATGTAACTAATGACTGTTATCAAGCCTTCATAAAATCCCCAAAGGACCAGATTTAGAGAGCTTCCAAGTTGGTGAACAGATGGAGGAAGAGTGATCACCTAGAGAGCAGGCAAGCTGTGCCCCTTCCCTATACCTTGCCCCATGCATCTCTCCCATGTGGCTGTTCCTGAGCTATAACCTTTTATAATAAACTAGTAATCTAGTTAGTCAAATGTTTCTCTTAGTTCTGTGAACTGCATAAGCAAATTAACTTTAGGAAGGGGTCATGGGCACCTCCAATTACTAGGATAGCCTGTCAGAAGCACAACCTGGATGTTGGATTGGCTTCTGGTTATTTTTGGTTTTGTTTTATTGATTCTAGAGAGGAGGGGAGAGGGAGAGAAACATCAATGAGATAGAAACATTGCCTCCTGCATGCATCCTGACTGGGGATTGAACCCACAACCTGGGTATGTGTGCTGACTGGGAATCCAAACTTGTGGTGTATGACAGAATGCTCCAACCCAACTGAGCCACATGGGCCAGGGCTGGCCTCTGAAGTTTGAGGATTAGTCTTCTGGGACTGAACCCTTAATCTGTAAATGTGATGCCATCTCCAGGTAGTGTCAGAATTAGTTCCTTGGTGGTGGGGGGGAAAACACAAACCTGAATTGGTGTCAGAACTGGAGAGGCACTCATTGATAACTTATTATGCTGCTTTAAGTTGTTCAGTGTGGCAGTATACCAAATTAAACAAGAAAACACTTATGATGTTGCTTTTACATACAATTCTTACCCAATTTCCTCAGAGATCTCTTCTACCTTTCCTTTCAGCTATCATATAGATCTTCTACTTTTGTTTTATGACCTAGTTCAGAGGTCAGCAAATAATGCCCACGGGCCATCTTTTTTTTTTTTTTTTTTTGGTATGGACTGTGAGTTTTAAATGGTAGAAACAAAAAAGAATATTTTGTCAAATGTGGAAATTATATGAAATTTATAGCCATGGTCTGTGGCTGCTTTCTCGACATAAAACCTTAGTTGAGTAGTTGCAACGGAAAGCTTAAAGTATTTAATATATAACCCTTTACAGAAAAATTTTGCTGACCCTGGACCAACTGACTGTTTGCATGTAGGCTATCCGTTCTTTTCCTTTTCCCAGTGAGAGATTACATTTAGATAATACATGCATGTATAGTTTTTACTGAACTACAAATTCCTCCTGTCTGGCAAGTTTCTGCTTCAGTCCTAAACAGAAGGTAGAGGTAACAAAGTACTTTGCCTAGACAAAAATCTGTCAAACTCTCAGATTCTTTCTAATGGAAACATGAAGTAACACCCTCTAATTATTTCAGTAACTAATTTTTTTCCCTTCATTATTTTTTAGAGGCACAAATGACCATTACATTGGTTGTAATGGGGCCATGATATATTAAACTTCTCCCCAAATATATAGGTTAGAAGGCTTGTATTTACTTAGTTTGAATATTGATCCATCCCTACAACAGATTTAAAAGTCAAGTAGAAATATAAGGTCCAAAACAAACTTTATTTAAATAGGGATAATAAAGATATTAATAACTCAAATATTGAATAATTAAGCTTTGGATTGACTGGAAGTCCATGATTCACCAAGACTATTTTATGGAAGCAGTATAAAACTACATTTGGTATTTTCCTCGGTATTCTTCAAGCTTGCAAAGATTCAGAACGCTTTAATGACAGCTTGTTGAACAGCAATAAGACGATGTCCTTAGAAGTCAGTCTCTCACAAAAAAGACGTTATAGCCAAGCTCTATTAAAGCCCCAGCCAGTAAGGTCCACAAAGGAATGAAGACATAGGACAGATTCATGGTAGTAAACTGTTCCAGTTTAGCACAGAGTGCAAGGCAGAAGGCTAATTTAAGTAACATTGCAATGAGGTACCAGGTTTTTTTTTTAATATTGTGTGATCCATGTCGAGGGTCAAAGCCCGACTTACATCGCCCAGCCATTTTCACAATCAGCATAACCAGAAGAATAGTATCAAATATCCAGACTGGAATAAATATAAGGAACCAGTTCCAAGGTGCCTTCTCATCCAGTTTCAACACCAACATGATCAAGAAGAGTAATGTGAAAAGCCAGGTGAGCAGTACTCTCTGAGCCAAGGACATTCTCATTTAAACACTTTAAAGAGGCTGTTGCAGCGTCGAAAAATGGGAAATACACCCTAAGAGAAGGAAAGAAAGTCAAGATGGTTTTGATACCAGAAAAAAAAAAATCACTTCCAATTCTGGTGAACAAAGCTGGATCTTTCCCACTCACAGATTTCCTAATTTTGAAAACATTCTATCATTCTTCCTTTCAAAACCTATAAAATTTGTAGCTATCTTTGACAGCATTATATATTCCTTTTAGCCCATGAGAAAATACAATAAAATATTTAGTATACCCCCTGGATATAAGCTATTCAATATGTCTCAAGAACAGTCTGTTGCTTTTCATTGCTATCACTCAAGTCCAGGCACTCATGACATGATTCCTATACCTTAGGGATGTTCTTAACTTGTTCTTAACATTTGCACACCTACAAATTTTCATTCAATTTCAAGGAGTACTAAGAAAAATCATCCAAAATCAAAGCAGTGAAAAAAAAGGAGATGATATCAAGCTAAGAGAAGAGTAAGGAGGGTATGGTTAATACAAATTAAGACATTAAGTATAATTAAGATTATAAATACATCATTGGGCTAAATAATATAGAACACATAGATAAAACTATTTTTACACAGTTTATAGGTTTTATATTTTTAAGTTAAACGTTCTCATTTAAATTCTTATAAATACCTATTTTAGTCTAATTTTTTTTTTTTTTGCTTTGGGATATAGATGATACTTTTTCACTACTTTTCAATAACAATCACTTAAAATTTGACATTTCGTAATTATTAGATGATAAATTATTCAACAATTGGGGCTGTTTCTTACATCCCTATTCTGTCTTACTGTTCTATATTTGTTTTGCACTAGTACTATGACTGTTAGTGGATATGTTCTAGGATACATTCTAATATCTGGAAGGCCTAGTACCTACTCACTGTTTTCTTTTCCAGAGTACTTACTACTATTTTTAGTCCTTTCACTTTTTCACTAATTCTTAAAAGCTTAGAATTTTGATTGGGAGGCCATTAATCTATAATACTTAGATCTAAGTATTTATTTAATCTTCACATAGGTTTACAGTATGCTCTATACATATTTGAGTTTTTTATATCAGTCTTGTGACCATTTGGAAAAAAGGTAAGTAGAATGGGAAGTCAGAAGACAGACTACATGCAGTGGATGAAGAGTCAACAGAAGATAATACTAGCTGACAACATTTTACTTCCCCTTGAAACATTTGGAGAAGATGAAAGGTAAGACATATGAAACTGAGATTCAAGAAGAAATTTTCAGTAAAGGAGAAATCTAAGTATGAGTATGAACTCAGGGATATAACCCACTGGGGAGTGATAGATTGAAGATGAGAGAGGACAGATACCTGATGGAAAGAGGAAAAGATCAGATGGTGGTTGTGATGGTAACAATAGCATGGGTGGTAAGAGTAAAAATGCAGAAAAAGAAACAAGGAAAAGGTGAAGAAACTGGCTAGATGAATCAAACGCCCTAGACTAGTGTGTTTAGTAAATTGTATTTTAGAACTTTGATGTTTTCTGCTGTATCTCTACTACTTTAAACAGTGGGTTTTATCTCAGTAGTACTTATGAGTCACCTAATTGCCCTTGGCCTCCCTATACCCATCTGCATGCACTCAACTTGTTTGTTTAGCTGGCAGGTGCTTCATACTGCAGTATGAAAAGCAGATGCTTTTTCTCTTCTGTGCTGGTCTCCTTTCCTGGCCAAAGGATGTCACAGTGGGATGTGGGACTGAACTTGGATGAAAAGGTGGAGGGCTATGTATTGACTGATAACTATGGATGGAGTCTATTAAGTTTGCTCAATCCGATCTCTAATCTATCTGGCCATTTTGTGAACCTTTCAAAAGTCCATGTTATATGTAACTTTTCCATCAGATGAGTCAAGCTTCCTTTTTTTTTGTTTTTTTTTTCATATAGGACTGAGTAGCAACTAGTCATAAGAAGGGAACCTGCACTCAATACATGTACTTTAAGACGGAAGGTGGAAAGGATGCAAAGTCTTGTGGCTGCAAGTTTTATAATGTGGGAGGCAACAAAGTTCTGTATGTACTTGGACTAAAATGCCCTCAACCGGGAAGCACTCTGCTGATATTTAAATGACGCTTGAAGGATTGTGTTTGCTGAGCTACAATGATTAATACGACCCCAATTTTATTAATTTATTAATCATTAATTTAGGCAGTCGTATTTGTATCCTATTACTCTTCTTTCTCCTCAAGGGGAGGGGTCTGCATATTCCAAAACAAAAATTTGCTCAACTTAAATATTTACCATTTGAGGTAGGTATTTCTGGTACCTGGAAGAGAGTTAAGTATTACTAGTTCATATGCTTCCTTATCTATTAAAACTTTGTGTTGCTCCCCAGTGGAAAAATAAAGAGCCCTGCCCACCGCTCGTGTCTCGGTGTCAGTTGTGTGTGGTCTCATTTGTTGTCCATGGTGCTCCCCACACCGCCCCCATTTTCCTTCTCTCGCTACTGCCATTACTCTTCCAAGTGGATTTGCCTTATGCCAAAGGCAGTTTTGCTTAATGAGCCCACAACACAGAACTCTTCTAAATAATGAGTCGCTTTCGAAAGGCCTTGCTGCTTACAGCCTTGGCCAACTGAACCATCCTTCAAAGGAACAGCGGTCTGCTTACCAACTTATCTGCTTTTCGCGCCTCCTTGTCCCTAAAACTGCAGGACGTTCCTAAATTACCCCTGTCCTCTGTCTTCCAAGGGCGGGGGGTCACAGCCCGTGGGGCCCCATCCAGACTCTCCCCCAACCCACCCCCATTTTGCTGTGGCCCAAGTCCATTATGGAGTTGAACGCGGTTCTTGCAAGACAGGATCCACAATGCACACAGAAGCCTGGTGCCAAGCAGATTTATATGTGTTTGGGGTTGGGAGTGTGAAGGGGAGACGGTGGGGGTATGGGACGGAGGCACAGCCCACGCAGGCATCTGGAGGCCCGTGCAGGACGTCAGCGCGTCGGAGCCCCAGACTCACCTGGCTGCGCCGCTAGCCGGAGACCGAGGAGGGACGGGAAGATCAGGGAATTCGCCAGTTTGGATCCTTGGCCTATTCCACACTTTTCCCCCCATTAAATCCAGAACCCGTCACATGATAATCAAGAAAAAGATCCCAGTTCCGCTCTCCAAACGACCGCGGTAGAGGCTTTCTCACTTCTAGCGCGGGGCCGCGCCCACATCCGGGGCCGGCTCTCACCGCCCCTGGGGCTCCCTATAGGTAGAGAGGACGCCAATCTGCGTTCAGCGGCCCCTTTGCCTGCGGTAATTGGACCATTTGGCCGCCAGTGCAAACCAACCGATCTTTCCTTCTGTTCCGGTTTGCCAGAAGGGCGGCAATTAAGAAACACACCCACTTGCCCCGCCTCTCCATTACTACTGGATAGAAGAAAAGTCAGTCAAAGTGCAGCTCGGAGTGTTCGTAGTCCCATTGGACAGGTAGATGCCAATCAAACTAACCAGCGCTCGGATACGCCCCCGCGGGGGCGCTCCGCCCCTCCCGTCGCCCTCCCCGCCAGCGCGCGGAGACTGCAAGCTCCGGCGCACAATCCTGCGGGGAAAGGGGGTGGGGCGAAGGCTGTGGAGGCAGCGCGCCCGCCGGCAGCCTCCTTGTGAGCCCTCGGTCTCTCGCGGTGGCGGCGGTGCTCGCCTCGGTGTCTCCCTGCACCCCAGCTGCCTCCTAGCGGCGTGGCGCCCGCTCCTAAGGTGAGATCGGGCATCACCTTCGCGTTTGGGCAGGCACCGTGTGTAGGTCGTTGGGTTCCGACCGAATCCCGAGGATGGAGCAGAACCGGCGAGGCGAGCAGCGGGCGGGATGGAGGCGGGGGCTCCCGGGCCAACGCGTCGCCCTCTACCTCCGTTGACTTCCCCAGCGGCCGCCGGCACCTGCGCGCCAGGGCCAACCGCGGTCTCGTGCCATCTTTGGGCGAGTGGTAGAGGCTCAGCCGCCCGCCTCCCGAGCCATCGCCGTCTTTGATCCTTGATGGGGCCGGAGCCCAGCGCCGCCTTTCCTCCCTCCCGCGGCCTGTCTCCTTTGAGTCCCTCCCCTGGCGCGGTGCTGGGGCTGCGTCGGGTCCTGGAGGGCGTGCAGGGGCGCCGGGTGGCCGAGCCCGGGCGGGCCGGCGGGGGCCAGCTAGCGGCCGGAGAGCGGGCGTGGGAGGAGGGGGCGACTCCGCGCGCGCTGGGAGCGGGCTGGAGGGGGGGTCGCTGCCCTGCGCCCACTGAGCAGGCAACAGTTTGGTTTTGTGATGCCAGCACTCTCTACCGAGCGGTGCCGGAGTGCTTCGCACCGGCCTTCGGGGATGTTTCCTGCCGGGAAACGAACGGTTCGGCGGTCCATCCGCGTCTTCATCTTTTCTTCTTCTTACCTGCCTGCTGCTGACAGTCAGTGTTCTGCTATTGTCCGGGCAGGTCGTGGCTTTTCCAACTCAGAACCTCCTGTATCGTTTCGGGGTTCATTCTGCCACTGACCTATCACCCATTTTATTTTTAGCCTGGCAAGAAAAAAAAAAAAGGAACTGCTTTATATCAACGTATACTGAGTAGGGAAGTACAGAATGTGGAACAATTTATTAATTTAAGTGTCTGCGTAGCAAGTAGTAGTTTTTAAATTCATTGTGAATGTATTAAATATTTTGTAATTTACACTTGATCCTTTTGTTAATGGTATATCCTGCTTACTTTGAAAAAAAATTTGGGGGGGTTACTTGTGATACTTTGATTTTACAGTTTTTGCTTAGCTTTAGCCCACTAGACGTCTAGAGATTTTTCTCCCCCCCCCCCATCCCCTCTGATACTTTATAGCCTTAGTATTTGCTCTTGCTTTTATGGATTATGTATTTTTTTTTATTTGTTTTCTCCCACACTGGACTTGCTCATAACATTTTTTTAAGTTGGAAGGGGGAATTCTGAGAATTTGGAAACTATGTACTTTAGCGTAGGGAGCCTTAAAATAGCATAACCATTTGAAACGCTAACTTTTTGGAGTAAGGGTTGCTAAGAGAAGGAAATGGGTATCCACTGTTAGTTGTAGTGGCTCAATGTCTCGATTCTGAAGGAATGTGAGTTTTGGGGAGAATGAGCCATGCCTGAGACCAGACACAAGCTGGTTACAGGAAAATTTCTTGCTGGGGAAATAGCCTGCCTCCCAAACAGGTTAGCTGTCAGCATGCATCAGATAGTATAAGATAGGTGTTAGTAAGGTGGAAGTCTCTGTGTTCTCGTTTTCACCACTTTCTGCTAGGGCATAAAAATGTGGTAAGCAAATTAACTATAGTGTACAATGGCAGCACTCCTGCATAGTCAAGCCTCCAAGAGCAAACGAGTCCAAACTGACACTGGACAGAGTCCTAAAGTCAAGTAGATGGCCTAAGCCAGTGGTCGGCAAACTCATTAGTCAACACAGCCAAATATCAACAGTACAACGATTGAAATTTCTTTTGAGAGCCAAATTTTTTAAACTTAAACTTCTTCTAACGCCACTTCTTCAAAATAGACTCGCCCAGGCCGTGGTATTTGGTGGAAGAGCCACACTCACGGGGCCAAAGAGCTGCATGTGGCTCGCGAGCCGCAGTTTGCCGACCACGGGCTTAAGCAATTTTAAAACCATGAACCTTTTTGGCTAATCCATTTCATGCAAAATTGCAAAGAAGTTGTGATAAAAAAAAACTTTACTAGACTGAGGCTAATAAAATTCAGGGTGGCATGCCAAAAAAATGGGCATCAAAAAGTAGTTGGATTGCTTATATATTATCTCACTTAATCCTATAATCCTATGTTGTAAGTTCTGCATTACTGCCTTTTTATAAATGAATTGACCAAAACTTAGATTAACTTACTTGTTCAAGATTTCTCAGCTAATAAGTTGGTGGAGGTGTGAGTCACATCCAAGCAATCTGCTTACCAAGCCTACGTGGTGGTGATGCTTTACCACCACAGTAAACGTGGCTTCTTAGAGACTTGGTAGAAGGAGACTAGTGGCAAATAATGCTGCACACCATAAACTGAATAAGAGTATTGTAGATATTCATTAATACTTTAAGATCATTGTATAATAGGCACTGTTGAGTGTTGCTGGGGATATAAGGATAGAGTCACCTTCCCTGTCTTTGAGGAATTTTGTTTAGTGGGAGAGATAGATATTTGAACAAATGATGATGATATATACTGTAAGAAAGTGCTGTAAAGCCTGGTTTTGTGGAGAGAGAATGCAGTTAAAGTTGAGACAGATCAGCATTTGAATTCCTATTTGGCTTTGTGACCCTAAACATGATACCAAACCTTTTTTAGCTTCAGTTTCCTTATCTGTTAAGTGGAGATGATAATACTTCAAAGGGGAGTATTGAGCATTAAACAAAATATGTAAAGTACTGGCACATTAGTAAGCCCTGAATAAAGAAGAATGAACCAATAATTTTAAGAGACAGAGTAGAAGAGGAGGTGTTGGGGTTTAGCAGGGAGCTATCACCGGAGCCTTAAAGGGTGCGTGGTAGTTTCCACTGGTAGAAAAGGAGGGCATTTTACACAGAACTGAACAGGAATATGGATAGTTGAAGGAATGGCAAGCAATTGTGGCTTTGTATGAAAACTATTTGTGGCCCTGGCTGGGTGGCTCAGTTGGTCCAGTGCACCAAAAAGTTGTGGGTTTGATCCTAGGGGTTGGGGCATGTATGGGAGGCAACCAATAGATGTTTCTCATGTCCATTTTTTTTTCCTCTCAAATTTTAATTTCTTAAATATTTTAAAATGGATTTTTAGAGAGAGAGAAACATCAATATGAAAGCGAAACATCCATTGGCTGCCTCCTGCACACCCCCTACCAGGGATCCAGTCTGAAACCCGGGCATGTGCCCTGACTGAAAATCAAACCAGCAATCTTTCTGTGCATGGATATCACCCAACCGAGCCACACAGGCCAGGGCAAATTTTTATTTTTTTCATTTGCACCCGAGGATATGCTTTTTCATTGAATTTCTTTAGAGAGAGGGGAAGAGAGAGAGAAACATCAATCGGTTACCTCCCATATATGCCCCGACGAGATCAAACCTATAACCTAGGTATGTGCCCTGATCAGGAATTGAACCCACAACCTTTTGGTGCATTCCAACCAACTGAGCCACCTGGTCAGTTGGATATTCAGTTTTCCCAGCACCACTAGTTGATGAGACTGTCCTTTTCCAATTGAGTGATTTTGGCATTCTGCCCTCTTTCTTAAATCAATAAAACCATATCTTCAGGTGAGGAATTAAAAAAAACCCCACAAAACTATTTGTGAAGGCCTAATTTAAATCGTAATTGTATATAAATGTGGCTGGGAAAAGTGATTACTACCCAATTTTGCTAATTGGAATCACATACATAGATACTAAAATTATAGGAAAACCTCAACAGATTGTGCAGTGTTATATTTTTATTTAAGATTTACCTATAATATTTCTTTTCCCCAGTGTCAATTAAAACGTCCATTTCCTTTTTTTCTTAATTTATTGACTTGAGAGAAAGAGGGAGATCAACCTGTTCCACTTATTTATGCATTCATTGGTTGATTCTTATATGTGTCCTAACTCAGGATCAAACCCACAACCTTGGTGTATCAGGACGATGCTCTAACCAGCTGAGCTATCCGGGCAAGGAAAACTTCATTTTCAAACCCGTCCATCTAAGCAACTATTTCATTATCTTATTGTGATATTTCATTCTAAGCTGTTAAAGAAGACTAATACTACTGGAGGCATTTGCACTTAATTTGTGGAATGTATTTTGGGATTATTTTAAATAGAAGAAGAATCTTAAAATGACTGTTGTCTTCCTTTAACCCCTTTACCTAGGCTGTAGCCACATAGAATCAATGTTGCAAAATACCCTTTGCATATATGTTGACTGTCTTTTCCAAATCCAAACTTCAGATGTGACAGTAGGACAGAATGTTTAAATTGGGGCTGTCCTTGAAAATGCAAGAACAAGTCCCATGCTTCAGGATAGCGCAGAACCATAAATACATTCAATTTATAAATGTGATTCACTTGATGACCAGAATCATGACTTAAGTTGAAAATGTTAAATAACATTTAGGAAAGCTGCATTTTTAGTCCAACTTGTTAGTCTCATACAAATTGCTAAAATGACACAAAATATATAGGTGAGTTTTCAGATAAGAAAAACCAACTGCTTCCTAGAACAGGTAGTTTTAGAGCACTAGGAAGGAAAATATACTGGACCTTATTTTGAATAGTGAACGGGAACTGGGACAGGAAATGGCTGTGGCTGAACCACTACCTGATAATAATCATAACATGATTAATTTTGACATTTAATGAGAGGAAGTAAAAGAGGGAAAAGTGCACTATATGCAGCTTTCCAGTTTCAGAAACAGTAGGGGAAAGGAGCCGTTAAAAGTATATTTACAGCCCTAGCTGGTTTGGCTCAGTGGATAGACCGTTGTCCTGTGGGATGAAGGGTCCCGGGTTTGATTCTGGTCAAGGGCACATGCCCGGGTTGCCAGCTCGATCCCAGTGGGGGGCATGTAGGAGGCAGCTGATCAATGATTCTCTCTCATCATTGATGTTTCTATCTCTCTCTCCCTTCCTCTCTGAAATCAATAATAAATATATGTGTATGTATATGTGTGTGTGTGTGTGTGTGTGTGTGTGTGTGTGTGTGTGTGTGTGTGTGTGTATATATATATATATATATATATATATATATATATATATATATAAAGTATATCTACAGAAATGTTGAAGATCCTGGTTCATGGCCAATGCTCAACCACTGAGCTACACTGGCTGGACAGGTCTTTAATCCATTTTGAGTTATTTGTATAAGGTATAAAAGAAAAGGATGCACCTTTATTCTTTTGCATGTGGATATCCAGTTTTCCCAGCACCACTAGTTGATGAGACTGTCCTTTCCCAATTGAGTGGTTTTGGCATTCTTGTCAAAGATCATTTGACCATATATGTAAGGTTTATTTCTGGTCTCTATTTTATTTTATCAATGTATTTGCCTTTATGCCAGTACTACACTATTGTGATTACTATAGCTTTATAATATGTTTTGAAATCAGAAAATGTGAGTCCTCCAACTTTGTTCTTTTTCAAAATTATTTTGGCTATTTGGGGTCCCTTGAGATTCCATATAAGTTTTAGGATAGGTTTTTTATTTCTGCAAAAAAAAAAAAAAAAGCCATTGGAATTTTGATGGGGATTGCATTGAATCTCTTTAGGTATATGGACATTAAATAATATTAATGTAGTAATAATATAATATAAAAATTGTGAACAGAAGCTTTCTTTTCATTTATTTTGTCTCCTTAATTTCTTTCAGCAATGTTTTGTATGTAACAGGTGTTTTTATATCCTTGCTTACTAATCCTAACACCTTTGTCATTTCTGAGTTCACTTCAAGTAACTGATTTTTCTCCTTATGAATCATATTTTCCTGTTTGTTTGTGTTGTTGTTATTTTGCATGCCTACTGATTTTTGTTTGGATACCAGACATTGTGAATTTTGTTGTTTGGAGCTGCTTTTTGTATTCTTTTAAATGTTTGAGCTTTGTTCTGGGACATAGTTGAGTTTCTTAGAAACAATTTAACCCTCCCCAGTTTGCTTTTTAAGTTTTGTTAGGGGAGACCTAACAAATCAGTACAAGACAATTTGGCTTTACTACTGGGGCAGTACCACTCAGAATATTTTAGCTACTGCCCATTATTATAGGATTTCTCTACTCTGGCTGTGAACTCTTACCATTTCTCTGTGAACTTGGGTTAATTGTCCTACCTGCTTTTTTCTGGTGTTTCTATCCCTGGCTGAGGGGGTTTTCCTACATACACATGCTGATCAATACTCAGATGAAGACTTAGGGGTTCCTCTGCAGAGCTCCAGACTCTCTTTATGCTACTTTCTCTTCTCTGGTACTTTGCCCTAGGAACTTTGGCTGCCTTAGTTTCCCTAAACAACCAAATTTGTCTGCTCAACTTGGGCTTCTCAAGCAGACTCTGGTTTTCCCCTCCTAGCGTTGTGTCATGGAAACTGTACATGCAGTACTCCTGGGAAGTCACAGGGCACACTTTTTTTTGTTTCCTCTTTTCAGAGATTACTGTTTTTCGTTGTCTGTTGCCAGATGTCTTAAAACATTTCACAGATTTTATCCATTATTTTAGTTTTTAAGGTGGGAGGATGAAAGGGGTCCCTGATACTTTATCATGGCTAGAAGTGGAAGATCTTGTATATTAAGTTTTAAAATGATAATTTAAATAGAAAACACACAAAGTAGTATTTTTAGTGTATTTTTAAATACCAAGCTTAAAAAAAAAACTTTAAAAAATATTTTTATTGATTTCAGAGAGGAAGGAAGAGGGGGAGAGAGAGAGAATCATCAATGATGAGAGAGAATCACTGATCGGCTGCCTCCTGGGGATTGAGCCTGCAATTGGGCATGTGCCCTGACTGGGAATCAAACTGTGACCTCCTGGTTCATAGGTAGATATTCAACCACTGAGCCACACCAGCTCGGCAAATACCAACCTTTTAGAATGTATACCTTTGGCCCTAGCTGGTTTGGCTCAGTGGATAGAGCATCGGCCTGTGAACTAAAGGGTCCCAGGTTCGATTCCAGTTAAGGGCACATCCCCTGGTTGCAGGCTTGATCCCCAGTAGGGGTAATGCAGGAGGCAGCTGATCAATGATTCTCATTGATGTTTCTATCTCTCTCCCTCTCTCTACCTCTCTGAAATCAATAAAAATATATATTTTTAGCCGAAACCGGTTTGGCTCAGTGGATAGAGCGTCGGTCTGTGGACTGGAAGGTCCCAGGTTCGATTCCGGTCGAGGGCATGTACATTGGTTGCGGGCACATCCCCGGTAGGGGGCGTGCAGGAGGCAGCTGGTCGATGTTTCTCTCTCATCAATGTTTCTAGCTCTCTATCCCTCTCCCTTCCTCTCTGTGAAAAATCAATAAAATATATTTAAAAATATATATACATATATATTTTTAAAATGTATACCTTTGCATAGTCATAACAAAAATATTCTATATAGTTTGATTGGATGAATGTGATTGTTTGTCTTCCTGGACATTCCTCTTTCCCTTGAAACAAATGTAGGAATGTATGAGGAGTTAAAAGGTAAGCAACTAATTTCATTTGCTTTTTTTATTATTATTTCAGAGAGAAAGGGAGAGGGAGAGAGAGAGAGAAACATCAGTAATGAGAGTGAATCATTGATTGGCTGCCTCCTGGATGACCCCCACTGGGGATCGAGTCAGCAATCCAGGCATGTGCTCTTGACCGGAATCGAACCTGGGATCCTTTAGTCCACAGGCCAACACTCTATCCATTGAGCCAAACCGGCTAGGGCGCATTTTCTTCTTTTAAAAACAAACTAGAGGCCCGGTACATGAAAATTCGTGTACTTGCGTGGGGTGGGGGGGTCCCTCAGCCCAGCCTGCACCTACTTGCAGTCCGGGAGCCCTCAGGGGGTGTCCAACTGATGGCTTAGGCCTGCAGGGAGCGGGCCTAAGCCGCAGTCTGGCCTCCCTCTGTGGGAGGCGACCCCGTCAGGCTGATCTGGGGACTGCGAGTGGCCAGCCCTGCCTGAATCGCCCCGCCACTAGTCGCCACCACCCCCTCCCCATCACCATCCCCTCCCTCTGCCCTCTGGCATGCGCCTTGGCTGGCCTGGTGCCACCTGCTCGCCAGCCCCGCCCCCCGCCTAATGGTCATTCTGCCCTTTGGTCAATTTGCATATTACGCTTTTATTATATAGAACTTTTCAACAACGGAAAGAGTGAGTTTGAAAAACATGACTAGATTATTACTTGGGGAAATTAATGAGAAGTGTTTATTTCTCTAAGAGTGTTGTAATTCGTTTTTTGTCATCATGGAAAAATATTGCAACAGTGACTAAAAATACTGCTGTGATCACTAAACAGCACTTCAGCACTATTCTTGGGCAGTATTTTAAACAGAAAATGAGCAAAAAACAAAAGCATCACTAAGCAGACCACAAAAAGAACACTTGTTTACAGTTTGAGAATTGTTTAAAAAAGACAGTGCATCACCTTGTTCGACCTTAGTGGAAACATGTACATTAGGCAACTCACATTTTTTGGTACTCTGTGCATGTCTGCAAATAATCAGGAAAGTACTGTGAGTATTTATTTCAAGCTTACAAGTAAAGCTTTGCTAGTAGCAGATTTACAAATAACAGTCTGCAAACAATGAAAGTGGACTGGACTATTTTAGGTAAGAGGTCCAATATGTTAAATGAATATTTTGGAATATATTCACATAATTGAATCATATTTATAATATTAGGATTCCATTTTACTGAAGCTATAACTATTTGGAAATTGAAGACTAAAACTTGTTTCACTTTGTAATCTTTAACAAAGTTCTACAGATACATGTTTTTGTTTTAGATATATTTTTATTGATTTCAGAGAGGAAGGGAGAGGGAGAGACAGAAACATCAGTGATGAGAGAGAATCATTGATTGGCTGCCTCCTTCATGTACCCCACTGGGGATCAAGCTCACAACCCTGCATGTGCCCTTGACTGGAATCGAACCCAGGACCCTTCAGCCCCCAGGCCAATTCTCCATCCACTGAGCCAAACCACCTAGGGCTACAGATACGTGTTTTAAGAGTACAATTCTGGTACCAATTCCAACCATTGGTACCAAAACCAAGCAAGTCTCTAACACCAGCTGGGTGTCTCTCTTCTGACACATCACATCACACAGGTTCAGGGCTTAGCCCCACAAGATTGCCCCTTACCCCCTTCAAATGCCAATTCTGTAGATTAGAGGTTCCCACAACCCCCTGCTTGGGTTCCATTAAAATCTAGAGCAACTCACAGAACTCAGAGAAACATTTTACGTACTTAGTAGATTACCAGTTTATTACAAAAGGATACAACTCAGGAACAGTCAGATGGGAAGAGATACATAGGGCAAGGTATGTGGGAAGGGTGAAGCTTCCATGCTGCTATCCTGGAATCATTCCCCAACCCAGAAACTCCAGACCTTGTCCTTTTGGGTTTTTATGTATGCCTTTCCTGTAGTTTCAATTGCACTTTGTAAGGGAGTGAAGTTAGATGGCTGTGTTTTAGTCTAACTTTTTTTTCCTGGTAGTTTGAAATATTTAAATCATAAATTAGTCTTTAAGTAATTAAATAATCTGAACACCATTGCTTGGATGTTCTCACAATTTAATTTCCTGGAATGATCTGGGCTTAGACAAATCCGAAGTAACTTGTCAAATAGGTTAGGACAGGGAGAAAGTTATTTTCAATAGAGGAAATATCACCAGGACTAGAGAGCAAGCATGAAAGTATATGGTATATTTAGGATTATTGGATATGTAAATGAAGGGCAGATTGGAGAGGGTAGGTATGAGGTCATGTGTGGAAGGCAGAGATGATGGACACTACTGATTGTAAAAGTAATCTATGGTCAGGTTGTAAAAGAAGGGTTTTTTGTATACTGTGCTGATTAAACTCTTTTCTTAGGCAGTGGGAAATAATTAAGAGATTTTTGAGGAGAGAAACATGACGAAGTCAGTATTTTAGGAAGGTAAATGGTGAAAGTAAAGAAATGATTAGAGACTACTAAGGGTAGTCCTGGTAATAGATGATATGGTCTTGTACCAAATCTGTGGTAGTTGTTTTTGGTAGTATGACAAATAGACTATATTAATTTATTCCTTTTATTTGCTGAGTGGTTCCTTTTTGGCAGGTATAGAATTGGTGGTGGTGGGAAAGGGAAAGAGATAAGATAGATTCTAGGATTCATAACTTAAGTAGCAAATTGAGTAATTAGTAAAAGAGTAGTTTTGAGGAGGGAAAATGAATCTAATTTTATTTTTTCTTGAACATAGTTATAACAGTTTCACAGAAAAGCTTTATCTATGGCCCTATATATTCTGTTTAGTATCTTGAATTTTTGAAAATAATTGAAACTGGTTGTCTCCCGTCTGTTAGAAATAACAGAAGTAAAAGTGCAACTCTTGGTACTTAAAAGAATGCATTTGCTACTTATAAAATAAATGGTAAAAAACATAAATGTAGGGATTTATAAATGAAAATGAAGTAGGATCACAGAATTTTCCTTCACTAAAACCATCTGAAAGAAGGAAAAGTAGGTGTCAGAAGAGAGAGCAAAAAATGGAATAGCAGTGGACAAAAAAGAGATGTACAAACTGTATGCCAAATACTTCAAAAAGTGGAGGCCAAGGAAAGAATGAGTAGATACAGGATGTACATGAAAAGGCTTGTCATTCTAGCCCCACATCCCAGAAGCCAGATTAAGGAAAGATTAGGCCTACAAAACATAAGCTCTCCCTTATCTCATTTTCTGCATCTCCAGGTTATAGAAAAAGGTGTGTGTGTGTGTGTGTGTGTGTGTGTGTGTGTATGTGTGTGTGTGTGTGTGCGTGTGCACATGTATGCACAGAAATAAAAATGGCCCCAGCTAATGTGAGAAGGGTGTTGAGGTTGTCAGGAAGAATATTTGGATATCAGAGTAAGTAGGAGCTCAGTTCAGCACTTCCCATGTTAAACATGATCAAGACTTAAAAAAAAAAAAAAAGGCATGGCAACTTTTACAAATATGCTACAGGAAAAAAAAAAAAAATGACAAAGTGACCATGAAAAGACTATCCCCTGATCCCCTGGAATAGAGAATCCAACAAAATGAACAGAAATAGTATTCAGAAATATAGTACAGACATAAGTTTCTGAAATAAAAAGGTACATTTGCTGTTTGAAAGGCACTAAATACCGGGGGGGGGGGGGGAGGGGAGACTGTGAAATGATTAAAATGGACTATATTCTAGTAGTTACTAATTTAAAAACTAAGGGAGAATTATTTTGGCATCCTGGCCAAAAAGAGAACGTGACCTATAGAAGGGGCGGGGTGAAGAGGGGTGGTAATCTAGCCAGCTGCAAACTTCTTATGGTCAATTCCAGAAGACAGTAGAACAATGCTTACAAAATTTTGATGGAAAAAAAGCATGAACCAAAAGTATTACGTGTGGAGGATGTCAATGTAAGAATGTCCATACCTATAAAAAATTTATTTGAGCTAAACTGAGGACATGCCAGGAAGCAAGATCTCAAAGGACTGGAAAATGCTCCAGAGAATGCAGTTTTGTAGTTCTTTTTATGCATTTGGAATCAGGAGAGATTAAGGAAGGTTACATGAAATCCCTTGGTGGTAGATTAAAGAGGCAGGAGAAGGCAAAGTAGGGAAGTCTCTATGACTGGATAAAAACTAAAATGAAGAGATACATCTTTTACATTGGTGGGTACAAGATATTTAACATTTACAGTAAATAGGGATGGTGAGTAGGCAACAAGATCATGCGTTCCCATGAGAGTGGTTATGACTCACCTCTAAAGGGGTAGGAAAAAGAACTTACTCTTACATTTCAAAGGTGTGTTACATAAGATCCATAAGAACAATGGACAGGACTTGCGTAAGGCAAAGATTGAGCTTTTCACTAAGAAAATTATAGGCCTAGTGCGTGACTGCCCACCATGACCTACCCAGTTAGGAATATATGATCAGATCATTCTCCAAGCTTACCTTTTGGTTACTGAGCTTGTCAGGCCTGACATGTAGCCCCTGAACTTGTCAGATTTGCTACATAGCTCTTTTCACCGGGATGAAGAAACTTTCCTCTACCTTTAAGATTCTTTCAGGAGCTAATAAATAAACCTGAGACAGATTAACAAGAGAATATGACCAAATTTAATTATATGCATATGTATGGGAACCCGGAATACATGAGAGAGTCAAGAGACCCCACATTCATGAGAGATTCAAAGACAGAAAGGGAAAAATGTGGTATATATGACATTCTGAGCTAAGGATCACCTTGGGACTTCAGAGGGGAGGAAGGTCGTTGCAGGAATGTGAGAAGAACAGTTGTTCAGTAGTGAAAAGTTTGCACTGCCATATAAATAGGTCATATTCTTCTAGGTAGTGAAGAAGAGGCAAAGGTGTTTCTCTTGAGCCCACAGGGTCATGGTTGCCTTTAGCTCAAAACAGTCTGCATACCATTTTGGAGGGATCACTGGTTCTGAACTCCTACATATACCCAGCAGTCTCAGTTAGACTTGGTTTGGCTGTTAATAATAAAGACTAAAACTAGAAAGATTTATAGTCTTTGGTATGAGAAGTAATGAGGTAGGCAGACCAAAACTAGCATGGTGAATTCACCTGGCTTCTGTTCTCAGTGTCACTGTCCATGGTAGTTACCTGAGCTTCAACCATTAAAATAGCATTCCAGGGAGCAGAAAATGGGAAGGTTGGGAAGAACAAAAGGGATTTCTCTAACTGAATCAGATTTCTTAAAAGGGCCTAACTAGAAGTTCCATCTAATGCTTGTTTGTGTCTGGACCAGAATATAGTCACAGCCACTCTTAGATACAAGAAAGGATAGGAAAAGTCTTTCTTTTGGGCAAAAATTTTTGCAAAAGGAAGAGGACCATAGAATAAGGGGAATCAAATAGCAATCTATGGTAATTTTTTTACACGTCTTCTTCTTTATCAGCCACTTCTCATTCCACTCTGACTTCCTTCTCTACTCCATTGAAATTATTCCTGCCAGAGTCATTTCTAAACCTTTATTTTGTTAAATCCGGTAATCTCTTAGCAGCTTACTTAATCCTTTGTGAAAGATTCTTCTCTCTTGGTTTCTGTGACATTACATCACCATTCTTTCTACTTATTTTCTGTTCTTGGCCTTTCTTACTCCACTTCCTCTGAATAGTAGTAGTCTTGGGACTGGACCCTTTTTTCTTTAATTATACTCTTCTTAGGTGACATGAGTCAGTCACATGATTTTATTGAAATGATCTGTGAAAGTCACACATCTTAAATAAATATTCAGTTGTGACAAATGCATATACGTACATAAACATCTTTATCTTTATTTTCAGCTTCAGACTCATGTATTTAAATACTGTTTGACTTCTTTATTTTTATGTTCAGTAGGTATGCTCAATGGGCATAAGACTTTCTTAACTAGCCTTACCACTTCCACTTTGAACTCTTTGGTCCAGTCTATTCTCTGCACAGCTCTCAGAGTGGTTTTTGCAAATTAGATCATCACTGCTTTACTGGAATCTCTGTAGTGAGTTCCTATCTTTATGATAAGATTGTTTGCAATGGCTCATAAGGGACTTCTTTGACGATTCTTTCCAAAAGTCCCTACCCCACCCCAATCACATCTCTCTGTTTATTTCCTTCATGGCATTGAAAATTATCTTACTTGATATTCATTTTCTATATTTTCTCTTACAATGTAAGTTTCATCAGGGCAGGGACTTTGATTCTTGTTCATTGTTGTATCTTCAGTGCCTAGAACAGTACAATATTAGTAAGTGTTCATAAATAAATATTTTTATTACGTGATCAGATACTGGATGAATAAAGGCCACATCTGACAAATCCACTGCCAACATCACACTCAATGGGCAAAAACTAAAAGCATTATAGCACTCCCTACTACCCTTTGAATCATATTTATATTCTACCCTTCAGACTTGTATTTAGACCCTCTAAAGATTTCTCATCCTGTTCTGTGTTCCCATTACACTTAGATTGGGAACAAGATAGGGATGTTCACTTTCACCACTCTTATTCAACACTAGAAGCCCGTTGCACGAAGTTTCGTGCAAAAGACCTTCCTTCACCTGGCTGCCGGCACCAGTTTTCCGCCAGCAGCAGTTTTCCTCTGGCCACCCGCCGATCAGAGTGCCTCCCGCCAGCACAATCGGCCACCCCGAGAGGAACTCCGATCGGGAGGCGTTCCGATCGGCGGGTGGCCAGAGGAAAACTGCTGCTGGCGGAAAACTGGTGCCGGCAGCCACGCAATCGGCCACCCCGAGTTCCGCCACCAGCGTCTTCCACCGGCCACATGGGTCCTTCCGTAGCGCCGGCCGTTTAGGTCGGCAGGAGGAGCGGAGGTCGGGGACTCGCGAGTCCCCGCCCCCCCTCCCACCGCCAGCCAATCGGCCACCCTGAGTCCCGCCGCCCCCCCCACCCCCCCACCCCCCCCACCCGCACCTCCAGCCGGCCCAATCGTGGGCATAGCGGAGTGATGCAATTTGCATATTACCTTTTTATTATGTAGGATAGTACTGGAAGTTTTAGTCACAGCAGTCAGCCAAGAAGAAGAAATAAAAGGCATTCACATTGGAAAGGAAGAAGTAGAACTGTCATTATTTGCAGATGACATGATACTGTATATAGAGAACCCTAAACGTTTCAGCATAAAACTACTAGAAGTGATAAATGAATTCGCTAAAGTAGCAGGATATAAATTAAATATCCAGAATTCAGTTTCAGTTTTATACATCAATAATGAACTATCAGAAAGGAAAACTAAGAAACAATCCCATTCACAATTGCTTAAAAAACAACAACAACAACCCCAAAACCTAGGCATAAATTTAACCAAAGATGTAAAGACCTGTACACAGCAAATTATAAAATACTGAGAAAGATATTGAAGGAGATACAAGTAGCTGGAAGCATATACTGTGTACATAGATAGGAAGAATTAACATAATTAAAATGTCCATACTACCCAAAGCTATCTATAAATTAATGCAATTGCTATCAAGATACCAATAGTGTATTTCAAAAAACTAGAACAAATATTCCAGAAATTTATATGAACCACAAAACAGCCCCAATAGCCACAGCAATATTGAGAAAAAACAAAGTTGGAGGAATCACACTGCCTGATATCAGACTATACTACAAGGCCATGGTAATCAAAACAGCATAGTATTGGAATAAAAACAGACATATAGATCAATGGAACAAAATAGAGAGCCTAGAAATAAACCATGCCTTTATGGTCAATTAATATTTGAACAAGGAGATAAAAACATACAATGGGGTAAATGGTGTTGGAAAAATTTGACAGATATGTGCAAAAAAATGAAGCTAGACCACCTTATACATAAACAAGAATAAACTCTAAATGGATTAAAGACTTAAAAAATGTTAAACTCAAAACCATAGATTTCCTAGAAGAAAACATAGGCAGTAAAATCTAGGATATTTCTCGTAACAATATACTTTCTGATATATCTCCTCAGACAAGGGAAACAAAATTAAAAATAAATGGACTACATCAAACTAAAAAGTTTTGAACAGCTAAGGAAACCACCAACAAAATAAAAAGAAAACCCACTGAATGGGAGAACATTTGCCAGTGATACATCTGATAAGAGGTTAATATCCAGAATTTATAAAGAATTTATAAAATTCAACACCAAAAATCAAACACTCCAATGGGCAATGGACCTGAATAGACACTTCTCCAAAGAGGACATACAGATGGCCAATAGACATATGAAAAGATGTTCAGCGTCACTAATCATCAGAGAAATGCAAATTAAAACTACAATGAGATATCACCTCACACCTGTCAGAATGGCCATCATCTTTAAATCAACAAACAAGAAGTGTTGGCAAGAATGTGGGAAAAAAGGGTATTCTAGTGCACCCTAGAATACCCTTTTGGTGTGAATACCGATTGGTGCAGCCACTGTAGAAAGCAGTGTGGAGTTACCTCAAAAAATTAAAAATGGCCCTAACCGGTTTGGCTCAATGGATAGAGTGTCGGCCTGCGGACTCAAGGGTCCCAGGTTCGATTCCAGTCAAGGGCATGTACCTTGGTTGCGGGCACATCCCCAGTAGGGGGTATGCAGGAGGCCGCTGATCGATGTTTCTCATCGATGTTTCTAACTCTCCCTCTCCCTTCCTCTCTGTAAAAAATCAATAACATATATTTTAAAAAATTAAAAATGGGACTGCCTATGACCCAGTGATTCCACTTCTGGTAATATATCTTAAGAAACCCAAAACACTAATTCAAAAGAATGTATGCACCCTGGCCAAGATTTGGAAACAGCCCAAGTGTTCATCAGTAAATGAGTGGATAAAAAGTTGTGATACATTTATTTACATAATGGGATACTACTCAGCCATAAAAACTAAGGAAATCTTAGCCTTTGTGATAGCATGGATGGATCTGGAGAGCACTATTCTAAGTGAAATAAGCCAGTCAGAGAAAGACAAGCGCCATATGATTTGACTCATTTGTGGAATCTAATGAACAAAATCAACTAACAAAATAGAAACAGACTCGTAGATAGAGAACAGACTGACAGCTGTCAGAGGGAGAGGGGTTGCAGGGTTGCGTGGAAAAGGTGAAGGGATTAAGCAAAAAAAATAAAATAAAACCCAAAAAACTCAGACATAGACAACAGTATGGTGATTATCAGAGAGAAAGGGAGGTATGGGAGGTAGAAGAGAGTATAGTGGATAAATGATGATGGAAGGAGACTTGACTTGGGGTGGTGAACACCCAATACAATATACAGATGATGTATTATACACCTGAAACCTATATAATTTTATTAACCAATGTCACCTGAATAAATTTAATAAAATAAAAGAAAAAAACCCCAAATAGTCATAATCACTTTCATACAAAATAATAGAAATAACTTAGAGTAACTGTCTGTAGTAAGATTGAAATGTTATATCTGCAGTTAACTCTGTGGTTTTATAATTGGGTTATTTTTATATCTTAATATCCATCCATCTCTCAGATTAGTTGATTGAAAAAGATTAAAATTCTCTAATCAAGATACTCTGTAAACTTTCTATGCTATTTTTTCTCTGTAAATTAACTTTAATGACATAATTTAGCTTTAAAAGTTATATAACACGAACTAAGATAATAAAGACTATAAACTGGTATTCCTGGATTGTCAGAATCAAAGAAGTTGGAAAAGCTTTAGAAATAATCTTTATTCATAAAATTATTTAATTTATTACTTTTTGTTTTTTATACTCATTGAAATTTGTGTGTCTTTGAGTGTACTTTGTCTGATTCGGAAATCTATCCCAGTATGCTGTAAAACCTGTTTTAAAAATAGGTATGAGCCACTTGGTGTCACAAAAGTCTTGTTGACACAATGCAAAAATTATCAAATGAGTTTGCAGAGCAAACTTTACCATTACTAAAGAAAGGTGTTTTTCTTTTTTTAAAACAAAATTGACTGAATTTTTATTTCTATAAATCCAAATAAACATAATTGAAACATTTTGAACATTTTATATACCCAGTGTACTATTATATTTAAAAATTATTCTAAGTGTAGCTTGTTGTAAACCAAAGTATATAAATTATCTTTCAGGTCATTTATTAAACGAAGCAGGCAACGTTTTCCACACTTTCATTGAAGCTTTAAAAAAATTGTTAGTATTTATATGTGACCATTTAAGTATTCCCCAAATATATTAAATATTTTGTACATTTAATAGATTGGGTTAATAAAATGTTCTTTCACATTTTGCATATGAGATGCATATTATTTACACTTCTGAGGTATTAGGAAAGAGGATCTTTATTTTGGTATGTAATCTGGAATAATCCTAAAAATTGGGTAAAGTGAAAGCGGGAGTAAAGTGGTAAGTTGAGATTCTCATACTTTTTGTACCATTTTTTTTGTAGTTTGCTTTTAGCGACATGGTGGCCAGGAGTGGTAAGAGAGGGAGAGTTATAACCCGTTTGGAAAACATACATGATTGTCTTAACAAAGACAGGGGTGGGAAGAAGTAGGTTTACAATTGGGAGTACACGAAATACAGACTTTATTCTTGTATTATTGCTTATTAATTTGAATTTTCTATATGAATAACTGTAAACCTGCTTTCACCCACCTATATAATGGAGGTGTAATATTGTACTGAAGCATTGGAGAAAACCTATAGGATGAAGTATGGCCAAAGCTAAATGAAGCACCCCCAAAAGCCTCCAGGACAGAAAAACCAGAATGGGAGATTGAAGTCAGTAAGAGAAAGCTTCCCCAAAAAGCCCTGGTGAGAGAAATGGAAGTAGCCATACCTGACTGAGAAACTTCAGTGGAGGTGACCTTTGAAATCTAAATAATCCATGTGTATATAGTTGAGAATTGACATTATGATTTTATGATAATCAGGTAGCTATTTTTATTTTAAAGGTCAACAAAAAATGATTGCATGTATTCCTTCCCTAAACTGTTTGCCATGTTTAAAAAAGGAAATATAAATACTTGCCAGTTCCTGGATTGCATAATTTTAAAAAGAAATCATTAGTAATAATAAAAATTATTATCTACTCTATGTATTGGACTGTGGTAGGCATTTATTGTATGTTATCTTTTCAGTCACAAAAGCCCTATAAGGATGTTAAACAAAAAGTTTTAACTTTCATGACTGAAATTCTTTTTAAAAGAAAGTGTTATTAGGCCATTGGTCACACAAAAAAAAAAGGAAGAAGACCGGTTTGGGCATGGAGTCTAAACCACCACCAGAATGGCTGGGTAGAAAAGACAGTCATGTTCGGCATCCTGGAGCTTTGCAAGAGTTTTTATGCATCAAGTAGGGGGAAGAAAAATGTAAGCTGTTTGAAAGGATTTAGCTATAGACAAAAAGGATGGAAGAAGTGGGGCTAATTCTCGGAGAGTTGCAGCAAACAAGTGTCCTGTCCGCTCCTGTGGATTAGCTGTGAACAGCAGATTGGAAAGTTTGTGTGTAAATAAAAAGCCAGAGGCTCCTGGCTCTTCTCTCTTTTGAATAATGGAGGAAATAGCCACATGGAAATTAATCCTAAGTCCCAACAGATAAACAGGAATGTGAGCAGTCTTTTGTAGAGCTGGTCCACAGCTATTAACAGGCTAACTTTTCTGTCACTTTCTCTCATCGTTCTGTGTTGGGGAGCACCCGAGACTTGGTTGGAAAGTTTGTAAGGACATTCTGATAAAAGGGAAGTGTGTGGAAGGCTGCCTGCCCTGTTTATTGGAATTCCGATTTAGGGGAGTGTCAAAGGTGGCGCCCCTAATTATTCCTTGACCTTTCCAAACAAGTCTGTGCATATGCAGACCCTGGGGTGTTGACTGAAATCCTTATGCTTAACCCTTTGCACTCGCTTGCTTTTTTCTCGAGCTGCTACCGATGCTAACCGTGTCGAGTCACACTCGACATCTGAGTGCAGAAGGTTAATCCCTGGATGCCCTTGCCTAGAGGACAATGTAAACATGTGTCCTCCCAAGATTACTCACCCTACTGATTGTATCTAAGATAAAAACTGCAATAAAAGACTAACGAGCCAGGCAATCGAGGTGGCCTGGCTTCTTTGGCCAGACTGTCCCTTATTTTCTCCTGCACAGTGAAACTGTGTTGGCGTAATCTGTTCATCTGTCGTTCAGGGGCTGCTGGTCAACCCAGGCAGTTCTGCAGCTATGTTTCTTTTAGAACATCTCAGAATTTTTTTTCTTGTCAAGGGATGGGTAGGTACAATTATTCCTACTGTACTAGTGAAAGAAACTGACCTCCAAGAGATTGACTCCTTCAATCCTATATAATAAAAGGCTAATATGCAAATCAACCAAACAATGGAATGACTGGTTGCAGTGATGCACACTGACCACCAGGGGGCAGACGCTCAATGCAGGAGTTGTCCCCGGGTGGTCAATGCACTCCCAAGGGGGGAGCGCTGCTCAGCTAGAAGCTGGGCTCACGGCTGGTGAGCGCAGCGGCAGTGGCGGGAACCTCTTCCTCTGCGGCAGTGCTAGGGATGTCCAACTGCTGGCTTAGGCCTGCTCCCCTGAGGGCTCCCGGACTGTGAGAGGGTGCAGGTCAGGCTGAGGGACCCTTCCCCCGAGTGCACAAATTTTGTGCACCAGGCCTCTAGTATTACATATTAGATAGAGGAAGACAATATCTGAATCCAGGTCTTTTGACTCTGCTCCTTCTATAACAAATGCCAGAGCATTTGTCAGGAATTTCAAAGCATAGTTTGCTTAAATTGGATCAATTAAAGATGGAATCAGGTCCGGCTGGTGTGACTCAGTTTGCTGAGCGTCATCCCATGCATCAGGAAGGAGTTGACAGTTCTATTCCAGCTCAGGGCACATGCCTGGGTTGCGGGCTTAATCCCCAGTAGGGGACGTGCAGGAGGCAGCCAATGGATGAGATATTTCTATCTCTTCCTCCTCCTTTCTCTGAAATCAATAAAAACATTTTTTTAAAAAGGATGGAATCAGTATCTTAGGAAAGGTAATAAAATAATCTGATCTATAGCACTGTAAAAATATATAGGCATTAAGTAAATTCTGCCTTAAATTTTAGAGGTTGATCATCTGAACATTTGAACTTGCTGATAATAATTATTACATCTGAATCGTTTAGTTCGCCTAGCAATGATAAATAAACTTCTGGTATTTTGTTGACTGGGCAAATTGTGTAGTGCTAGCATCTGGCTCCAGTTGCAGATCTGCATGTGCTAGGATCAGCTCAGCTGGGTGCTTTACTTCAGGATTTCCTTGAGATCTGTTGGCCTTGAATGATCCTGGTTTGTAATGAGTTCAGGGGCAAGTATCTGTGTTTGAACCTTTTAGGCTTATTCTTATCACCATACCAGAGGTGCCCTCTGTCCAGCCTGGTCTTAAAACTAGAAGAGTATTACTGGAATCAGCCTGGAATTAATTCTCTCTAGGAATTAATTCTTCTCTGAAAATGGTTTTAGACAAAAAAAATGCTTATGAAATGGTCTGTGGTAAATTTCTAAATATTAGTAACCTGTGATATCGTGGAAGGCCTTCATATTAATTATTCCTATGTAACACTATTTAATACTGGCTTAGTATTTAATATAAATGTTAGGTTTATTTTAGTTCAATTTTATGTTTACTAGGTATTAGGGAAAATTAAATATAATTATAAATTTTGATATCTTTATCAAGCCATCCTTTAGCAACAGTAATTTACATTAGTTCCTAGATAGAAGCTATACCAAAAATCATCTGTTACTGAGTGAATTCCTATCATATGTGAATTTATAAATGAAAAATTTCCAGTATAACCTTGTAAATTCTGAAATTTATTTAAAAAGTGATTTTTAAAAAACACACAATTTAACTATTTTGTAAGAAAATTCAAGTGTTATAATCACATAGAAAGATCCTTCTTTTATTATGGCAACTGATTTTGTTTACTTAAGAGAACCTGTTGCTAAAATAGTAATGAGGAAGGGTGTAATATAAGTGTAGTCATACACACTTTGCTGTACAAGTAACCAGAGTACTAGATGTGCATGTTGCTCAGTTTCCTTTTGGAAGGTGGAAGTAAAGTCATTTGTATGTTTTTCTCTCTTGAACAGCTTAAAATGACGAACGTGTGATTTCAGTGGAATAAATGGCGTCCAAAGTCACTGATGCTATAGTCTGGTATCAAAAAAAAGTAAGTTGGTAATGAAAGCTTTTAACCTTTTAAATGCTTTTATTTTAAAAATGCTTTTGAATGTGTGTGTGTGTGTGTGTGTGTGTGTGTGTGTGTGTGAGAGAGAGAGAGAGAGAGAGAGAGAGAGAGAGAGAGAGAGAGAGGGAGAGAGAGGGCTATAGATGTCAAATATTACCTAAAATAATGACAAATAGATTTCAGGACCTTTTGAATGGAAAGGGGAATAATATTTTACTTCTGTGCCAATTTTACTTCTAAATAAATGAGAAGGATGATGCCTAAAAATATTTTTTCTCCATTTTTAATCCACAATTTCAAAGTAGCTAGATTAATTATTTTCAGTTATAATGTCCAGGATTATGAATATAATTAGAATTTTATAAAAGCATTAAACTTTTTCTTGTATTTCTTTTAAAAGAAAGCTAGGTTAGCAGAGCTATTGTAAAATTTTATAACTTTTGTATCAAGAGGAACTGCAGTTTTGATCCTTTTCTTATACGTTCACAATTCAACAGCTGAATCTTTTCAGTAAAATAAACCTTCAGTATTTTCCAAACTGAAACATTAAAATGTTTATTTTGATATTTTAAGATTATTGTTATAACTACTTAACTAGCTGTGTCATCCTACACATTTCAAAATACACTTTACCAATGTAATGTATTCTTTATAAAGTTCAAGAGAATAAATGCCTTTTTTTGAAAATAGTACTGTTTATTCCTAAGAGTGTTGTTTACACTCCCTAAAATGCATATTGTTACATGTAATATCTTAGGTTTTTAGTTTTTGTAGTGAATTGTGTTTATTTTCACATTTTAAAACATTTTTGATTCTTATTCTTCAGGTCCCTATTAGCAAAATATATATTTAAAGCTTTTCCTATGTGTGGGAAGATCAGACAATTAAAAAATTTAATTGAATTGGAAATAAGTGGTAATGAGAACACTTTAGAGATTAGTCAAACCTAAGGATACTGTCTACTTTTTGGATGTGTTATTTCTTTTCTTGGTGGAACATACCACAGATATACACTATCACATTTTTATATAAGGTACTAAATTGAAAGTACTAAATGGAAGTGTTGATCATACTATTAATTCAATCTTTTGTGGTTCTATTTTAGTGTCATGTTTACTTTTAAACTTCCAATCAATTTAAGAAAAAACTGAATTAAAGAAAATTTTAAAAATTGTATTTGCTATATAGATCTTTGAAAGCTTTTCTCTTAATTTCTACTTATGAGAGTTGGAATGTTTACTAAACATTTTATCTATTTGGCTTTTTTATGTTAAACATTTCAAACTTTAACGAAGATCATTTGTAAAATGTACTATCATGACTGACTTTTCTTGGGATCTGAGGGGTTTGAAATATTATATTCACATTCAACAAATAACATCTTTTTATCTAAGGGTCATTTACTTAGCAGCTTTGGATGTGTGCAATTAAAATATTCTCCAGAGCAAATATAATAGATGTCACAATTTATTATCTAGCAAATATAATCACACATTTTATGTTAGAGAATCACCAGGATCATTACCAGATTTGATATATATAAATTTGCTTTAAAATTTATTTTTCCTAAAGAAATACATGTGAATACTTTGAAAAGATCAATTAGGGTTTCAGTGCTTATTGTGGGGGAAAAAACAGCCCTCAGTACTCCCTTTCCTTGTCTTTACCCGATCTCTGAGTTCTCCTCAGGGACAATCATTTTAAATTTTTTATAGCTCAGTGGTTCTCAAACCAAAGTTCTACTTCTCATTACTAGTAGAGAGTTAAGGAGGATGGGTTGAAAATATGGGATGTGAAGCTTTGATTTTCATAATTACTTTTGGGGGAATACTAATATGCAATTCAGTAAACAAGAATTGACAAACTTTTTCTGTAAAGGGCCAGATTGTAAATATTTTAGGCTTTGAGGGCCATAAGGTCTCTGTGGCAACTACTCACTAATGTCATAGTGCAAAAACAGTCATAGACAATACATAAATGAATGAAATGAATAGGCCTGGCTGCATTCCAATAAAACAACAACAGGCAATGGGCTAGATTTGGCCCACAGGCCTCAGTTTGCTGACCTGTGCTCTAAGACAGCCCCATATAACAAATAATTACCCTGTTCAAAATGCATTAGTGACCTGTTGAATAACACTGTTTGGGTTTTTAATGGTATTTTCTTTATGTTTTAAACATATTTGCCTTGCCTTTACTTGATTATCTTATTGTAGATGTTATTTGTTGATTTCTGACTGTCTGATAAAGATTTAGCTTTTTATGAGATCCCCTCATTTCCCGCTCTCCCAGTGGCTATAAATTTTGGTTAAATCAGTATTCAGGGCTTATCCTATGTAATAAAAGGCTAATATACAAATTGTCCTCCTGGGCGGGAGTTCGACCGACTGGAGTTCTTAGATGTGCGCTGACCACCAGGGGGCGGCGCAGAACATGGTGGGCCTCAGCGACATGGCGCTGGCAGCGGGCGGCAGTAGAGGCGCTGCTGGCCCCGATGGGCCCCGACGAGAACACGGTGGGATGGTGGAGTAGGTGAGCGGGCGGCACCAGGCCAAGGCAGGTGCTAGCGGGGTCCCGGATCGCCCCACCGGTCACCCCACCAGATTTTATAGTGTGAATAACATGCAGTGTTACTGGCTACCTAACAGAGAATACTTCATTTCTCAATGTATTTGACGTAATTTTTTTTTTCTTGAGTATCCATGGAACATACTTAGGAAAATGCTGGCCAAGTTATATAAACAAATGTGTTGCAAGGGAAAAGGACATAGAGTTATAAGACATAAATTGGATTTCTGCCCCCAAATACTAGATGTAGAACTTTCTGACACCTTTTAAAGCCTCAGTTGACTCATTAGTACAAGAAGTTAATACTGGTCTGTACAGCATAAGATTGCAGATTCTTTACAAAGCACTTGACAAAGATTAGTATTTTAGTACAGTCTTATTATCCAGATAAATAGTTCATTATACATTTAACAAATTCTCTGAATATTTTATTTCTTCTTCTGCATAGATTTTCCTGATCCTATACTGAGGATTAAAGGTATAACCTCTGTAGGCATACCTGTACTCATTCTTAGTAGCAATTTTGTTGCCATTTGGATTCTTGCAATTATAGCAAACCTTTTCTTGACCAGTGATGACAATGATCCAGGTCCCTTAGATTCTAATTCTGGGGAATCTGGACTAAACACCCAGCAGCAATTTATCTTAATTATTTTTCCATTTTAATTTTACCCTGTATAGATAAGTGGAAATCAAACAACATATTTGATTTTGAATAATTTAGGTCTGTTTTATAGTCTTAGTTTTTATTTCAAATGATTGAATGAACAGCAGTAATCTGTTAGGTATTTCCTAAAATACAAATACATTTAAATAACTAAGATATGTTAATACTTTTGGCATTCAAATTACTTTAAAACTATAATACAACTTTTTATGCTATTTATAGTAAATGGTTAGAAATATGTAAACAAGGAAGGTGCTGTAGTCTTGAGTCATATTACGTACACATGGTTTAATCAGGATTATGTTTTAGAATAACAAACCAGAGTATATCCTGTGATAAATGCTAAAAGAATGCAAATAAAGCATATATATTCCTTCCTTATGCTGCAATATGAAGGAAAAGGAAGCATGAGGTAATTAATTGAAATGACCTTTATTGAGCTCTTAAGTGTCTGTCACATCTTGTTAGCTCACTAACACATTTAATCCTTGTAGTTACCCTATGATTACTGGTAATATTAACTGGTTTACATATTTTTAGGGCTAAGTTGAACTTCATAATGAGTTTTGTATGTTCTTATTTGCTTTTTTAACAGGGCCTGATAGCTTCCCTCCTGACAAGGTAGCCATAGTCAGTAGAGTAGAAGTATCTGGTAATGATTAGCAGTTAAGTGTTACCCTTTCTCTTAGTGATCAGAGCCAAGGTTTTTGTGTAAGGGTGGTTTTGTGTAAGGGTGGTTTTTGTGTAAGGTTGTGAGTGAAATTACTGTTTGCTAAGGGCTCAACTGTGGAGCCCGTTTATCTGGATTTGAATTCCTGTACTCTACTACTTACTCTTTAACTTTATACAACTTAAGTTTTTGTAACTATGAAATAGGGATAGTAGTAATATCTACATCATAGAGTTGTGAGGATTAAATGAGTTAATACTTGAAAAGTGTATCTGACACTTGATAAATAGTAAATGCTAACTATTTGCTGTTATTATTATAAATATATATATTTTTAATTGATTTCAGAGAGGAAGGGAGAGGGAGAGAGATAGAAACATCAATGATGAGAGAGAATCATTGATCAGCTGCCTCCTGCATGCCCCCTACTGGGGATCAAGCCTACAACCCGGGCATGTGCCCTTGACCAGAACCGAACTCAAGACCCTTCAGTCCAGAGGCTGACGCTCTATCCACTGAGCCAAACTGGCTACGGCTGCTCTTATTACTATCAGCAGTATTACTGCCTTAATTGACAAGGGAGTAGAAACCAGAGACCAGGTGAGGCCTTCCACCTGTTAGGGTCGCCAAAGGAGGCTGAAAGGGTAAAGAATTATGAATTTACTAGAGGCCTGGTGCACAAAATGGGGGGGGGGGGGGTGTCACTCAGCCTGGCTGCACCCTCTCACAATCCAGGACCCCTCAGGGGATGTCTGACTCCTGGTTTAGGCCCAATCCCGCAGGAATCCCTGGGGCTAAACAGGCAGTCGGACATCCTTCTCACAATCCAGGACCGCTGGCTCCTAACCGCTCGCCTGTCTGCCTCATCTCCTCTAACCCCTTTGCCTGCCTGCCTGATCGCCCTTAACCATCGCCTGCCTGCCTGATCTCTCCTTACCACTCTGCCTGCCTGCCTGATCACCCCTAACCACTCTGCCTGCCTGTGTGATCGCCCCAACTGCTCACCTGCCTGCCTGATTGCCCCTAACCGCTCGCCTGCCTGCCTGATTGCCCCTAACTGCTTGCCTTCCTGCCTGATCGTCCCTAACCGCTCGCCTGCCTGCCTGATCACCCCTACCCACTTGCCTGCCTGCCTGATTGCCCCTAACCACTCGCCTGCTTGCCTGATCGCCCCTAATCGCCTCTGCCTTGGCCCCCGCCGCCACGGCTTCGGCTGAAAGGATGTCCAGAATGATGTCTGGAAGGTTGTTCGGCTGTCCGGTCTAATTAGCATATTACCCTTTTATTATAGATTAGTTCATCTGAAAGTCAGATGGGCTGAGCACCCAAATGACGCCAGTACCCAGGGATGGGAAATAAGAAATTTTAAAGGATTTAAAATTCTTTTTGGCGGGGAATTCTCTGGGTGGGTCAAATCCTGGGCAAGTCTGGAAGGGCAAGTTCGGAATGTGGTCTAAGTGAAAGGCAAAGTCAGTTGCGAAATGATCTATAGGTCAATTTCCCAGGGGAGGGGATATCAATTTGATTATTTGATCAGACCTAACACCATCCATGTTGGGATACCAGTCAATCCATGTTACAGTGTTTAGGTGGTTATTTGAGAGATATGTTTGGAGAAATACTCTGATATGCTTTGACTTGTTTGAACATATCAAAAATTGAAGGTTCAGAGAGCTAGGTTTTCCAGTAAATACTTCAATTTAAGAATTGCTTGTTGTAGGGGAGGGTGTTGGAGTGCTGGGTGAAAGGGTGAAGGGATTAAGAAGTACAAATTGGTAGGTACAAAATAGTCACAGAGATGTGGAGTGCAGCATGGGTAATACAGTCAGTGATATTGTGGTGACTATGTGTGGTGCCAGGTATGGGGAGAGGGGGTCACTTTGTAGGTATGTGATTGTCTGGCCACTGTGCTATAAACCCGAAACTAATAAAAATAGTGTTGAATGTAAACTGTAAGTGGGAAAGAAAAAAAGAATTGCTTATTGTCTAAGTAATGTACTATGAGCTTAAATTTCTTCAAAGCTTAAACTGTTGTTTTGAATATTTATTTGTTATCTCTAAGTACAAGTTCATGCCATAGTTCAGTTTATCTAAAAATCAGAAATTTACTTAGCTTTCCATTGTATTCAAAATCTTGTATCATGAAATCAAGAACTCATACTTTTAGTGTTGATTGAAAAATTCAAGAGAGATTATATTGATGAAGTGAATTTATACAGATTTTCTCTAATTGTATATGATGATATTTTTGTGTAATGCTAGACATAAAAACTAAACTTAAATGGCTACTATATACTAAGCGCTATGCTAAATGGTTTACAATCACTGTCCAATTTTTAAAATGGCATTGAAGAAACAGTCTTAGGGGTTATTTTATTTGTTTTGTTTTGTTTAAAGTGCTCCAGTCACTAAGTGGCAGAACCTTGATCTGCCCAGATCTTCTTTTTATAAAGCCCTGCCCTTTATTAAAAAATCTCATCACCATTTACTGTCATAGCAATTATCTGGTTATGCAAGCAAAAGTTATCTATTTAATAATTTCAAAAGTTTATTTTCAAATAAATCCTAAAATTCCAGCTAATGCAAATTTAGCAACTATTTATATTGCATATATAATTTCTTTATATTAACATTTCTTTTCTCAGTTGCAGTGAGTTGTAATTTGCACTAGTAATGTTTAACTTTCTCAAAACTCTTTGGGAAGTAGACTATAAATATAATGTTAGGCCAATATTTACATTAATTAATGATTATCTAGCAAATACACCAAAAAAAAAAAAAATAGAACAGAAGCAGGTTTCTGGATTCAGAACTTGGTGGAAAAAAATTTTTTTTTCATTCCAAAACTCCTAGGATCCAAGGCCTTCTAAACATATATATACTAGAGGCCCGGTGCATGAAAATTCATGCACTCAGGGGGGTCCCTCAGCCTGGACTGCACCCTCTCACAATCCAAGACCTCTCGGGTAGGGTGCCTAGGCCTGGCCTGAGATCAGGGCCCATCGGGGCTTTCCTTCCCCTGGCTGCAGGCAGCTGACCTCACCCCCACCACTGCCATTGCTTGCCATCTGTGCAGCACTGTACCCGCTCCCCTGCCACCAGTGGCCTCCCTCTGCAGGCGACAGGCTGGGGTGCGATGGCTTGGCTGGTCTGGGCCTCCTCTTTCTTTGCTGGGGGCGGGGCCAGCCCTGTGAGGGGCCATCTGCCTATCTGATCTCCCCTAACTGCTGTTCTGCCTACCTGATCGCCCCTAACTGCTGTTCTGCCTACCTGATCGCCCCAACCACTCTGCCTGCCTGATTGCCCCTAACTGCTTGCTTGGGGGCGGGGCCAGCCCGTGAGGGACCATAGTGGTCTGGTCTCTGGTTACAGTCATGACGCCTCTGGCCTTTTATTATATAGGATTTACTTAAATATATATTTTTTTTCTGTAAATGCTTGTAATGGTATTTTGTTTAAAGAAATCATATAAAAATATAGCTGTTTATTTTTTACAAAAACAGTTTTATTGATGTATAACTTACATGCATAAAATTCACTTGTTTAAGTATAACAATTCAATAATTCTTACTAAATCTCATTCAGAATATTTCCATCATCCCCAAAAGAAACTTTTTGCTCATTTGTAGTCACTCCTTATTCCCACTCCCACCACTAGGCAGCCACTAATCTACCTTTTGTTTCTGTAAGATTTGCCTTTTCTATACATTTCATATAAATGGAATCATACAATATGTGGTCTTCTGTGTCTGGCTTCTTTGCTTAACATAATGTTTCTGAGTTTCACTCATGTTATAGTAAGTGTGAATGCTTCGTTCCTTTTTATTGCTGAGTGGAATCTTATTTTATAGAGTTATCATATTTTATCTATTCACAATTAACATTTGGATTGTTTCCACTTTTTGACTATTATGAATAATGCAGGTATAAACATTCATGTACACAACTTTGTATGGTCATATGTTTTCATTTCTTTCGGGTAGATAACTAGGAGTGGAATTACCAGGTAATAACTGCCAAACTGTTTTCCAAAGTGGCTGCTTCACTTTACATTCCCACGAGCAGTGTATGAGGATTTTAGTTTCTCCATAGCCTTGCCAACACCTGTCATTGCCTGTCTTTTTTATTATAGCCATTCTAGGGTGTGTGAAGTGGTATCTTTTTGTGGTTTAATTTATGTAACTATTTCTTTTTTACTTTGAGTATTACAATTTTAGTTTGAATTTACTATAGTTTTGAAATCCTGTAAGACTTAAACCGGCATGATCTTCTTTGCCATGCAAAGTATTGATTTCCCAGGAGATTCTGACTCCTGTGGGATCTGAGAAAGTCTTTGAATTGTTGTGATTTAACATTTAGGTCTTTTCAGGTAAAATCAAAAGGAAAAGAGATTATTTACATGTCACAAAAACAGTCAATCCTAGTAGTTTGGCATATTACTGATCATTTCCTGCTTTAGCTTACATTGTAGGGTTTGTTTGTTTTCTAATATATTTTGTTCGTTTCAGAGAGAGGAAAGGAGAGGGAGAGAGAAACATCAATGATGAGAGAGAATCATCCATCGGCTGCCTCCTGCACACCCCCTATTGGGGATTGAGCCCGCAATGACCGGGAATCAAACTGTGACCTCCTGGTTCATGAGTCACTCAACCTCTGAGACACAGTGGCCAGGCACAGTTGGTTTTTTTTGTCTTGTTCTTATCTATTATAATTAAATATTATTCCAGTTTCCTGAAAGTGTGATGATAATTGATGAAGTAATTGATCATGTAACTCCTCTTACCCCTTCTGGTATAGCCAAGAAAATAATTATTAAATAATAGATGCCAGTTGGCAAGGAATATCTGAGAGCTTTCATTATTTCATCATCTTCGATTGGGCCATAAAAGGTGTAGTAAAGTAAATATTTTCCTCATAGCAAGGTCTTCACAATTTATGAAACAAGGTTAGGTTAAGTAGAAAAGATGATTTCTCGGAAAAGGCTCTTAATCAGCAGTACCTTTATTAATAAATCTACTGAGAACATACAGCCATGTACCAGCAAGTTGGAAAATAAACTTCGTAAATTATGCAGAGTAGTATTGGTTTGCCTTAACAGCAATGTTCTCATTAAAGTTTGGACTTAGGAAAAAACACCAGTGTATTCTGCTTCTAGTTTTCACTACACATAAATTGTGCCAATAGCACACAGCCAAGACCTGGTAAAGAAAGACAAACCAGGGCTATATTGGGCCTCTCAGCAGCAGAATTTCTAGAAACTTCTCTATAGGAGTCTGTTGTTAATGTTAATTTTAATCCCCGCTATTAGCCATCTGTTTCTCTCATTTATCTAACATTTAGAATGGAGAGAGAATCTGATTGACTCTCTTGAGTCAGCTATCTAGCTTTGGATCAGTGTGAGAGGGAGGGACATGTGCACGATCAAATATAATAAAGACATGGTCCTTGGTCGTCCCCTCAGAATAAAGCAGGGCCTTTTTACTTAGTAGTTTAATTATTTTACTTACATATAAATGAGAGATAGGTGTTGAATCAACGAGATACTTGCTTTTCAATCTTAAAGATTAAAGATAGGGCTGAGACCGGTTTGGCTCAGTGGATAGAGCGTCGGCCTGCGGACTGAAGGGTCCCAGGTTCGATTCCAGTCAAGGGCATGTGCCTTGGTTGTCATTTTTATCTTTTTCCCAAGCTCCTATATCTAGTAAGATACTGTTCTTTTGCAGACCATCTCTCACTAATGTTTAGTTTAACTAGAGGCCTGGTGCATGAATTCATGCATGGGTGGAGTCCAGCCAGCCCACCTCGATGGGGGCCGATCAGGGCCAGACTGTCCCTGCCCTCAATCAGGGTTGGGGGGCCGATTGGGACCCTGATTGGGCCAGTTGGCCACCGCAGTGCATTTCATAGTGACGGGTCTTACTAGTCGTTCTAGCATTTTGGTCGCTTGGCTTTTATATATATAGATAGTGCTTATTCTGCTTTGAATTATAACTAACTCTCTTTGGATTTGAAACTTCTTAAAGGCAGATCCTATCACAGTGATGGTGAACCTATGACACGCATGTCAGCACTGACACGCGTAGCCATTTCTGATGACACGCAGCCGCTGAGGCCGCCGCATGTTGAGGATGAAACATTTGCTGCTCCTGAGGATGAAACATTTGCGAAATAATGTTTTTTCCTCAAAGTGACACACTACCCGAGTTATGCTCAGTTTTTTGGCGAAGTCTGACACACCAAGCTCAAAGGTTGCCCATCACTGTCCTATCATAACCATCTCTGTTGAATTAAAGAATACTCTTCAAGGCTTTTTTCTAAACTTGAGTCAGTGTTTTACTATATCATTAACTGGCTTTCCTTAGGCAATAGGAACTTGGTCATGATTCATGATTTGATTATATGTATGTGGCCTTGTAATACACTATTCTTAGGGTTAATGCAGGAAAGGGTGTGGTTTTAGTTGATGCATAACCTGACAGAATATATGGGAAGATTTTAAATGGATTTAGCTGTTATTGTAACAATGGAATCTTTGCTAATTAGCTAGATTTTAGTATCTGCAGATGAGACCTATTTTTTTCTTTCAATTTTATTTTGTATTGGTTTAAAATATTCAGCGTAGTGGTTAGACAGTCATATACTTTTACATAGTATTCCCTTTGATATTTCCATTAACCCAACTGACACCATACATAGTTATCACAATAGTATTGACTATATACCCTGTGTTTTATTTACATCCCTGTGACTGTTTTATAACTACCAATTTGTGCTTTTAAAAAATGTATATTTTTATTGATTTCAGAGAGGAAGAGAGAGGGAGAGAGAGATAGAAACATCAATAATGAGAAGAGAATCATAGATTGGCTGCCTCCTGCATATCCCCTACTGGGGATCGAGCCCACAACCTGGGCATGTGCCCTTGATCAGAATCAAACCTGGGACCCTTCAGTCACCAGGCTGACACTTATCCACTGAGCCAGATCGGCTATGGCTGTGCTTTTTAAAAAATATGTATTTTTATTGATTTCAAAGAGGAAGGCAGAAGGAAAGAGGGATAGAAACATCAATGATGAGAGAGACTCATTGATCGGCTGCCTCCTGCACACCTCCTACTGGAGATCAAGCCCGAAACCTGGGCATGTGCCCTGATAGGAATCGAACCTTGACTTCTTGATTAATAGGTTGACCTGCAACCACTGAGCCACACCAGCCAGGCTGTGACATTAATTAATAAAATTTAGATTTCAGATAATACAATTCTGTAATACATCATCTGTATATTGTATTGTGTATTTACTCCCAGTTTGAAGCACCAATTTGTGCTTCTTAATCCTTTACCTCTTTTATTCAGTCACCCAACTCCTCTCCCCTCTGGCAACCACCAGTTTGTTCTTTGTGTCTATGAGTCTATTTCAACTTTTTTTGCTCTTTAGATCCCACATATAAGTGATGTCATATGATATTTGCCTTTCTCTGACTGACTTATTTTACTATCCATCCTGTCTCAAATGGTATGATTTCATTCATTTTTTATGGCTGAGTAATGAATGTTCCATTGTATATATGTACCACAGATTTTTTTTTATCCACTTGTCTATTGATGGGCACTTGGGTTGCTTCCAAATCTTAGCTATTCTATATAATAAAGAGCTAATATGCAAATGGTCATCATGCCATAACAGCTCAGACACACAACACTGGGGAGAGAGGTATGGGGACCAGCCAGGCACAAATGAGCTCGCAAGAGAGGAATGGGGACCAGCCAGGCACAAATGAGCTTGTGAGAGAGGAATGGGGACCAGCTAGACTGTGGCCCAGGAGAAAGACAAGCCACCCGCCGCACAGTCCCGGGTGAAGCCACCTGCCCACGGTCCCCTGTGGCTGCAGCTGGCCTGGGTGAAGCCAGCCCAGGTCCTGGGTGCCTGCGGCGGGCCAGAGGGAGGGAAGCCCGGGTCCTGGGTGCCAGCGGTCCCAGATTGTGAGAGGCAGTCGGACATCCCCTGAGGGTTCCCGGATTGGAGAGGGTGCAGGCCGGGCTGAGGGACATTCCCCCCCCCCCCATGCTGTGCACGAATTTCGTGCCCTGGGCCTCTAGTTATAAATAATGCTGCAAGGAATATAGAGGTGAATATATTCTTTTGAATTAGTGTTTTGGGTTTCTTTGGATAATCCCCAGAAGTGGGTTCACTGGATCATAAGGCAGTTTAATTTTTAATTTTCTTTTTAAGGAAACTCCACTCTATTTTCCAGTATGTATTTCCACAAACAGTACACTAGGGTTCCCTTTTTTCCATATCCTCGCCAACACTTTTTATTTGTTGATTTATTGATAGCCTATTCTGACATATGTGAGATGGTATCTCATTGTGGTTTTGCATCTCTGATAATTAGTAATATCAAACAACTTTTCATATATCTATTGACCATTTGTATGTCTTCCTTGAAGAAGTGTCTATTTAGGTCTTCTGCCCACTTTTTTAATTGGATTATTTCTGGGTGTGTTTTTTAATGAGTTCTTAATATATTTTGAATATTAGCCCTTATTGGATGATCATTTCAAATATCTTCTCCCATTCAGTAGGTTGCTTTTTCATTTTGTTGATGGTTCGCTTTGCTGTGCAAAAGCTTTGCAGTTTGCTATAGCCCCATTTGTTTATTTTTGCTTTTGTTGCCTTTGCTTAAGGAGATATTTCCAAAATATATATTTTTCTAAGATTGATGTCAAAGAGTTTATTGCCTGTTTTCTTCTAGAAGTTTTATGGTTTCATAGCTTATATTTAAGTTTTTAATTCATTTTGAGTTTATTCTTACATGTAGTGTAAGAAGGTGGTCTAGTTTTTTGGGTTTTTTTCATGCATCTGTCTAGTTTTCACCACACCATTTATTGAATAGACTGTCTTGACCCTGTTGTATGTTCTTGTTCTTTGTCATAGATTAATTGACCATATAGGCATAGGTTTATTTTGGACTCTCTGTTTTGTTCCATTGACCTATATGTCTTTTCTTTATGTCAATTCTATGTTCCTTTGATTACTATGACCTTGAGTATAGTTTAACTAGAGGCCCAGTGCATGAAAATTCATGCACTGGAGAGGGGGGTCCCTCAGCCCGGCCTGCCCCCTCTCACAGTCCGGGATTCCTCAGGGGAGGGAGGCGACCCGGCAATCAGGGGAAGGCGATGTCCCCATCACACCTCTGCTGCTACCACTGCCGGCAGCGCAAGCTTCGGCCGGCCCTGGGTGGGTGGGCAGCCGCCATCTGAGGTTTGCCTGCACCTTGGGCCGGCCCTGAGCGGCTGGGGGGCTGAGGGGAATGGGGGACTCTGGAGGCAGGCGTCTGCCACCCCGGCGGGGCTGAAGGGACTGGGTGCCACCATCTTGTGGCTGTGGGCACCACCATCTTTGAAGGCGTGGCAGTCCATTAGCATATTTCTTCCTTATTGGCTGTGGGTGCCGCCATCTTTGTGAGGGTGTGATGGTCAATTAGCATATTCCCGCTTTATTAGATAGGATATTAGGTAGTGTGATACATTCTATTTTGTTCTTCTTTTTCAAGATATCTGATGCTATTTGGGGTCTTTTGTGCTTCCATACACATTTTTGAATTATTTGTTTCAGGTCTGTGAAATACGCCTTTGATCTTTTGATAGGAATTGTGTTGAATCTATAGATTTACTTGAGTAGTATGGAATTTTAATGTTAATTCTTCCATGAGCATAGTATATGTTCTATTTATTAGTATTTTCTTCAATTCTTTCTTCAAGTCTCATAATTTCCTGTGGACAGGTATTTTACTCTCTTGGTTAAATTTATTCCTAGGTATTTTTTTAAGTTGTTTTTTAAAAATGTAAGTGAGATTGTTTTCTTAGTTTCCCTTTCTAGTTCACTATTGGTGTATAAAAGTACAATCAATTTTTGAATATTAATTTTGTATCCTGCTACTGTGCTGAATTCATTTGTCAGTTCTAGTAGTTATTTGCTGGAATCTTTAGGGTTCTCTGTATATAGTATCATGTCTGCAAGTAATGACAATTTTACTTCTTTCTTTCCAATTCGGATGCCTTTTATTTCATCTTGTCTGAGTGCTGTGACTAGGACTTCCAGTTGAATAAGAGTGGTGAAAGTGGGCATCCCTATCTTGTTCCTGATCTTATATCAAATGATATGCTTATAGTTTTTGCCTATCGAGTATGATGTTGGCAGTGGGTTTGTCATATATGGTCTTTATTATGTGGAGGTATGTTCCCACTTTGCTGACAGTTTTCATCATAGATGGGTGCTGGATTTTGTCAAATGCTTTTTCTATATCTATTGATATGATCATATGATTTTTATCCTTTATTCTGTTAATGTGGTGTATCAAGTTAATTGATTTGCACCAACCTGACATCCCAGGAATCAGTCGCACTTGGTCATGATGTATCATATTTTTAATGCATTGCTGGATTTGGTTTGCTAATATTTTGTTGAGGATTTTTGCATCTATGCCTATAATTTTCTTATTTTATAGTGATTTTATCTGGTTTTGAAATTAGGATAATGCTGGCCTTGTACAATGAGCTTGGGAGTCTTCCCTCCTCTTGGATTGTTTAGACAGTTTGAGCAGGATAGGTGTGTTAGTTCATCTTTGAATGTTTGATAAAATTCACCTGTGAAGCTATCCGATTCAGGACTTTTGTTTATTGTGAGTGTTTTTATTACTGCTTTAATTTCATTAATTGTAATATGTCTGTTTAGATTTTCTGATTCTTCTTCATTCAGTTTTGGAAGATTGTATGTTTCTAGGAAGAGAGTATGTATTTCTAACAAGTACCCAGGTAATGCTGAAACTGCTGGTCCAGAAACCATGCTTTGAGAACCATGGTAGTACAGTATTGATCACAAAAGTCTGAGACAGAACTGAAGCTAACCTGTGCCAAATGAATGCTGAGTTGCTTGTAATGCAAGCAGAGTTATACCCATAGGATGGGTACCCACAGTGGTCATTTAATGTCGCGTTGTCTTTTATTTATTTTCATAGATTGGAGCATATGATCAACAAATATGGGAAAAATCTGTTGAACAAAGAGAAATCAAGGTAATATGTTTATTTCATTTTGTATATTCCGAAACAAAGTTCTGTAAATTGATTATTAACCACATTTTATATAATATCTTTCCATATACTTTTAAGGTATAAATTAATATTATTCTATCCAAACTTTTAAATGAAGAAGGTAAACTCTTTTATGATAGCATAGTTCTGTCTTTACCTCTGATTTTCTTTTCTTTTTAGCATATTTCTAGTCTTTTAAAATTTAATTTTAATGATTATTTTTTGTCAGCTCTTTTCCCCTTTCACTTGTCACCTTATACTTCTAGTTTGCTTTTCTTCCCTTTTGATGCTGTCATTGCTCTATACAGTTTATTAAACTGGTAAGTGTTTCAGGACTTTTCCCGCCTGAGTGATCCTGTGCAAATGCTGCTCTTTTTAATTGAGATCTGCTTTTTTTGTGCTACTAACAGAATGATTTGGACGCAAACAGAGCTGCTGAAAATTTGGTCATTTTAAAAAAGAATTTAGGAAAATAAAGCATTAATTAAAATGTTTTTGTAGTAGGTAGTTCCTTCTTGAACATGTAATCACTTATGCTGATAAGAGATTCTCATAGGCCACCTTGCTAGCATGAAAACGATTGTTTAACAAAATTTATTGTTTCTCAGCAATCACTCCTTTTTTGTGATAAGATTTATATTTTTCATTTGCATAGGTAATACTAATCAGTGTGGTCCTGCACGAGCTAAATTTAATCTGGGCCCAGAGAATGTTACTTGAGTTGCTTGACATTTTCTATTTTGTACATAAAGGCTTACATGAGATTGAAAACCAGTGTCTCTAGTTAACTTAAAAATCTATCCAAAATATCTGTGTTTAGACAACTTAGACATCTGTAATAAAGCGCAAGATTCTTTACCTTTTGTTAATTTTAATTTTTAAACTATTTCATAAGGAATTAATAGTTTACAAAAATTCAGTAAGTACCTACCATGTATTAAATACAGGATTAAATCATAGGAACAAAATAATGAAATAGATTCCAATTTTGTAGAGGAGATACATAATTACAGATGAAATTAATCCAGTTAAGAGAAAGATGTGTAGGCCACTTTTGGGGAGCTCAGGGGGAAGAAGCTCTGTGGAGATTAGGAAAGATTTCACAAAGGAGGTGGCTCATGAGCTAAGTTTGAGAGACCTTAGGGAGAATGAGGAAATCACTCCAGACAAAATGAAGAGCATATGAAAATATACAGAAAGGAATGAAGGAGCATGACTCTTTAAGGAGCTTGATTGGGAACAGGTTGGGTGGAGGAGGGAGATTAGGGTAGTTAGAAGTAAAACTAGAAATGAAAATGGAAGTCACATCACAAAGGAAGTCACATCACACTGCCTTACAAGAGTCTAGAAAAAATCTGGAAAACAATTATGGGAAACATTGAAGGAATTTAAGTAGAAAAGTTTCCTCGATTAAATTTATATTTTAACAACTTTGCTAAGTGTGATGGCAAATACTAGAAGAGAAGCAGATAAAGAATTCTGTTTTAGAAATATCCAGGTGATACATTGGTGAAAGATTTGGGAGTCCTCACTATGTAAAGTAAGTGTGTGTGTGTGTGTGTATGTATATAAATTATATATTCTACACATTATATAAATACAGCTATAGGAGTGACTGGATTTACATTGAATGATGAAAGAAGAAAACTAAGAATGAAATATTGGGAAAGAAATATTTAATAGGTAGGTAAAGGAAGAGGAGATGTAAAGGAGGAGGAAAGAGAAGTAAGATATCCATAGTCTGGTGAATTGAAATAGTCAGGAGTTGAAAGAGTCAAGCAAATAAAGAGCAGCAGAGAGGTCTACTAAGATTCCTTAAAATCTTCTATCCTTTTTGACAGTCTTTAACTTGTTGGACTGGGAATATTAAGTATATTGAGAAGCTGTATTACCAGTTGGTACATTTGGATGATTTATGAAATTTGAAAATATCATAAAAAATGTCTATAAAAATTTTTTTTAGTTTTAAGATGCTCATCACAAATTGGGTGTTATGTAATTTCCTCATTTTTATTCAATTAATTTATTTTTCAAGCCCTAGTGTGGAGGTCTGACTTTCAGTAGATCTCAGTGAGGGAGCTATTCTGCTACCTATGAAACCCTACCCAGAAAGCAGGTCGTCTAAGAATGGTTTAGCACCAGGTTCCCCATGAATGCTCATTGTGTGTGGCGAGGGAGCAGGGAGTCTTTGCAGCCATGAAGAGGGGCTCTCCATACTAGGCCCAGTGTCTGTAATTTTCTCATTTAAAAAAAAAATGTTTTATGCCTATATAGAGATTAAAATAAGGAAGAATTAATATTAGTTGTTTCTTAGTGTGCTGACAGGATGAGTTTAGGGAAGGCTAAGACCTGTATCTTGTTTCTCAAATATGTCTACCTTTAAATATAATACTTTAAAATGATAATTGAAGAATTAAAGTAGTATTAAAATTTACTCTTGTTATTTTGAATTAAAAGGGTTTATGTGTTGACAAGCCCAAAACCATTCTTTTCTTTTTTTTAATTATCACCCAAGATATGCTTTTATTGATTTTTAGAGAGAGAGGGAGAGGGAGAAAGAAAGATCTATGTGAGAGTGAAACATCAGTTGGTTGCCTCCTACATGCGCCCTGGGGATCCAACCCACGGCTTGCATATGTTCCCTAACAGGGAATTGAACCTGAGACCTTTCAGTGTTCCAGATGACGCTCCAACCAACTGAACCACACCGGCTAGGGTGTAAAACCATTATTGCTAAACATTCTAGTGGAGGCATATTCTTTAGAGTATTAGATAATTTTGCATTTATTCTAAGAAAGTTGGACAAGTGTATAACTAGTGTATTATTATTAGTATTGATACTTGATTTAAAACAAAAACAATGTACCTGTGATGTAGAGAACAGTTATTGATTTGCATATATATCAAAGCAGTGAGCAACAACTAAAGAAATCAAAGGCATGAAATTATATTTCTTGGAAATGTTTATTTTTTAAGTTAAAGGCTAAGAGTGATAAGTCTTTTGTTAGTTGCAAATTATTTTTTCTTAAACATTTAGAACATATAACTGAAAGCTTTTATTTCCTGATCACCTTGACCCAAATTTAAAATTAAATGTGGAATTTCCCCTTGGTTTAGACTTAATAGAGTTTTAAAGCTTCAGCAGAAAGAACTAGGCTCTTTTATTTAAAGTCATTATAGAGGAAAAATGGCATGGAAGGAACTAAACAGGATATCCAGAAAGAGAAACTGATGGTTACATTCTTTAATGGAATCTAAGTGTTATGATAGTTCCATGCATGGAAGTCTAAATCATTAAACAGAAGCATTTTCTAAATTTAAACAGTCCTTTTTAGCTTTTTGGCCCAACATTATCTATGTACTTACAATTTTTTTAAAATTCAAAACTTCGTACTTATTTGTGTCATTGCACTTTAGGAATGTACTCTGGGAATTTAAATGTATATTCAATAAAGAACATATTACTTGATTTCTTGGAGATTAATTGTATTCATATTACTTGATTGTTTATAGTTTGTAGTTAAATTAGTAATTTTAAAAAAATTTTTTTAAAACTTAGTTTTTATTTTTTGTTCATTTAAATTTTTTTGTTATATTTTCTTTTTTATTGAAGTAACATTGGTTAGGATTATATAAGTTTCAGGTGTACAACATAATTTGATATCTATACACACTATATAGCATGCTCACTACCAAAAGTCTATTTTCACCACTTAAAATTTTTGAGGTTACATAAATTTTTGAGTACTAAACTCTGTGCTATTTTGTTTGAATGTAGTTTACTCTAAACCAATTTAAAAATTTCCAACTTAAAATATATACTTAATTAAAATCATTAATGTTAGAAGATTTACCATTGTAATATTTCTTTTTTTAAACCCTCAAAATATTCTCATAGGCTACCTTGAAGGAGAAGTTTTATCAAAACTGGTAATTTGTTGTGACTCTACAATGTAACTGAAAATAAATGCTTTAATGAAATAGAAAATGAACTACATATAAAAGGTCAAGTAGAATGAGCATGGTGAAAAACAACATAATTATGTAAATCAAGGTCATTTACTGTTTCTTTTGTAAGGACTTTAAATTCTTAAAACAATCTTGATTAAAAATTTTAGGTATACAGCAATAAGTAAAGTTTTAGATTTGTTGTAAAACATTGGCTATAAGGTTATTTTCAAATTACAGTAAACCCTCGATTTTGCAGACCTCAGTTTAACAAACTTAGGTTTATTGGACAAAATTTCCTGTCTGTATATCATACGTGAGAATTAACACCCTATTAATTTAAAAATGCTTTTAACCAAGATTTGCTTATAATGAAATTAACAGATTACTTTTTTTGTTATTAATTCACTGCTATTTTTAACAAATTTTAGCAAATAGGCCATATATTGGAAAAAACATTGTAGTAATTTCACCAACACAAATATTATATATTTACAACTATGGTCCACATGTTTAATCCAAGAGTCACCGCTCATAAACAATATTCAGTGAATGATTAGCACCTAATCACACTGTATCTCGAGCAGTTATTGATTCTGTTGTTGCACAGCATGACTTTCTGCAGCCGTTTTAATGCATGCTGGCCCATGTTCCCACATCTGTTAAGTCACATCTCAGCCATGTGCATTTGTTTACTTTCGGTGACTGGTGAATATATGTATTTATTAGACCTATTCGGTATAAATTTAGTTACTATAATACATACAGAAAACTTTTTTGTGAAAATAAACTTTTCATGCATACTTAATTTTAATTACACACGTGTCTACATAAGTAAAATCAGATAAACTAATTTGTTAATTTTTTAACATACCCATTTGGAAAACCTACGTTAGTATATAACAGGCTTTTGGCTTTAATGGCTATTCCCTCACCCAAATTAGTCCATTATATCGAGGTTTTACTGTATTTTTAAAAGAATGTATAAATACAAGTAAATTTAAATGTTACTGTTTTCAAATTTGTTGGCGCTAATAAAGGTAAAATCTCATAATAAACATCATACCAAATCTAAATAGTGCTCTATAAATGAAATTTTATTAAGTGCATGTATTATTAGAATTCCTTTCCAGTTTGTAAAATATCAGGAATGCTTTATAGTTTCAGTCAGCCACTCTTTCATGACATTAAAATGGGAAATGAAGTACAGATGAATCGATTGTCATTATTCACAGTAGTTATTTTCTGTAAAGTCACCATGAACACTGAATTAACGAATACTGATAATTGCTCCTAGGGGAAATATAGAGTTAAGTTCCTGCAAGCCTCTAGTCACAACCCTTTATCAACCTAATACATAACCTTGTTTTATACATCTTTCTGTTGAAAAAATCCTTATTTAATATGTATTGTTGATTTCATTAACATTGAACTAATGCCCAACTACACTAGCTATGCCTGAACAGAGCTTAACTTACACACATTTTCTCAGAGGCACATCACAGCCTTCTTGCACTTAGAAGCACTAGACAAGTACTTTAGCACATGCTTGGGAGCCATTTTAAACAACAAAATTATCAATAAAAAGCACATGTGCGTGCGCACGTACACACACACACACACACAGCACTGAACAGACGGTGAAAGGACATTTAATTACAATATTGAGAGCTGAAACGAGAAGGCAGAGCATTGCCATGTTTGACCTCTGCTGGGAATGTGTGGGTGGTTCAGATTTTTGCCACCGTCTTTCTGCACATGTCTGTAAATGACTGCAAAAGCACAGCAACTATTGATTTTGGAATACAAATAAATTTTAGTGAATAGGTGAATTTGCAAATTTTGAAACTATGAATATGAAGATTAACTGTATGTAAAATTATCATGGATATATCTTTAATCCTGACCCTTTCTCTTTTGTTTTTGTATCTTTGTATCCCTGGGTTGTTTGTAATTTCAAATGAACAGACTATTTGCAGGGGTTCAAAGGTTAATTGCATCTTGAATTCAGGGTACTTTGTTTAAACATCTCAGTTAATTCTGAGCTCAAATGCTGTCTTCTTTGCTTTAGATGCAAACAGTACTTAATCAAATTCTTACTTTAAGTGGTCATTGTTAGTTACTTGGATTAGGAAGGACCAAACAAAGCACTGAATAGTTATTACTTGGTTAATTGAATGAGTAATCAAATCATCTAAACACTATGTCATCTCTTAGCTTTTGGCTCCTGAGGAATTTAACCTAAGCTCTTCCAATCTTAATATCCTAGACTTAAGTTATAAATTTATTTTTTCATAGTCTTTCCTCCCAGTAATTTTGATTTCCAACCTGACTCCCATTTCTGTACACTGATGGCAAAAACTTAATCTTAGTGTTTAGTAATTTCAAGTTTTAAAATTAATTCAATTTGTGAGTCCTGCTTTCTCTTCTTCCACCTACTGGGCATGGCCTCTAAGTTCTGATTTGATTAGGTGGCATTGTGGTCTGGTTACGCATGTGAACATAGTGGCATCTCTGAGATATGCATCATTCTCTCTGGGTCTTAGCTGATACCACCCCTACATGCTGGCATCTGCAGAGAAGTCTGCATCCCTGTCTGTCCTCAGCTCTGTGGTCCACTGCTTTCTGCAGCAACACCCTCAGCATCACACCTTGAAGGTCCTTCAGAGCCCCTGCTCCCTCAGCCAGCCTCAACACTCTCCTGTGCAAATCTGGGCCAACACAGGCTATCTCAGGCTGTACATCCAAATTGATTGGTAGCAGTTGTCTTTGTTTTAGAATTTTACTTTATCTTTTTTACTTTTTCTAAATTTATCTTCTTGGAAAGTGATTTTTTTTTCTGCTCTTCTGGATTTAAATATACATATAGAATTCTAATACTATTTTTTATTAGAGCATAATGACATAATGTTATTTTAGCTTTAGGTGTACAACATAATGATTTGATGAAATGATCACCACAATAAGTCTAGTTAAAATTTGTCCCCATACATTACAAAACTTTTTTCTTGTGATGAGGACTTTTAAGATCTACAGTCTCACCAATACTACTTTTAATATATTATAGGGACTAAGGAATAAACCAAAGAAAACAGCGCATGTGAAACCAGACCTCATAGATGTTGATCTTGTAAGAGGTGAGCCTTGGATAAATAAATGCTTAATGCAATTAGAAATTGACCTTGTAGAAACAATTCAAAATGGGTTAGATATATATGTTTGTAGAAATAAAAGTAATGTGAGCTTAAATGAAGGCAGAAATTCCATAAAAAGCAGAAAATGGAAGCATTGACTAGTTTTTCCTCCCGCTAAAGATCATTACAAAAAGTACATACAAAAGAAAACATCTCGTGTTTGCTTAGCAGGCTATAAGAATTGGTTATAAAAATTAAAGTGGTAACATTTTAAAAATTTTATATTTAAACTAGAGGCCCGGTGCATGAATTCGTGCATGGGTGGGGTCCAGCTGTCTCCCCCCATAGGGGTGGGCGGGACCAATCAGGAGCTGGGCCGCGGGTGGTTGGCTGGATGGCCCTGCCCCCAGGTCGAACTCCTGGTCGAGGAGACAATTTGCATATTAGCCCTTTATTATATAGGATTATAGTTGACATACAAATATTGTATTAATTTTAGGGGTTAAAGTGATAACTTAAAATTCCTAACTGGAACTGACATTTGAATATTACCTTATATTTATAAAATATGTAGGAGAAATTCCGTTATTTCAATTAAAAGTTGTTTTCAAAGTGCCTGAGTTAATATGATAGCATGAAGAATGTTTTTTAAAGTGTGTTACCCAAAATTGGACATTTCTTATTCATAGCATAGTATAAAATAATACATGTTTTGTTTTTCTTCAAATGTTGAAGTTTTTTCTCTAAGGAAATTACAGACTAATAAGTGTACTCTGTTGTCTTATTTTACTTTTCTCAGGGTCTGCATTTGCTAAGGCAAAACCTGAAAGTCCTTGGACTTCTCTGACTAGAAAGGGGATTGTTCGAGTTGTATTTTTCCCCTTTTTCTTCCGGTGGTGGTTACAAGTAACATCAAAAGTCATCTTTTTCTGGCTCCTTGTCCTTTATCTTCTTCAAGGTACAATTAAATGGTAGAAATGCATTTTGCTTTTAACTTTCAGGATATTACATTTTTAGGGTTACCAAAGGCTTTTAAAAAATCATGTAGTACTATTGAGTATAAAGATAAATATTTATTGTAATATTTCACTTAATAAGACACTGGTTTGATATTTAAAATGTTTGAGAAAACAAAGCAATTGTTTTCTAATATAATTTTGTGAAAATTTGAATCTGTGGTTGGCTAAAGAGAAAAACAAGTTGAGAGGATTTTTAAAAATTAGAAAGTCTCTTCAAAATGCACCTCCCACATATACACACCACATAGTCATTTTTTTGTGTGTACAAGTTCATTTTTCCTGCCTCTGAAACTGTCCTCATTCTGTTCTGAAATTGTGCATACCATGCATTATTGTAATTGCTTTTCACAGATTCTTATTTAATTCTCACTACCACCCAGTGAAGTATAGGTTCTGTTATTATGCCTAGATTATAGACATGGGATCCTGAAGAACTTGAGGGCCCAAAGTCACACAATCACCAGGTTTCAAGTTTAAACTATCTAACTTAGAGCCATATGCTTAACAACTGTGTTGCACTGCCTCTCACCACAGCAGCATTCTAGTGTGCATACTATACTATACAATGCATACTATACAACACTCTAAAGCATTGGGAGTCTTAAAAAAGAAACCACTCACATTCCATCACTCTAACAAAGCAATGATTATAATTTGGTTGGTATTCTTTCAGTCATTTTAATGTCTTTTTTTAAAACACGATTTTAATCCTAAATGATTATTTGAACATGTTCTTACTCACAAACTCTAAGTAAAAGATAATATTTTTAAGTAAATGAAAATATAATAAAAACTACAGATTTTTACTTAGGTAAAGCTGTTTCCTTAAGCCAGGGTACATCTTATATACATAAAAGAGAGTGAACTATGAAGATTTTGTGTTTGTTAAGAGTGTGTGTGTGTGTGTGTGTGTGTGTTTCTGATTTAAAAAATTATACATATTCATTACAGAAAATTTGGAAAATGCAGGTAAAACTGAAGAGAAAAGTCATCTATAATATTGCCTTTAAGTTTACTTTGTAACATTTTTTATATAGTTGAGATTATTCTGTGTAAATGATTGTATTTTTATTTCCGCCTTATGTCATAACAAGTATCAGAGTTTTTATAAATATAATTTTAAGTTATTAGAAAATACCATATCAATACCCTACAATATTGGGCACTTAAGCTTTTTGCTGTCTTTTGTTATTATAATTTATGCTGAAGTGAACATACAGTTTGTGAAGTTTTTTTATACTTTTGAATTACTTTCTTATGACAAATTCCTAGAATGCCTGCAATTAAGTATAGTAACTTTTCCAAGGATTTTCATATAGCTTGTCACTGCTTTCAAGAAGTTGACCTTTGTTGTTGCTAAGTATAATACCATTACATTATATGCTAGTTCTTCTAAATGTATTTTTATCTTAATTTATTTATAGTTACTTTCTTGTGTTTGCTTTTCTCACAAAAGGATTTAAGAGAGCGTAATCTTCTAATGCTTTCTAGCTTACCTAAAGGAAAAAGCTTTATTCTACAGCAGTCAGAAAGTGCAATTACTTATTAGAGTAATAATTAATCAGTACCATTAATTGTAATTACTGTGTATTATCCTTTTTTAATATCGTTGCTTTCTAGTTTCCAGTGTAACTAGTTATTCACAAAATATTGTGTCTGAAATTTACTCACTGGCTTTTCTAAGCTAAATAGGAAACACAGGTTAGATCAGGTATGAAAAAGATATTTTTTAGTTCACAACTTAAGTTTAACATTATGTGTTCATAAATCATGATTACTGAACATTCTCTTACTAAAGCTTAGTTAAAGAAGTGACTTAACCTGCTCCAAGTCATACAGCCAGTGACAAAGTCTTGCTATGACCCTAATGACCCTCAGCAGTTTGCTGGTACCTTTAGAAAACCCTGTGCCCCCGTTTCCATGCATATAAAAGTAGGATGCAGCCTGGGTGGTGCTCAGTGGTTGGAGTGTCAGCCCAGGCACTAAAGGGTCACTGGTTCGATTTCTGGTCAAAGGCACATACCTGGGTTGCAGGAACAACCAATCGGTGGGTCTCTCTCACATCAATGGTTCTTTTTCTCTCTTTCCCTCTCTCCCCGTCCTTCCTCCTTCCTTTTCACTCTCTCTCAAAAATAAACAAACAAACAAACAAACAAATAAATAAAAATAAATGGAAAAAATATCCTCAGGTGAGGATTAACAAAATAAGTAAATAAATAAAAATAAATGAAATTAGGGTGTAATACTCTGAGTTATATCTTCATTCTCTGTCTAACCCTTATCACCCCAAAGGTAGAATCATGTGCAGTCAGATTTGGTTTTATATAACTACTAGAGGCCCGGTGCACGGATTCGTGCACATTGAAAGTAAATTAATTAGAAGGTGGCCGGTGGGACTGGGTGAGATGGGCCGGACACACCCTGGAGCCAACCTCACGGGGTCCCTCCCCGGCCGGCCTGGGGCGGCACCGGGGCTCGAAGGGTGTTTGCGGAGTGAGCAGGGTCCCTCCAGCAGGTGGGGTCCCTCAGCCTGGCCTGTGGGGATCAGGTCAAAACCGGCAGTCTGGCATCCCCCAAGGGGTTCCAGAGTGCAAGAGGACACTGCAAAGTTGCTGTTGGTTGGCAGCTCCTGCGTTGAGCGTCAGCCCCCTGGTGGTCAGTGCGTGTCATAGCTACCAGCCAGTTGGCCAGTCGCTTAGGCTTTTATATATATAGATATATAGTATTTTTACTTTAATTACATGACTTTTAAGTATCTCAACTTTATATTCTCAGCTCCATTCCTAATTTTTGCTTATTAATTTCTTGACCAGATTAACTGCTACGAGCCCTTCTACCTTTTAAATTATAAATCCAAACTAGCCACTTAATGTTTAAATTGTTTCCTAGTTATTATTGACTCCAAGATATAAGGCAAGTTTTTCAATCAATCTCTTGTAGTATCTCTCCACAACTTTAACCTGACTAAATTAGCTCTTTGCTGTTTCTTAAATACTTTGTGCTTTTTTTCTTTTTTTGCCAGTATACCTTGGACATGCAACTCTTCTTTGCTTGTGTAGCTCTTTTCCATTGCATTTACCTACTCAACTCCTGTTTGTTCTCTCAAAGTTAGATTAGAACCTTCTTTCAGAATCCTTTCATAACCTCCCAATTTAGTTACATGTCTTTCCTATGTATATTGTAGAATTTATCATAGGTATTCTATTAGTTTGCTTGGGCTCCCATAACAAAAATACCACAGACTGGGTGGCAACAACAGATTTTTATTTCTCACAGTTCTGAAGGCTGGAAGTCCAAGGTTAGGTGCCATCAGGATTGGGGTCTAGTGTGGTTTCTCTTCCTGACTTATACATGGTTGCCTTCTCAGAGGGCCTTTCTTCTGTGCGTGAATGGAGAGAGATCTCTGGTATATCTTCCTCTTATAAGGACATCAGTCCTGTTGGATTAAGGCCCCAACCTTATGACTTCATTCAACCTTTTATTATATCCTTATAGGTCCTGTCTGCAAATATAGTCACATTGAGAAGTTAGGGTTTCAACATATGAATTATGAGGGTGGATACACAATTCAGTTCATTATAGGTGTTTTAGTTGTTTTTTTATATGTCCCATCTTTTCCCCTCTAAACGGAGGAGGAACAGGGAATATAGACTATGTTTTACTTGTCTTTCTACTCCCAATGTCTAACACTAGCCACTAAATCCTGGAGTGACAGACCTAAAAATTGAACCTTAGAAATTTTACATTCCTGATGATTGTCCCTAGAGTTCTGCTTGGCCAGTATATGAAGCCCTGCCTTGGAACTACTTGTGTCCAATAAATAACATTTTGTCTCAGTCGATCTCTTGAAGAAATCTCTAGAAGTCTTCAACAGTACAGTCTGGTTCACAGTACTTTATTAAATGATCAAAAAGTACAACAGAGAAGTGAATATTTTCTCCTTATATCTTCAAACCGTTAACTCAAGGAGGAACAAAAGGAAGGAGGTGATACCAGAGCCACTGCCTCAGGAACTGAGGCCATGGAAGGGACATGACTACTTAGAGAGACACAGGCAAAAGAAAGAAGGAAAGAGAGAGGGGAATAAAGTGGCTTCCCCTCCCCTTTTACTTTATTTATTATTTTAAAAATTGATTTTTAGAGAAAGAGGAAGGGAGAGAGAGGGAGAAACATCAATGTGAGAGGGAAACATCAATTGGCTGCCTCTTGCAAGCCCGCTACCAGGGATCGAGCCTGCAACCCAGGCATGTGCCCTGACTGGTAATTGAATCAGCAACCTTTTGGTACATGATACGATGCCCAACCAACTGAGCCACACCAGCCAGGGCCTCGTTTTACTTTTCTAATGGCAGGATTTAACAATATATAACAAGATCCTGTTGAGATAGAAAATACAGTTTTTAGGTTTCCAGCCCTGGCATTTCAGAAAATAGTCATAGGACTGAGAGATAAATAACCAAGAAGTTATATCAAATCTAAAGTTCTTTAAGATGTTATTCTTTGTGCCTAAAATTCTGAAATTAAAATACTTTTAAGGAGTATTTACACCCCCCTCCATTTTAAAGATAGTTAATAATAGCAAATAGAAGTACTGTTTATCAATATCAGTTACACTTTCCAAAGTGTTTTACATATATTACTTCATTTGAAACCTATGTAGCTATATACTGTTTTTGTATAGAGGAATAAACCAAGACTCAAAAATGTTAAAAACTGGATAAAGAACACAGTAGAGTTCATATTAAAAACAACATAAACTCTATATTTTTCCAAATTCCAGACTCTATTATAAAACAACTAGAGAACTTGAGTTAAATTTCAGGGTAATTCATAAAGATGATTGACATTTTTAAAAATTTAAGTGTTTTTTCTTTTTTTTTTTTCCTTTTCAAAGAATCTTACTACTCAGGAGAATATAAAGCTCAAATTTGTTGTATGACACTTCTTAAACATCTTAAGTGATAAAGTGGTATCTTAAGCTTAAATCTTGGTATGCTAGGCCAGGATTCTTTCAGTTGCAGGTGACAGAAACCAAATGCAAACTAGCTTTTGTAAAAACTGTTTTTTGTCTTTACTATTTATCATAAAAGTTTTCGGGGAAAAACCCCAGGAAATTAGATAGACCTGGTCACAAATTAGAGTGACCATATGTTCCAATTTGCTTGGGACTATCTAACTATCAAAGTTGACTTGTGTTGTCCTTATGCTTTTATTAACATCTCTCATCTCACTCTCAAGAGAGTCCTGATTTAGATGATAAGATACATATCATAAGATACATAGACCCTTTAAACGCCCATATGCCCATCTCTTTGGTTAAATAATTAACATTTTGGCACATTTACTTAATCTATTTTATCAAAGTAAATTATGTACATCATGGAATTTTACCCCTGCATGCATTAGTATGAACCTTTTCAAAATATTACACAATTACATTATAATTATTACACCTAACAAAATGAACAGAAATCTCCTAATACTCAAATTCTCCAATTGCCCCTAAAAAGCGTTAGGTACTCCTAGGCTCTTGACTCAAGTATTACTGGATCCAGAGGCTTAGATGATGTCTTCACTTTTTATGCAGTCCCCACTACTTTTCTTAAACTGGTCTCATTCTTAGGAAGGCTTTTTTTGAGTGATGGCTGAGGTACCCCTAGCAATTTCTTATTTTCATAGTCCTTAGTGTTTTATCTAGGAGAAAGGCCTTCAAGCACCTCTATTACTCCCTGTAAACGATTCTGATTGGCCCTTCTTAAATCACATGCCCATCTTTTTATTAATTACTGTGCCCAAAGTTAAGACTCTAACAAGCCTAGATTACAGGTCTATCCCTGAGGTAGGAGAAATAAGACCATTCGATGGACAGATAAAGGAAACAAATTCTCAAAAGATAAAGAATTTGTGTCTAGAAGGCTTAAGGGATCCTGAGCAAGCAAAAACAAGATTTCTTCTTCATGTGGAAATGATTAGCAATAATGGGTGTTTAGTGGTTTCCCTGAAAAATATGTCCAAGTAAATATATGTTATTAATTTTGAGTACATAGACCTCTATTGAAAAAAAGCTCGTTATGCCTTATCATAGACTTCCGTGTTCCTTAAACAAAGAAATAAGTGCACTTGAGGTTAGTATGGTTCTTTTGCCTCTCTGGGATTTTACCAGGAGTGGCATGAGATTCATATGCATTTAGTTTTCATTGTAGTTTTAAGGTGTGTATTTTAGAGACCATGTTGAGTGTTATCTTGTTCCAAGAGTTTATTACTGAACAGCAAGCATGGTTAGTCAGTCTGAAAAAGCTTGTCTGGAGAAACATTTAGACTTATTTAAATATAGAAAAATAATCTGGCAAGAAGCAATGTTAAAACAAGTTTTAAAGATTTTAAAGAGTGACTATCAGATCTATAATGTTTTCTTTCCCTTTTTGTAGTTGCCGCAATAGTGTTGTTCTGTTCCGCTTCCAGCCCACATAACATACCTCTGACAGAAGTGATTGGGCCAATATGGCTGATGCTGCTCCTGGGAACTGTGCACTGCCAGATTGTTTCAACAAGAACACCCAAGCCGCCTCTAAGTACAGGGGGGAAAAGAAGAAGGTACTGCCTATTTAAAAATTATATTTTTTGTAGATTTCTATAATTTGAATCTATAATTATTCTTGGCTTCAATAAAATGCTGTCTTGTAAAGTTACTCTTTCAAATAAAGCAGTGAGCTTCAGAATCAGCTACCAAATATGATTTTGTTTTCTGTATTTGCTTCAACGTAATTTTGAGACCACACACCTGTTTTGTTTTTATTTTCTTTCTTAACGTTAATTTCTAGGCACCTAATACCAATGTAGGGAATATATGTTAGTTGGAATTGCTAATAATTTCCACTGTTTAAAAAAGTTTGTACTTATAAGATGCTTTGCCAAAAACAAGAACCAAGAAAAAATTTCAGCTAAATTTTATTTATTAAATGCTATTTGAGCTCTGGCTGGGCAGCTCAGTTGGTTGGAGCTTCATCCTGTGCAATAAAGGTTGCAATTCCTGGTCAGGGCATGTGCAGGAGGCAACCAATTGATGTCTCTCTCTCTAAAAAATAAAATAATAAATCAATAAACATGTCCTCGGGTGAGGATTATGAATGAATGAATGAATGAATGAATGAATGAATGAATGAATACATGCTATTTGAAACTATGCAATATTGCCCCTTGGTTAAGTAAACATAGCAAGTCTCACTGGCCACTCTGTGCAATGGAGTTCTGTTTGAAGGGTCTTTTGGAGCAATTCCTCTTTTGAATATTGTTGCTAAGAGATTGTGATATATGCAGTTTAGAGGTGTTAAAAATTAAGCCCTTTTCATTTTGAAAAGATAAATAGATAAATAGCACTGATAGTCAGTTAGATTATAATTCTTTTATTCAGATTTTCTTCCTCACCTTCAGGTAAGTGGCATTCAAATGGGAAGAAATACTTTTGTTAATACCTGTCTAATGTGACCTTACAACCTAATATTCACTGACTGGCAGTATAAGCAAGGAGCAGTACCTTACCATTTATAGAAATTGGTCTCGAACATGTACTTTATGTTTGGGTTAACTTTCATCCAGTAAATTTGAATTTTATTGTACATTAAAATTCCTGTGTTTATGTTTACAAAAATTTTGAACATATTACTGAGAAAATGGTTGTTAAAATTTTCAAGTTACTTTCCATTCTTAATCTCTTCTAATGAAGGAAATTAAGAAAAGCAGCCCATTTGGAAGTGCACAGAGAAGGAGATGGTTCTAGTACTACAGATAATTCACAGGAGGGAACAGTTCAGAGCCACTGTACAAGCACCTCATACAGCATTGGAGCTGTCTTCAGAGATCTTTGGCATGCTGCTTTCTTTTTATCAGGGTTTGTATTTATTCCAGATTTTATATGGCGCAGAGCACTATCCCTTTTCTGCCACTTCAGTCTCAGGTAATGAATATTAATGACTTTACATATGACAGACCTATTACAGATTTTGTTTTTATCAATTATAATGCTATAGATAATGAAAAATAGAGACGATAAAGTTTATTTTGGGATATATGTAAATATTTCTAAATGAATATATACCATCAGAGTATATTTAGTTGAGTTTCTAAATTTTAATTTCTTTTGTGATTTCTCAAGTCCTACTTCTATTAAATTGGTTATTTTTGTTAGTACTATGGGTCAAATTGGCTTTACTAATATGTCATGAGACTTGTATATTTTAAATTGAATCCCTGCCTCGGTTATCTAAAATTGTCTGATATAAAGCATGTAGGCATTTGTATTTGAAAGAATAAGATGTATACTATAGGATGAAATTCTATTTTTGTGTATTGGGCTTTTGTATAGTTTGTACCACAATGAATGTTTACCAAATAAGGAAATGTGATTATAGCAAATTTCAAAAGTAAATTAAACCTAACTCAATGTTGTATAATTATTTTGAATAATTAATTCAAAACACTTAAGGGGTATATTACTCGTGCACATATACACATAACAAATTTGAAAGGGGTTAAAAAGCTATGATCAAAATAGTATAACTGATAAAAGTTGCTAAACTAATAAATCAAGAAAAGAGATACTACAAATAACTAATTTGGTCACTTTTGTTAACTCCTCTACTAATACTGTTTCATCAATATGTGATTGTGCTCTTATGATAAAGTTTATCATGCATTACATAATTAAGGAATTATATCCTGGGCATATTTTCATTGATTGTGATTTTGGGGGAAATTCTCCAAAATTTTAATAGTTTGCAATAACATTGCATAAAGTTGCTTCCTCCAGAGAAGATACAGGTTCGGTTTGGTTTTTAACTTGCATTGGATTCTGTCTGTATCTCTCTTAGTCCGTTTTTATTTATTTATTTTTAAATAAATAGCTCTCCTTTCTAACAGTAGAATGTAATAGTTTTATCACTGCAAAGCCAGTTTCTTAAACATTTCTCAAGAACTTTTAATAAGCAATTATAAAAAAGCATATGGATATATTTTCCTTTTGGGGAATCATTTAGTTGTTTTGGTTGTCCATAACTGATATTTTATAACTTAGTATTCAGAATCCCTCTAATGTAGTACATTGGTGCCTTTGGAATTCTACTGTGTTTCTCAAATTAGATTCAGACTTCAATTTCCCTCCTTTGGGACTGTAGCATAACCTTGACTACTAGCCATTGGTACAATAATGACTAAGTCCCTTTGGGTTTATTCTCTGTAATCATGGCAATTATAATCTACATGTTTTTAAAGATGCACTGTTTTCAACTAACTCATTCTGGGATTGGTTTGCCAGCTTATAAATAAGACTTTTAAATATTAAGTACAAGAAGATCTTAAGAAAAATGTTAATTTTAGAAGTTCTGATCTTGAGTTTTGAAATCTTGATGTTTTGTTCTTTCAGGCTTTAATAAGTCAGAAAGGGCTTAAATTGAAATATCAACTTGGGACTTAAAATTGTTTCTGGTATAAAAAGTTGAAAAACTGGATACTTCCATTAAAGTGTTTGAATTAACATAACTGATGGGAAAATAAATGCATAACCACACAAGGATTTAAACTTTGTGTATGGTATCTTGTTGGTTTTCTAGATGTTAGGATGAAATCTACAATTCTTTTTTTTTTTTAAATATGTTTTATTGATTTTTTACAGAGAGGAAGGGAGAGGAATAGAGAGTTAGAAACATCGATGAGAGAGAAACATCGATCAGCTGCCTCCTGCGCACCCCCCACTGGGGATGAGCCCGCAACCAACGCACATGCCCTTGACCGGAATCGAACCCGGGACCCTTTAGTCCGCAGGCCGACGCTCTATCCACTGAGCCAAACTGGTTTCGGCGAAATCTACAATTCTTACATCCTGTATTTATAAGTTGTAAAGGCCCTACTCATCATCTCTAAGTACATTTTTTAATCCACTCATCTGCTGATGGGCACTTAGGCTGTTTCCAAATCTTAGCTATGGTAAATTGTGCCTCTATGAACATAGGGGTGCATATATCCTTTCTGATTGGTGTTTCTAGTTTCTTGGGATATAGTCCTAGAAGTGGGATCACTGGGTCGAATGGGAGGTCCATTTTTAATTTTTTGAGGAATCTCCATACTGTTCTCCACAGTGGCTGCACCAGTCTGCATTCCCACCAGCAGTGCACGAGGGTTCCTTTTTCTCCGCATCCTCTTCAGCACTTGTCGTTTGTTGATGATAGCCATTCTGACAGGTGTGAGATGGTACCGCATTGTTATGATTTGCATCTCTTGGATGATTAGTGACTTTGAGCATGTTTGCATATGTCTCTCGGCCTTCTGTATGTCCTCTTTCGAAAAGTGTCTATTTAAGTCCTTTGCCCATTTTTTGATTGGATTGTTTATCTTCCTTTTATTAAGTTGTATGAGTTCTCTGGAGATTAAACCCTTATCTGAAATAGCATTGGCAAGTATGTTCTCCCATGCAGTAGGCTTTCTTGTTGTTTTGTTGATGGTTTCTTTTGTTGTGCAGAAGCCTTTTATTTTGATGTAGTCCCATTTGTTTATTTTCTCTTTAGTTTCCATTGCCCTATGAGCTGTATCAGTAAAGATATTGCTATGTCATATGTCTGATATTTTGCTGCCTGTGGAGTCTTTTAAGATATTTATGGTTTCCCATCTTCCATTTAAGTCCTTTAACCATTTTGAGTTTGTTTTCGTGTATGGTGTAAGTTGGTGATCTAGTTTCTTTTTTTTTTTTTTTTTTCATGTATCTGACCGCATTTCCCAGCACCATTTATTGTAGAGACTGTCCTGACTCCATTGTATGCTCTTGCCTCCTTTGTCAAATATTAATTGAGCAGAATGGCTTGGGTCTATTTCTGGGTTCTCTGTTCTGTTCCATTGGTCTCTATGTCTGTTCTTGTGCCAGTACCACAAGAGCCAGTTTTGAGAACTGTGGCTTTATAATATAGCTTGATATCTGGTATTGTGATCCCTCCAACTTTGTTCTTTCTCAGGATTGCTGTGGCTATTCGGGGTCTTTTTTTTACTCCAGATGAGTTCGTTCTAGGTCTGTGAAATATGCCATTGGTATTTTAATGGGGATTGCATTGAACCTATAAATTGTTTTGGGTAATATGGACATTTTAATGATGTTGATTCTACCAATCCATGAACACGGTATGTTCTTCCATTTGTTTATGTCTTCCTCTATCTCTTTTTTCAATGTCCTGTAGGTTTCCAAGTAAAGGTCTTTTACCTCCTTAGTTAAGTTTATTCCTAGGTATCTTAATTTTTTTGGTGTGATGGTAAATGGGATTGTTTTTTTCTTTTCTCTTCCTGTGAGTTCATTATTAGTGTATAAAAAAGCCATAAATTTCTGGGTGTTAATTTTGTATCCTGCTACATTGCCGAATTCATTTATTAAGTCTAGTAGTTTTTTGATGGAGTCTTTGGGGATTTCTATGTACAATATCATGTCATCTGCAAATAATGACAGTTTTACTTCTTCTTTTCCAATTTGGATGCCTTTTATTTCTTCTTCTTGTCTGATCACTATGGCTAGCACTTCCAGTACTATATTGAACAGGAGTGGTGACAGTGGGCATCCCTGTCTTGTTCCTGTTCTTAGGGGAAATGGATTTAGTTTTTGCCCATTCAGTATGATGTTGTCTGCAGGTTTGTCATATAAGGCTTTTATTATGTTGAGTTATGATCCCTCTATTCCCATTTTGCTGAGAGTTTTTATTAAGAAAGGGTGTTGGATTTTGTCAATTGCTTTTTCTGCATTGATTGATATGATTATGTGATTTTTGTCTCAATTTGTTTATGTGATGTATCACATTTATTGATTTTTGGATATTGTACCATCCTTGCATCCCAGGAATAAATCCCACTTGGTCATGGTGTGTGATCTTTCTAATGTAGTACTGGATCAAATTTGCTAGAATTTTGTTGAGGATTTTAGCTTCTATGTTCATCAAGGATATTGGCCTGTAGTTCTCTTTTTTTGTGGTGTCTTTATCTGGCTTTGGAGTTAGGGTAATGCTGGCTTCATAGAAAGAGCTTGGAAGTGTGCCTTCCTCTTGAATTTTTTTGAATAGTCTGAGGAGGATAGGTTTTAGTTCTTCCTTGAATGCTTGGTAGAACTCCCCTGTAAAGTCGTCCGGACCAGGGTTTTTGTTTGCTTGAAGGTTTTTGATTATTACTTCAATTTCTTCGGGAGTTATCAGCCTATTCAGGTTTTTTTTAATTTTTATTCTTCCTGATTGAGTTTTGGAAGCTTGTATTTTTCTAAGAATATGGCCATTTCGTCTAGGTTGTCCAGTTTGTTGGAATAGAGTTGTTCATAGTATTTTTTCATAATCCTTTGAAATATTTACATTTTTTGTTTTCTTTGTCAGTTCAGCTTGGTTTGGAACTTATCTGCATTTAGTTCATGAGAAACCTCAGGTAGCTACCATAGCTTAGTAACTTAGTGTTCATGTCTCTGATAGTGTTACTCAGACTTTGCAGAGATAGTGGGGAGAGAAACAACCCAGAGAAGATTAGGAGGAGGCAGAGATAAGGAAAGGAGGAAGTGGGAGATCGCTGAGAGGTGTCAGTGATATGGCATGGATGCTGTTGGCACTCTTTCCCCTGGCATAATACAGTTTTTACCCTGTCCTGGTAAGGAAGGAATAATACAGTCTTAACCCTGTCTGGTAAGGAAGGAATCATCCTTCAAAGCCTTTTCACTGGGCTCTTAACTTTTGTCCTCTCGAGTTCTGGTTCACTCTGCACATTTTCAACCATTTTTTCTACTTTGACTACTGGCCTCCAGACCTATGTTTTAAACTGCCTACTGATCTTAGGAGGGCATTGTAGGTCTACCATTTCCATCTTTCTTCCCAAATAAATTTCTCCTCTTGCATATCCTGTCTGATTAATGGTTCTACCAACTTTCCAGTTTTCCTTTACCACCTTTCCCTTCTCCCTTTCCAGCCCAGTGTCATTTCCATGAACTTTCATAAATACCTTTTCAGAAAACTCCTTCTCTATCTTTGAGTTCTCACATTTTCAAGATATCAAGTAACTTTACCTCCCTTGGTCTTTTTCCACATCTCCACGTTCAAGGGAGAGGTAAAGGGAGTAGTTGATAACTGTTTCTATTATTTTCTTCCCCAGGCACGGAAGGTCACAAGTTTACACTGCACCTTTTATTTTCTCTTTTTGCCCCTTTCCTCTCCACTAGAATCCATTTTCCTCCCTCCCTCTGCCACTCTTAAATGGTCTTTGTCCCGTGGTTCATTCCCTTGGCCTTTTCATGTCTCTTAGGATCACGTAGAAAGAGAAGGGTTTGAAGACTGGACTTCTGAGTCTTGGCAACTCTGTAGAGATGTGTTCTGAATGACTAGAAAGCATCAGAGTGCCCTGACTGGTGTGGCTCAGTTGGTTGGAACATCATCCAGTACACTGAAAGGTCGTGGATTCAGTTCATGGTTAGGGCACATACTCAGGTTGAGGATTCAGTTCCCAGTCGGGGATCTCACACATTGATGTTTCTGTCTCTCCCTCTCCCTCTCCCTTCCTCTCTCTCTAAAAAGCAATTTTTAAAAAATCAGGTTGGGGAGAAAGCCTTGGAGCTCTGTAGAGCACGAGAGAAGTATGGTCTGTCTGTCCCTTTCAGTAATCTGGCAGGAGGAGATCAGGAAGGAGAGGGTCTTGTTTGTATAAGACAAAACTTTCTAGGCTTTGATGAGTGTGTTAACAAGAAATCCTAACAGGAAGTTTCCCAAAGAATGTAGTTGGAGGTAATATGGAGAATTAAATTAGCCTCATAGTCAGAAGGTCTGTAATCTAGTGCTATGTTTGCCTCTTAAATAAATCATTTAGACCTTTTTATACTTCTGATTCCTTATTTCCAAATTTACCATTTCAAATAGGGGAGTTCCAATAACACTGAGTAACTGTAGTGTCAAAAATAACTTTTTTGGTGCATTTAAAAAAACTTTGGTTGTTGACCCACATGAAGGCAATATACTAGTTTCTTTCTTGCAAAAATGATACTCTGGAGAAAATTCAAGGGGGTTTATTTAAATATAATTAATTATAATTGCTTTTAATAATGTTCTATGATAAAGTTAATCTGCACTGAGCACATTCTAATTTTGTGTCGGACTTACATTATATTTCTACTAACCATTACCTTTGGATAGCCATTATTTCACCCACTAGAGACTCTGAAGAGGACTCTTCAAGCATTTGCCTATTAATCAAAAATGTCTTGTTTATTATTTTCTATATCATATCTTATATATTGAGAAAAATTTAATTCCTAAATGAAGAAACTCAATTGTAGCTACACGATTACTGATATTTTTTCAGAGTATTTCAGTGGGTGAAAGAGTTTACTTCTTTATTTTCTTTATGTTCTTTATTTCTACTTCTTCCATTATTTAGAACAGTGGTTCTCAACCTTTTTAATGCCGAGACCCTTTAATACAGTTCCTCATGTTGTGGTGACCCCCCAACCATAAAATTATTTTCATTGCTACTTCATAACTGTAATTTTGCTACTGTTAATGAATCATAATGTAAATATCTGTGTTTTCCGATGGTCTTAGGCAACCCTGCTAGCGGTTCTCAACCTGTGGGTCGTGACCCACAGATTGAGAACTGCTGCTGTAGAGCCTAAGACCATCGGAAAACACAGAATAGAGTTGTTCATAGTATTTTTTCATAATCCTTTGAAATATTTACATTTTTTGTTTTCTTTGTCATTTCAGCTTGGTTTGGAACTTATCTGCATTTAGTTCATGAGAAACCTCAGGTAGCTACCATAGCTACCAACCCTGCTAGCAGTTCTCAACCTGTGGGTCGTGACCCACAGATTGAGAACTGCTGCTGTAGAGCCTAAGACCATTGGAAAACACAGATATTTACATTACGATTCATAACAGTAGCAAAATTACAGTTATGAAGTAGCAACGAAAATAATTTTATGGTTGGGGGTCACCACAACATGAGAAACTGTATTAAAGGGTCGCAGCATTAAAAAGGTTGAGAACCACTGATTTAGAACCTTATATAAAGTTTTTCTTTTTTTCATATATATTTATATAACAAAGGTTCTATGTCTCCATTGTGTATTAAAATAAATTTATCCAAGATATTTATATATATATATTAATGGTGAAGTATTTGGATAAATGAGAATGTTAAAAATAATTTAAACCACTAACTGCAACTTAATCTGATAATTACTGATATATTTTTTAAAAATAAAACTTTAAAAACATATTATTAATCATAATAAAATGGACAAATTTTTTTATCCTAGATTTTGCTCAAAGTCCAGGTAATTTTGACCAAGAATTGTTTGATAAGCTAAGGCATGTCTCTTAGAATTGCTATTTGTAAGACCTCAGAACCTATAAAATAAGCTGAACTATGACACTGATATACACTTTTATTTTATATGATGGATACTGTATTTCTAAATTATTTGTTGTAAAAATGAGGTGGGCATTAAAATTCTGAGAAGTAACTACCGGATTTTATTACTAACAGATCATAATTTCTATCAGTAACCATCCAAAATAAGGTAAGTCCATTTAACGTGCTTCTGAATTTTTTTTTTTTAGATCAAAGAAAACAAAGAATTCAATTGATAAATCAACTGAGACTGACAATGGCTATGTATCCCTTGATGGGAAAAAGACTGTTAAAAGCAGTGAAGGTGGAGTACAAAGCCATGAACCTCAATGTGAAACTATTCAATCAGAAGAGACAACCTGGAACAAAGGAACACTGAGGAACATTCCCAGTAAAGTAAGTGTGGTTTTTAAAAAATAATTTTCTTGTGTGGTTTTGCATTAGCTAATGGACTATATATTTTTGAACTATATTTTTTTCTCCCGAATTTATTCTCTGAGTCTTTAAAAATCACACTGATGAAGCTGAAAATCAGATAAAGTAATACGAATAAACTTCATTGTCAATATAATTAGTGCCTTCTTGAATTGATTAATGACTCAAATTTTTTCAAAATGTTAAAGCACTTTAATAATTTCATAGTTGATTCTTATTAAACCTTACCTTTTCTTGCCCCATTTCCATGTGTATAAGAGTTTGTTTTAAATTGAACATCAAATTATTCTAGAAACTAAACTTAGAAACCTGGTTTTCCATTCATGTTTCCCATAAGAAAATACTACCTTGTTTTTCCTACCTTTATTACCATTGGTGTCAGCACATTTATTTTGTTGTTAGTTATAAAAAAATTCTTGAGAGAACCAAGATGGCGTCATAGGTAAATACCTATACTCGCTGCCTCTCACAGCCACATCAAAATTACATCTAAAAGGCAGAACAATTACTACCCAGAACCGCGGGAAAGGTGACTGAGTGGAAGTTCAACAACTAGAGAGGTGAAGAAAGCGCAGTGAGACTGGTAAGAGGTGCTGAGGCACATAAAGTGCTGGCACCTGGATGTGCTGCTATTTTAATTAGGAGGGAGATACAAGCTCCCGCTTGTTCTGAACTTCAGTTCCGGGCGAGACTCTGGGAGACCCAGACACATGGGGGAGAAACTGGACTGTCTGGCATCGGGACAGGAACGCAAGGGTGGCTTTCAGAGGTGCTCACAGCGATCATTGTTCCTGCATGGGGGCGCAGGACACGGAGACCCGGGGACCTCTGGTGCAGGGCTGGCTGGCAGCCATTGCTGTTTGCTCTGCCCTGGTGATTCCCAGAGACCCTGCTCCTCCCAGTTTACCACCCCACCCAGGCTGTATGCATCTGCTTTTGCATATGAATGGCCTGTCCTTTCTCCTTCTAAAACCTGTCAAACTGCAGCTGGGTCAGAGGGCCCCAGAGCTTCCAAAGGAAGGTCCAAGGCCTGGCAGCAGCTGGGCCTCGTCTGGGCACTTCCAAACCCCATACAAAGAGGAGAAATCTGCAGATGTCTCTGTAGCTCCTGCTGGGTGGCCCCAGACAGTGGCTGACCTTGCACCTCATTGGAGATCCAAGACCCAGTGTACCCAGTGGTCAGAGTGAGACCATACCGGATTACAACTCTTCACATCCCATAAGAGACACACTCAAGGGGCAGATTCGATGAGCACCAAAGCCCTACTGAAGCAAGGCCTGCCCCATAAGGGTGTCTCCTGCGCAACAGATCTTCCAGTGTAGACACAGCTGGTCATCACAACCAATTGTCCTGGAGGTCAATTCCTCCCAGTGATACCAACAGCAATCAAGGGTTAACTACAGCAGCCCACAAAGGGGTGCACCAAGAGCATTCACCTCAGGTGACTGGGGAGGCTGAGCCACTGGGCCCTCCCTATGGGACACGTACCACACAAGGCCACTATCAACTCAAGGAGACTTAGCAGCTACCCAGTACATAGAAATAAACACAGGGAAGCAGCCAAAATGCGGAGACAAAGAAACAAGTCACAAATGAAAGAAATGGATGAAAGCAAAATACTGGATATAGAGTTCAAAACCACGGTTATAAGGTTACTCAAGAATCTTCTAGAAACCTCTGAGAAATTTAGTGAGACCCTCAAGAATAGGAAAAAGGACCAATCAGAAATTAAGTATACACTGACTGAAATAAAGAATAATGTACAGAGATCCAACAGCAGACTAGAGGATCCCAAGAATCAAGTCAAAGATTTGAAATACGAAGAAGCAAAAAACACCCAAATGGAAAAGCAAAAAGAAAAAAAGAATCCAAAAATATGAAGATAGTGTAAGGAGCCTCTGGGACAACTTCAAGCATACCAACATCTGAACTATGGGGGTGCCAGAATAAGAGAGAGAGCAAGATATTGAAACCTATTTGAAGAAATAATGACAGAAAACTTCCCCTACCTGGTGAAAGAAATGGACTTACAAGTCCAGGAAGTGCAGAGAACCCCAAAGAGGACCAAGGGCAAAAGACAAAGAGAGAATCTTAAAAGGAACAAGAGAAAAACAGTTAGTTACCTACAAGGGGATACCCATATGACTCTCAGCTGATTTCTCAACGGAAACTATGCAGGCCAGACGGGAGTGGCAAGAAATATACAAAGTGATGAACAGCAAGAACCTACAACCAAGATTACTCTACCCAGCAAAGCTATCATTTAGAATTGAAGGTCAGATAAAGAGCTTCACAGACAAGAAAAAGCTAAAGGAGTTCATCACCACCAAACCAGTATTATATGAAATGCTGAAGGGTATTCTCTAAGAAGAGGAAGCAGAAGAAAAAGGTAAAGATAAAAAATTATGAACAACAAAGTGACAACAAATACATATCTATCAACAAGTGAATCTAAAAATCAACTGAGTAAAAAATCTGATGAACAGAATAAACTGGTGAATAAAATAGAATCAGGGGCATAGAAAGGGAGTGGACTGACAATTCTCTGGGGGAAGGGGTTGTGGGGGGTGCGGGAAGAGATTGGACAAAGAGCTTACACCTATGGACGAGGGCAGTGGGGAGGGGGGAAAGGCCTGGAGTGGGGTGGGAATCGAGTGGAGGGGAGCTATGGGGGGGGGGAGAGGAACAACTGTAATAATCGGAACAATAAAGATTTAAAAAAAGAGAGAAATAAACAAAAAGAAAAAATTCTTATTGAGCACATATTTGTTAATAGTTGTTTATTTACTTTTCCAAAATAATAAAGCTACCCTGGGCTATTGTAGCAAAGCCTAATGTAGATCTTCTGTCTCTTTATTTCACTGAATTTTTCTGGTTAAATAACTTACTCTTTAAAAGCTGGTACAATAAAATAATATGGTCAAATTAAAAGATGTTTACTGTTAAATTTAGCAATGTAAGCATGAACATTTGTGTTGAGGAAAATAAATAGAAGAAAAGAAGATTCTCTAATTTTGAATGAAGTATGTGTTACTACTTGACAGTACATGTATTTTTAGGACCAGTAGCTGTACAATAAATAGTTTGGGACTGCAATGAAATATAGTACATTACTTGATTTTAGATTGTTGACACATTTAGCTCTCTGATAATGTGAATCTCACATTACTATCAACACTGAACAAATAAGTTTTCAATCATTAAACTTTCAAACACACTTTCTGGTATGTATTACCTATTAAAGCTATATGAAAGAAACATGGAAGTGTCAATAAAACTCATGTTCTGAGTCTCTCAATTTGAGGATTTCTGAAATCTGGATGTGTCTTAATGTCACCTCCTCCTGCCTCATAAGCCATTATTTACTCAGTGGTGGTCTTATAATTGATCATATTTTTAGTTTGTGAAAATAGTACAATTAGTTCATCACAGGTCTCTCAGCTTCTTTTATCCTATTTTATATTTTATAATTTTGTAAGCTATTTCAAATATTTTTGTGGAACAGAAACATTATAGAACAATTTGACAAATGAATGTGGAATTACTCTTAACATTAAAATGCCAGGATAGTCACTGATTTAAGATATTTTTTCAGAAAATTGAGTAGCACTAATCACTTTGAGGGGTTTAAAGGTATTTAAAGCTATATGTGCATATGTATATAATTGAAAGTTTTGCACTTTCATAACTGCAAGTTAAGTTAGAAATTACCATAATCCTCTTTGTGTACTCCCATTTTAGGATACCCAAAGGACAATAACAAATGTCTCTGATGAAGTCTCCAGCGAGGAAGGTCCTGAAACAGGATACCCATTACGCCGTAATGCGGACAGGACTTCTGAGAGCATTCTTCGGAATAGAAAGTCACACCATTATAAGAAACATTACCCTAATGAGGTATATACTTTGGCTTTACATATATACATACATATCTTTTTTTAAAAATATATTTTTATTGATTTCAGAAAGGAAGGGGGAGAGAGAGAGAGAGAGAGAGAGAGAGAGAAACATCAGTTATGAGAGAGAGTCATTGATCGGCTGCCCCCTGCACGCCCCCTACTGGGGATTGAGCCTGCAACTCGAGCATGTGCCCTGGGACCCTTCAATCTTCAGGCTGATGCTCTATCCACTGAGCCAAACCGGCTAGAGCCATATCATTTTTTATATGTTACTAATTTACAACTTCTTTTAACAATTGAATTAAAAATTAACAATAATTATTAAAAGAACATATTTCCCCTCAGTATCACTATCTTATTGTTATATATTCTGGATTTATAGAGTAGCAGTTTTAGATTTATGTGTTGCATATATGATAAATAGCCATACATTTGTACTCATTTTGTGTATTTTCTCTGAAGATTCATACATTCAGTTCACTGTTTACCTTTAAAGAAGCCCATCCTGGAGAGACAATCTGTGAACTCCTGGGTTAGTCTTTCCCACAATTTGAATGGCTTTATGACTAATTGATTATTGCAAAGTTATTATTCTAAGTGACTTTCTTTATGTTCTTGTCACCAGTTATTAAGTTGCCCATACTATTATATTCAATCTTTTTTCTTATTAACGTTTGTGTGTTTTTTCTAAACCCTTTTCTGACTTACCACATCTCTTAAAGTTATCACATCTCTTGAAGCTCTTTAAATAGTAAAAGAATTTCATTCAACTGTATTTTCGGTTTTTATTCTAAAGAACTAAGAACATTTTATTATCTCCCTTCAAGGCAAATGAATCAATTGCTTCACAAAGGAGGCCTTCACAGCGGAGATATTCCTCCCAATTGAAAAACACACCACACGTAGGTGTCGTTCTACGCCTCCGCCCCTCCTACCAGTTTCAGTGTATTTTCTATACATCTCTAATTGTAGGGCTTCCATTCAGCCAGATTTCAGGTGGTTCTGAATGATGGTGGTTCTATATTTTAGTTGTAATTTTGATGTTATGGAAGGCGTCAAGTACCCGTGTTTACCCATGCCACCAACTTGATTCTCCTCATGGTCATTTTGTTTTTCAAGAAAAGTTATCCAGTCGTTGGTCCATTGGAGGGCCGATACTAGATTAGGCTGCCATGGAGTTTGGTACCAAAGGGGTTGGGAATGTGGTGGTGATCTGTCATTCAGTGTGGACTTTTACTTAACCCCTCTTTCCATATTCCCCCGCTTCCCACCCGCAACCCACTTACCTTTTTCTGTGATATACTATATCTGGTTGGCTTCTTTCAATCACCTGTTGGGAAGATGATGGATTACTTGATTATCTGGGATATAGAAGGTTTCCTGGGAAATTGATAGCTTCATTTAAGCATTTGACTTATTTTCTTCTCTGTCCTGCTTTGTTAACTCTACAAGTGTCTTTCAATTTGTCTTCCCTATTGTAGATAAGATTCTCATCTAATAAATGCATTTGATGGAAAACACAATGCAGAAACTATGGGCTTGGAATCAAACTATTTAAATAACTTTGGAAAAATTATTTAACTTCTCTGAGTCCCAGTTTCTGCCTGTATAATCAGGGGGAGAGAGAAGGAGAGCAGCCTCATCAGATTGTTAGGATTAAATAAGATTATGTATAATTGCTTAATACAAAGCACTCATATTATAAATGCTTATTCCTTTTAAGTAAATAATCCTCTCTTCATTTGACTATATGCTGTTTTAGCTATCTAAAGATTTGAAATAAGCAGAGCGAATCAAATGAGCTATTAAGTTGAGCTGTTTTTCCTCAATTCTAAAATTTCCTATTTTTAGTCTGTAATCAGCAATTTATAATGAAATTCAAAGTGGCCATTAATCACTTAAATATTGCAGATAAAATAGTGTTTGAAATATAAGCAATTCTAGGCAATAATTTTTACATTATGCATTTATAAAATTTCCTATTTATTAATCAGTATTTGACAAAATACTTTTATCAGGAATTATAGGTATTTCCTTATTCCTGAAATCACCCATTAGTTTCAGTTAAACATTGGCCCTTTAATCTGATACTTTTTTTTTCTGATCAGCAAGTCTGCATCAAAATTAGTGATAGATAATAAGCTAGCTTTATGAAAAAATTTAAATTAGCAATTACTGGTTGCTTATTACTTCTGTCCTTGTTATCTAATGAAAATTGTTATGATGAAAACTACTTAGGTTTCAAGTATTCTGCTTGACAGTGAATCTGATATATTTTTGAAGTGCTTTTTGTAAAAAAAAAATAGCAGACTGATTTTTACCCTTTTTCTGTAAATTTTTTTCTCTTTTTATTTTTTTATTTGTTTTTCTATTCAATTCTTTCAAAAAAAATTTTTTTTTTTTACTTTTCTCTCAAACAACCCTGCCACAAATGCTCTATCACATACTAAATATACATGGTGCCCCATTCTAATATACACAAGTTAATTGTCAATAATATAACTCACTCATTCAAGATATTGTGTTACCTGTGGTAAAGATGGTTTTTGTATTTGGTAGACTTACAGTGTATTTGAGAGTTATGATTTATTTGAATATATGAAATACATGAACATTTAATTAACCCAGATAATATAGATGCTAGATAGCAAGACAAAATTTATTGTCAAATGAATATAATAATAACTCACTGCAGGGACAAAGTATTCACTCTAAATAGAAGATTTTAAACTAACATTTGTTGAACCTCTGCTTTGTACAGGTTTGTATTAAAAACTATAGTGCTCATTTAATTTTTAATATCTCTTTAGGGTAGGTAGTTTTATTTCCCATTGTCATGAGCTGATTTGTCCCTTAAGTCTCTAAGGTAAGCCAGCTAGAAAGGGGTAGAGATGGTAATTTCCTGACACTTTGTTGAGTGGGCTTTAAAGAAGAGAAGGACTTATAATGAGAGGTAGGAATATACTGAGAGGCTGGAGTGGCAACGAACAAGTTGTGTTTAGGAGTTAAGGACTAGCCCATTGTCACTGGAAGAGAAGGCTGTGGTACTGAGAAGTGGAAAACAAGGTCCAAAAATAGCCGTTGAAGAGAGCGTGGTAGGTGAAGGAATTTGAACTTTATCCAGAAGAACAGCAGTGGGAAGCCACAGAAGGATTTTGGTCAGAGGAGTGAAAGAACAGTTGTACTTTTGGAAGGTTAACCTGGAAAGAGGGAAGGCCTTTTAGGTAGGGGTCAATTAGGAGGCTCTTATGGCATACAAAGAATGAATGATATTTGGTGATAGCATAGAAAGACAAACAAACAACATTTTAAAGGTAGAATTGACAAATCTTAGTGCCAGGATAACTAAAATCGAATCTAAAAATTTCAGCACACTTTGCTATAAGGATGGCTGTTATTCTTTATTCAGTAAAAGTTATGAATTCATTTAAATTAAAATTTTACTCAAAACTATTTATTTTGTATGTTAAAAACTAAGAAAATAGTAAATTTATTAGAAATTATTTAACTTCTTTCTTTTAGTTTTTTACTTTCATATCATAGATTATCTCAAACACATGAATTGGCACTTTGTAGCTATTCATGTGTTTGAGATAATTTATGATTATTTATTCATTTTGTCAATTTATTGAACTTGTTTGAGAAACTAAGACAATAGATACGTTAAATCTATTGTTGCTAAAATAGACTAAGTAAGAAAACTCCATTAAACCATCAATTAAAGTGGGTGACTATGCAGTCCATGTGAATGTAGACTAGTCTTTGCCTGCCTGAATTCTGAACTTTGTATAAAGTTTAAGTGAAAGAAGTCATTGGCAAAGGGGAGGAGGAGGAGGGGATGTCAAGCGGGGAAAAAGGAGACATGTAAAACTTTAGACAATAAATAAATACAAAGAGAAAGAAGTCATAATCTTTGTATGCAAAGTAACACTTGAGCTGAAATGTGAAATAAATTTTGATATGAGGAAATTTTGTTACTCCTTAAAAATTAATATGTATTTTTAATGTTTTGCTATCTATTTCACTGTTATTTGACAGTGTGTTTATTGTTTTAGCAAAAAGTAACAATATATGGTTCTAATAGAATCCTTTGAATTGGAAAGGGTACATAAATTGTATTAATGTCAAAGAATATCTTGATTTCAGGATGCCCCAAAATCGGGTACTAGTTGCAGCTCTCGCTGTTCAAGTTCCAGACAGGATTCTGAGAGCACAAGGCCAGAATCTGAAACAGAAGATGTATTATGGGAAGACTTGTTACATTGTGCAGAATGCCGATCATCTTGTACCAGTGAGACAGATGTGGAAAATCCTCATGTTAATCCATGTGTGAAAAAAGAATATAGAGATGATCCTTTTCACCAGGTTGGTTTACAGTTGTCATGGGCTAATTTGTCCCTTAAGTCTCTGGGATGATTTTAATTTCTAGTAATAAATAATTTAAGCCACTGGTGGTTTCTGCAGGTTTTTCTCCTTTGAATGTACAAAATTTACAGAGGTGAAGAAAAACCTTACATTTAATTAAAATATTCTGGTAAAAAAATTTTTTTAAATGTGAGCTGTGGTCTGGCTTCATTGGAACATAGAATCTCATCATTTATGTTATGGTTATGTTTCTGAACTTGCAAACATATGTTTCTGAAAAGTTGTTGGTAAATGGAGTTTTATAAGTCAACTTGTGTTTTAAATGCAGTAGTCTTTTTCTCACTCAACAGACTTCATGCTCAGATTTATTTATACCTGTGGTCTTAACTCCACTGTAAGATTGTAATTCACAGAGCTATATTTCATGAATATCAGATTTGTATCTCCAAGTGCCTATAATAGTGCTGTCGAATAGAAATATAATGAGAGTCACATATGTAATTTAAAAATTTCTGGTAGCCGCATTAAAATGTTTTAAAAGGTGAAATTAATTTTAGTATATTTTCTTTAACCCTATATTCAAAATATCACTTCAACATATAACTAATGTGAAAAATAATGAAATAATATACACTAAGTGGCCAGATTATTATGATCTCTGAACGCATAATAATTTGGCCACTCAGTGTACTTCTCTTGAGTACCTCATTTATTTGATATCAAAGATACTATAAATCTTGCACCTGATCAGTTTTCCCCTTTCCACTGGCTGATAGAAAGCTCAGGGCAAATAGGTGGTTGATCTCCAGCAAAAGTCTAGAATACTTTTGGTACCCATTTGAGATACAAATACACTGAGTGGCCAGATTATTATGCATTCAGAGATCATAATAATCTGGCCACTCAGTGTGTATTTTTAATACAAAATGTCTTCAAAATCTATTACAGCACATCTGATTTGGACTAGTCACATTTCAAGTGCTCAGTAGCCACATGTGAGTAGGGTGTACTATATTGGACAACACAGGTCTGTGGGACATCTTCATTTGAATGTTACACCATTGCCTCAGCTTTAACCAAATACACCACCTTCCCTCATAAATTTATTTTTCTTATGGCATTCAAAATCTTGGTGAATGACATCTTCATTCATCTGTTCACTGTCCAGAAAGTGGGTAGTCATTTAAAATCCTCACTGTTCTTACTTTCTTCTCTCTCTTATCCAAGTCCTCATGAAATCCTAACAATGAAACCAACAAGTAAACTTAGAAAACTAGAGGTAGAAGGGAACTTCCTTAATCTGATAAAAGGTAGCTATCAAAGAACCTTTAATGTTGAAATTTTAGGAGCATTTTTATTAAAAGCAGGAACAAGAGATGTCCATCATCACTGCTTTTTCTGTTAAATTTCTATTAAAATTGTATGTCTCTGTTTTCAGTTGGACTTAGAGTCTAAGACAGATTTAAAGTTCACATTAAAGAACAAAATGTCATAGCAGAAACAATTTTGAAGAACTACAGGGAACTTTCCATATTGGATATAAAAATGTATTTTTTAAAATATAGTAATTAAGGTAGTATGGTATAGGTATATGCTATAGACTGAAAGTGTCCCCACCAAAATATGATCGCATTTGGAGGTGAGCCTCTGGGATGTAATTAGGCATGACGGTGGAGCTCTCATGATTATCATTAGTGCCCTTAAAAAGAGGGCAGTCTCTAAACCAGAAAGTGGGAATCTCACCAGACATTGAGTCTGTTGGCACCTTGATCTTTGGACTTTGTAGCCTCTAGAACTATGAGAAATAGATTTCTGTTCTTAAGCCATCCAATCTATTTTGTTAAAGCAGCTCGAAACAGATTAATAGACCAATGGGTCAGAATAGAAAACCCAGAAGTAGACATATGCTTATATGGATCCCTAATATATTGCATAAGTGGTATTACAAATCAGTGGAAAAGCATAGATTACTTAGTATATGGTTGTGGATCAAGTGATTATCCATACATAAAAATGTATTCCAGATAGTTCCTAACTGTGAAGAAGCAAAACTTTAAAATACTTAGAAGAAAGTATAGGAGAAAATCCTTCGTTTCTTCAAGTATGAGAAGGATTTTTTAAACAAGATACAAAAAGCACAAGCAAACATCTAAAAATAGGGGATTGTCCTGGCCAGTGTGGCTCTGTTGGTTGGACCGCCGTCCTGTACATCAAAGGATTGTGGGTTCGATTCTGGGTCAGGGCCCTTAGGGGAGGCAACTGTTCGATGTTTCTCTCCCCCCCCCCCCCCCCTTGCTCTCTCTCTCTCTAAAAAAATAAATTTGAATATCTTAAAATATAAAACTTTGGGCTACAAATTAAGCCATAAATAATATTAAAAGACAAGCCACAAGCTAGAAGATATTTCCAACACAATAACTCAAAGTGTTACTGCACAGAGCACACAAAGAACTTTAACAGATGAATAGGTAAAAGGTAAACAACTCAGTACAAAAATGGACAAAGGATGTGAGCAAGCAACTCACCTAGATGGCTAATATATAATAAGTAAAATTGGTCAGCCTTATTAGTAATTAGGGAAATGTAAAGTAGAACAATGAGATACAATTTCATATTGATCAAATTGTCTAAAAATTTTTTAGTTGATAAATTTCAACGTTGGCAAGAATGTGAAGAAAGAACTCTTATTCAGTGCTGATGTTCATATAAATTTGCACAACTACTTTGAAAGCAGTTTGTCATGTAAAAAAATTGAAGGTCTGCGTACTTTAGGACTCTTTCATCTCTAAGGAAACTTTAGAAGCTGGGCATGAGGACATATAAAATAATTTTTATGTGTATGGTATTGCATTGTGCATAATAGTGAAAAATTAAAAATAATGTAATAGGCAACAGTAGTAGAATTAATAAGTTCTGACATATGATAAAACAATATATATCAGTGAAATTTAATGAACCCAGCTTCATATATAAAAAGGAATAAATCTTGTGAATATAATTTTGAATGAAAAAAGCAAGTTCCGGGAGTATACATACAATATATAAAGTTTTAAGACATGCAAGGTTATATTATTATATTATATATTATTTATGGATAAAAGCAGATGCAGTAAGAGTATAAAAACATGCAAGGGAATAGTAAACACCAAATTTAGGATAAGTCTGAGGAATAAAAGAAGGGAATGGTGTACAAAGTGAGTTTCAATTTTGCCTATAGTGTTTTTTAAATTAAAATATTGAACAAATAAGGGGGAAAGTTAAAATATAAACTCGAGTGTTACTATTCTCTGAGTGAAGTGTTTCACTTTAAAATATATTCATTAGTTTTGACATTGGCTACAGGAAGTGTTAGGGGAAAGAAGCTTTGCTACAGGGATTGAATAAGGAGAATGAAGAAAGGTTTAAGAAGCATGGCTGAGAAAGTTTGGAAAAAATTAGGTATTAGTTAGATGAGAAAATAGTTTTGGTCCCCACCCCTCTCCCAGAGATGTGAAATGTTTAAGCACATATGTGCATAGGAGAAAACCAGTAGGGAAGAATTAAAGAGGTACAGGAGAAAAAGTTAAATGATGTGTCTTAGGATTCTAGTGGGAAAGCCTAGTTAGGAAGCTTACTATAAATTCCTCCTTGACAGGAAGAGGAATACATCTTCTGTTGAAATGGGAGGAGGAAGAGTGCCTGAAACAAGGAAGATGATGAGAGAGTTGCTGCCTGATAATCTATTCTGTGAGTGCAGGAGGTTAAGGAGTCTGTTAACAATAAGAAGTGAGATGATAGGATAGGGGATTTGTGGATGGTGATGAAGGCTTGAAGTTATCATTTGCAGGAAATGGGGATAGTGGAGAGAGAGTATATATATATATGCATGCATTCAAGCCAATTAAAAAAGTCAGACTCGCCCTAACCGGTTTGGCTCAGTGGATAGAGCGTCAGCCTGCGGACTGAAGGGTCCCAGGTTCGATTCCGGTCAAGGGCATGTACCTTGGTTGCGGGCACATCCCCAGTGGGGGGTGTGCAGGAGGCAGCTGATCGATGTTTCTCTCTCATCGATGTTTCTAACTATCTGTCCCTCTCTCTTCCTCTCTGTAAAAAATCAATAAAATATAAAAAAATTTTTTAAAAAAAAAGTCAGACTGTCACATTGTTGAGGGTCCAGGTAGAGTCTGAAACCATGAATTTGTGGTTGCTCGTTCCAGACAGTTGTGTGATATTCTCTGGAATATAGTTGTAATGATCATAACAATAGCAAGCATTTAATAAGCATTTAATAAAAGCTAGGCACTGTGCAAAGTAATCTAGATGTATTATCTCATGTAATCCTCTCAACCTATAACAGTAGGGTTTATTTTTATTTTATAGCTGAGAAAATTGAGGCCCAGAATTGAATAATGTACCCAAAGTCACACAGCATAGGTGTTCACTAAATAATTGCTATTCAGGAGACAGGAGAAGGGATGGTATACTGGTTGAAAGAACAGATGTGGTAAGAGTCTAGCCATGTTAGATTGAGAAGGAAATGAAACCAAGAAGAGACTGATAGAATGAAGAATAGGTGTGCTCAAGGAAACAAGTGTTTAGAATTGAAGGTTTGAGAGACCTGGCAAGATGAGAGGTGTGGTTCAAGAGTCACATCAGAAGTAGAGCAATTCTGTGTGGTGACAAGATCCAGGTTGTGGCCATGGGAATAGCTAAAGTTCCCTGAGATTTAAGAAGTGAAAAAAGCAATGAACAATTAATCCTTGAGAGTGGGGTTGATCATGAGTCATTTGCATATTCATTTAAGTCACAGAAATAACAACTAGAATTGACCTTTAAGAAAATGCCTGTGAACTATTTCCCCAGAGATAGCAGCTGCATAGAAGCAGGGACCATGTGTTCTTTTGCTCATTGTTGTATCACACAGTGCCTGGTACATAGTAGGTGTTTAATAAATATAAGTTGAATGAATGACTTAAATGAAATAAACATTTTTCAAAGCATGCTGATTAGGCCTTTCTTAAATGATTAAAAAATATTTTTAATGAATGCTATACAGAATAAATTTGCCCTAAATCTTTCACATCATTCTGCTCTTTTTTTTGGTAAGATGAAGATTTTTTTAATTTTCTACTCTGCATGTCTAATAGTATTCTAAGTTTCCATTGGTTTTGCTTTTGTGTGAAAGACTTCATTTTATATACATTTCTTATTCTCAGATTTCTGAAAAATAAGCTCAAGTTTTCAGTTTTACTAATAGCCATGTAATTGAAATTAGCTCCCTTTAAGTGAAAAGCTACCAGTTTTTTTCTTGTATTTGGTTTGGAGGACCCTTTTCTGCCTACTTTAAGACTCAAAAATCTCTTATGAAGAAACATTGAGCATTTGAATCAGTATGTTCTTGTCAGGATGACCAAATCTGTTTTTGTTTTATTTTCTTTGTAAATAGTAACAAACATTTCTATAGGAGAAAATTTTCTTCTTCTAGTCATGGCTGAATGTATCCTATCTAATAAAAGAGAAACATGCAAATGGACCGTACCTCCACCACACCCACAAGCCATGCCCACCAGCCATTCAGGAGCGAGTATGCAAATTAACCCAACAAAAATGGCGGCAGCCACGAAGCTGTAGAGAGCAGGAGGCTTGGGTTGCCCCTGGCAATGGAGGAAGCCAAGCTTCCCGCCCTGCCCTGGCTGGCCCTGGCCTCCACTCAAGGTTACAAAGTTTCAATATAGAAGATAAATCCCAACAAAAATGGCGGCAGCCAAGGAGCTGGAGCCAGCCGGAGGCTTGGGTTGCCCCGGCAAGGAGGAAGCCAAGCTTCCCACCCACCCTGGCCTGCCCTGGCCTCCGCTCAAGGCTACAAAGTTTCAATTATAGAAGATAAATAAATCCCAGATACCAGGGCCTCCACTTGGGTCGCCGGGGTGTGTGGCCGGCCTGCAAACCACCACAGGCCCCTCGCCCAGGCTGCCCCACACCCCAAGGGAACCCCCACCCTGATCCGGGACACCCTTCAGGGCAAACCAGCCGGCCCCCACCCGTGTACCAGGCCTCTATCCTATCTAATAAAAGAGTAATATGCAAATTGACCATCACTCCAACACACAAGGTGGCTGTCCCCATGTGGTCAAAGATGGCTGCCCCCATGTGCACACAAGATGGCCACCACAAGGTGGCCAGCAGGGGAGGGCAGTTGGGAGGGACCAGGCCTGCAAGGGAGGGCAGTTTTGGGCAATCAGGCCAGCAGGGGAGGGCAGTTGGGAGGGACCAGGCCTGCAAGGGAGGGCAGTTGGGGGGGACCGGGCCAGCAGAGGAGTGAAGTTGGGGGCAACCAGGCCTGCAGGGGAGGGCAGTTGGGGGGGGGGGGGGGGACCCAGGCCTGCAGGGGAGAGCAGTTGGTGGGGACCAGGTCTGCAGGGGAGGGCAGTTGGGGGGACCAGGCCTGCAGGGAAGGGCAGTTAGGGGCAATCAGGCTGGCAGGGGAGCAGTTTGGCATCAATCAGGCTGGCAGGGGAGTGGTTAGGGAGTGATCAGGCTGGCAGGCAGAAGCGGTTAGGGGCAATCAGGAAGTCAGGCAGGCGAGCAGTTGGGAGCCAGCAGTCCTGGTAGGATCGGGCCTAAATGGGCAGTCAGACATCCCTCGAGGGGTCCCAGATTGGAGAGGGTGCAGGCTGGGCTGAGGGTCACATCCCCTCCTACCCCCGTGCACGAATTTCGTGCACCGGGCCTCTAATAATCCTACTTAATAATAGATAAATATGCAAATTGACCGCACATTTGATACGCCCAAGCCACGCCCACCAACCAATCAGGACGTGTGTGCAAATTACTCCAACCAAGATAGCGGTTAATTTGCATATCAAGACAGCGTAGAAAGAAGCGAAGAGCTGCAGAAGGGAGCAAAGCTGCAGAGAAGCAAGCAAGCCTGGGGGAGGAGAAGGGAGGAGCAGAGGCGGGGCTGGGGGAGAAGGAAGGAGAGTAGGCGGGCTGGTGGAGAAGGCTGGGTGGGGGAGAAGGGAGGAGAGCAGGCGGGGCGGGGTAGAGTGCAGCAGGAAACCCTATTGCAGAATTCTTCCTGCAATGGAACACTAGTAAAATATAAAGCCATATTCAAGTAAAATTCATCTTTCAGTAGGGAAAGCCAGATTTTAATGGATACAGTTCCCACAGGTGGAAACTCCAGTAAAGCAGTTGTCATGGTGAATTTATTTGAAACAAAACCTGCCACCATTAAGTTTTATGGTTTTCAGGCAATTTTGAATGAACAAGGAGCAAAACAGTTAAGAATTAGAATGAGGATAAAAAACAATCATTAAAAGAATTCCAAATTTCAATTTGAAAAGCATAGAAAGAAGAACCTATGTGATAAAATTATAAAACGGAATTATTTGCTTCCATGTTTTCCCTGAACCTTTTTAAAAAAATGTTTCATGTAATGCTGCTCTCCATACATTTAGGCAGTACATGTTTCAACAAGACTGTTTTTCAGAATACATACATTTGACAAAACAGAGTAGTATAGGGCTTTTTAAGTAACTTTTTCTCTTCTGTTTTGCCTATTGTAAGACAATTATAAATCTAATTAGAGTAACTGGGAAGGTGGCTGGGCAAAATGAGTATTTTTGGAAGGAGAGTGAAGAACTGTTTGATTTCTGTTTCTTTCTGTAGATGGACCTGCATCATATTGAAATGCCTTGCTTCATGTAATTAAAAAACCTTTAATTCACTGTTACAGACTGAGAGTTAAGAAATAAATTAAAATGCCTGTGTGTCAGTGGTTGAAATCTGTTGCCTCTCAGGCTTAACACTTTCCATTCAGATTCTTGCACTTGTTCCTAGCTTTTTAGTTTCATTGTGTTTCATAATTATTAAACTTCCAAGAAAAGTTGGATACATATTTCAATGCAAATTATTTCTATCCCAGACTAGAATATTTTGTTTGAAGATAAATTATGGAATATGATTTGATAAAAGTGGTTAATTACCAGTATCTCATAGCTCTTAAATTTCTCCAATAGTAAAATATATGCTATGAAGGTTAATAATGTATATTAAAATGCCATATCTTTGGGAAAGATAAATATTTAGAGGCAACCTCTTGATAGTCAAATAACTACACGGAAAGAGCTTTGTCAATAGCATGATTACTGGCATTATGGTTTGCCTGTAATTATTCATTAGTTTTTATGCTGTTTATAGTAAACATGGTATATATAGCTTGACATAAAGAAAATTAGTGTATGAGACAGAATAATTTCCTTATCTTTTTTGTTACATATTGTTGAATTACTATTTTATACCTTTAGTTGAAATTAATCAATGCAACTTTACTATCAATATCTGCAATTACAAAAATTATTGTTTCATCGATTTTGTTGCTATCTTTAACCCCCAACTATCCTATTTTGAAATTTTATTTCTTAACTAGAGGCCCGGTGCATGAAATTCATGCATGGGGGGTGGTGCCCTCAGCCCAGCCTGCACCCTCTCCAATCTGGGACCCCTTGGGGGCTGCCTGACTGCCCTGATCGGGCCTAAACCGGCAGTCAGACATCCCTCTCACAATCCTGGACCTCTGGCTCCTAATCACTCATCTGCCTGCCTGCCTGGTCACCCCTAACTGCCCCCCTGCCAGCCTGATCGCCCCTCACTGCCTCTGCATGCCAGCCTGATTGCCCCTAACTGCCCCCCCTGCCGGCCTGGTCACCCCTAACTGCCTTCTCCCTGCCAGCCTGGTTGCCCCCAGCTGCCCCCCCTCCCACTGGCCTAGTCACCCCTCACTGCCCCCCCTGCCAGCCTAATCGCCCGCAACTGCCTCCACTGCCGGCCTGGTCGCCCCCAACTGCTCCCCCTGCCAGCCTGGTCGCCCCTCACTGGCCCCTGAGTCACCCCACGCAGCCAGATTGTTCAGTTGTTTGATTGTCCCTCACTAACCCCCCTGCCGGCCTGGTCACTCCATGCAGCCATCTTGTGAGGGTTTGGGGGTTAATTTGCATATTACCTCTTTATTATATAGGATTATAGATCTAAAGCAAATGTAAACATCTGATTCTTTTTATTATTAACCCTTTGCACTCGCTTGCTTTTTTCTCGATTCCTTTATTCTACTCGGGATTTAATTTTTTAAATACCCCAGATTTTACAAAGCACAGCAGTATAATAAAAAACTGGAGTTTCTTTTCATACAAACTTATTTATTTGGATTTTTTTATATTTCAAATTATTGATACATTCAAAGAGTATAAAAAGAGCTGCTAACCGTGTCGAGTCACACTCGATATCCAAGTGCAAAAGGTTAAAGCTTTTAATTTTTTTTAAACCTTTTTTATTTCTTGAAACATTGAGAAATACTTTATATTACTTGGGAGAGTACTTCTATTTGTGCTTTGCAATATTTGCTCTGAGGAAAAGAAACTTAAATTGATCCTTTGGAGAACTGCTAGATTAAAATATCAGAAAAGTAAGTCAAGTATTAAGGGTAGGTGTGTGAGGAAGAGTCCTTCAGCATGATATTGTATCACTATTTAATCTTTCAAAGAGGTTCAAATCCCAGCTGTCATTGTTTTTTACTGAATGATCATAAGTTGGACAATTAGTAATATGAACAATGTGATATCTGTTTGTCTATTAACATTTGTATATTATTAGCTATATAGACAGATTGACAACTACGTGCTTTTGCTGACATACTTTAAGAGTATTTTTGAACAATATATTGCCTAATATCTGTTATAGAAAGTTCTTAACTTATGCATTTTTATAACTAATATCTTATGGCATCTGTTTAATGTATATGCTAACCAATTTTAAGATAGAATTTTAGTGTCATTGAAATCCTATGTGTATAAAAACCAATATAGCTATGTACATAAATGTACATTCTATTTATAAAACAAATGCATTCACCTATTTCTATTTTTTACTAGTAATGTAGTTAAAGTTGTGTGTGTGTGTGTGTGTGTGTATATGTATATGTATATACACACACACATTCATACTAGAAGCCCAGCGTACGAAATCGCGTGGCACCACCCACCTGCACGCACAGCCCCGCTCACCTGCGTGTGCCTCGCTGTGCTCACAGCCTCGCCCACCCGCGCCAGTCTTTGGTCGTTACGGCATTAGGGCCACAGGCCTTTTATATATATGCATGTGTGTGTATATGTGTTTGTTTTATTTATGAAATGAGATAACTGTATTTACCAATTTCTTTTTATTTTTTTATAGAGTCATTTGCCCTGGCTCCACAGTTCCCACCCAGGATTAGAAAAAATAAGTGCTATAGTATGGGAAGGCAATGACTGTAAGAAAGCAGATATGTCTGTACTTGAAATCAGTGGAATGATAATGAACAGAGTAAGTTTTAAAATTTTATTCTTTTAGTTCAAGGATAAAACAGTGATTATTAATATCCTATATAATAAAAGCCTAATATGCTAAGTGTCCAACCATTCGACTGTTCGACCAGTCGCTGTGATGCGCACTGACCACCAGGTGGCAGACGCTCCAACTAGTAGGTTAGCTTGCTGTTGGGGTCCGATGGATCGGGACTGGGCAAGACGGGCCAGACACGCCCTGAAGCCCTCCCGCAGTCCCTCCCTGTCTGGACTGAAGAGATAGGGCTGAAACCGGCTCTCTGACATCCCCCAAGGGGTCCTGGATTGCGAGAGGGTGCAGGCCAGGCCGAGGAACCCCACCGGTGCACGAATCTGTGCACGGGGCTCTAGTATTAAATAATTACTGGAATGTTATGTTTATAATCTACTCACCTCACTCTTCATATAGATTATAATAACTGAAAAAAAGTTATTTGTATTTTCCTTTGTCATTGATTTAAACAGTGATATCACTCATCTTTTTTTGTTTTCATTCTTGCAACCAAGAATAGATACAATCTAAAATTTTCTTCTTTTATGTTATTCTTTCTTTTGCTTTCAATGGATCAAATTGAGGAGCTGCTATATATATACAGTTTTGATGAATATTTATTTTTCTTTATCATCCCTCTTGGCTCATTTATTTATTAGTACCCAGAACATTAAACAGTTCAAACAGAAGATTTGTTTTGATACTTCCTTGCCTAATTAAATGTATAGAAGTAATGCAGCTAGGGGTAAACATCTTGAGTAGTTGGAAGTAGAGTTAGATGAGAATACTGTGGATTTTAATTTTAATTTTACTTTTTTTACAAATCAGATCATTGCTACTTTTAAAGTTTTACCCGATTCCTCTGGACATCTAGTCATTATTTAACTTGCAGTTCTAATTTCTTGTGTATTGTTATCCTAGAACCATTGTACACACTTCATGTGGGACAGGAATTAAAATAACTGGGTATAGAAATTGATCTACTTCCTCTTTCATGTCTCAGTGTGAGCAATGAAAAGCTATTGACAAGGAGTCTCTAGTTGTTGTTCTATATCTTAACTATCTATGAGCTAGCAGATTATAGAATGATAAAAAGTTAGCTAGGTGATATTTAAGGTTTCTCCCAGTTCTACCATTCTTATATTTTTCATTATTTAAATTTTAGTTTCCTTTTTTATAATTACCCTACCATCTTTTCCCTTTTCTTATTTAATTGTCCCCCTCTAACATTTTCTCTCTTCTAAATGGTTTTAGAATTTAAAGATACATCCATTTGTATATTGAGCTCTTTGAAGAAAACAAATCACAAATTTATTGAATAATTAAATATAATTCTAGATTTTTTTCTCTTTAATGAACTAAAATTAAGTGGATGTGAGATCTCATTCTTTTTAATATTGCAGTATTTGTGGATATTTCTAACTTTTGAAATAATGAGATACATAGAATTTTTTTAAAGATCTGGGTAAGACCAAGATAGTTAATCCTTTTTGCATCTACTTAGTGAATTAGAGATCTGATAATGAACTATTTTTGAAAACTGAAGAAATAATGATTTACTTTTTACACATTATAGGCTCTTCAACTTTGAGTAAATTAAATTTTTATTATTCATGTAGTAAAACTAATACATTTTAAGAAACTGATTCTATATTGCTATAAATAAAATTATGCTTAATAGAAATTCATTTTACTGTAGGTAAAATTTGTATAAGTTTTTTTTTTCTTTTTCTTTTTTCTCTTATAAAGGTGAATAGCCATATACCAGGAATAGGATACCAGATTTTTGGAAATGCAATCTCTCTAATCCTGGGTTTAACTCCATTTGTTTTCCGACTCTCCCAAGCTACAGACTTGGAACAACTCACTACACACTCGGCTTCTGAACTTTACGCAATTGCATTCGGTTCTAATGAAGATATCATAGTTCTTTCTATGGTTATTATAAGTTTTGTGGTTCGTGTGTCTCTTGTGTGGATTTTCTTTTTTTTGCTCTGTGTAGCAGAAAGAACTTATAAACAGGTGAGTATATTGTAGACTTCTGAATAGAGAACATTTTATCCTTTTCCTAATATTCAAAGTATTCTTGAAGTATTTTAGTATTTCATTAAATCATTCTGAGCTGCTAATTCTTTTCTTATTTTGTTTTTATAGTACTTAACTAAATAAAATTCTAACAGTCCATATATGTTGATTTTTGCTTTTTTGTGGTAATATACTGGAAAATTAATGCTTGCCTTTTGTCTTTTTTAGCGCTTACTTTTTGCAAAGCTCTTTGGACATTTAACATCGGCAAGGAGGGCTCGAAAATCTGAGGTTCCTCATTTCCGGTTGAAGAAAGTACAAAATATAAAAATGTGGCTATCTCTTCGGTCCTATCTTAAGGTAGAATGGTAGTGACAAAAGTACTCTTGAAAGAAAAGTTCCCTTTTCTTTGTCAGTATGTAGGTATGTCTAGATGTGTATTCACATAAGTACTCACATAGTGCTGTGTGTTCTTTATGCTCCATATGCAGAAATCCAAAATAAATGTTCTTTAAAAAATCCAAAATAAACTGGTTCTTTATAGTAAAACAACTGAAGACTAAAAGGCTTAAATGTATTTGAGGTAGATGATTAAAGATCAAGTTGTCCTTAATTTATCTTCGTTCATAAATCTCACCAACTTCTACTCATTCAAAAGCTACATTAAAGATTTTGTTTCTACCTAAAATGGTTGTCACAAGCCAGTAGAGGGAGCCCACTGCTTAGAAAAGAGTTTTTAAAAAATCTGTAATCAGGATCACCTCAGTGAAGTAACCTATTGCTCTTTAAAAATACTAACTTATAATTCTAAGCCATTCTTTTCATGCTGTTCTTTTCTTTAATCTTGTTAAATGACCTTTCTAATTATGGAAGTAGATAAAAAAAAAAACACAACTCAGGAGGGAAATGGGAAACATCTGAATTAATGTTAGGAAAACACTAAGGATTATTTCTTGTTGCATTAAGTAGCAATGAATTTCATTATATATGGAGTTACCTAAAGACCAAATATCCTCTAACATACCTAGACCTTTAATGCTACTTATTTTTTTCTTTTTAAAAAAATCTTTATTGTTAAAAGTATTATATATGTCCCCTTATTTCCCCCATAACACTTTTTTTTTGAAGCAACAATGAAAGAAGTGAAAAAATTTTCGCACTGTTTATCTAGCTTTCTATTTAAAATATTCATTATTCTGCTTATTTAACTTGTTAAATTCAACTAACTTAATCTCCATTGGAAAATGTTACAAATTGGTGTAGATTATTTTTTGTCACTGTGACATTTCTGTGGTACAGAGGGATGAATATGTCTTTGTTGCATGGCTTAGTAAGAAGCCACACCAAATTTCCCTTCTTTATCAACGCTACGTAGGTATTACATTCTTTTCTACATTGATTACTTTATTCAGCAAACATTTATTTAATGTTAACCATGTGCCATCCACTGCCCATGAGATGAAATTCTCTACCCTTATGAGCTTATACCTCAGTGACATTTAACCCCAGACCTATGAATTATCTTTGAAATTTACTTTCTTCTCTTGCATTTCCAACATCCAATTTATCACCAATTTCCACCTGTTCTGCTTCCAAAATATATCTTGAGTTCATTTACTTATATTTGTTTCCTTTTCCATCACCTTAATTGAAAACAATTTGGGCTACTGGAGTTGCCTCTTAACTGGCCTTCCAGCATTCAGATTTCCTCCTTCTAATACTTCCTTCACTCTGCCAATAGAGATCTTTTTTAAAAATGTAGATTTGACCATATACTTCTTAAAATATTTTAGAAATTCTCCATTGCTCTTAGGATAAAAAATAAAATCTGGCAGGGCTTATAATGCCCTTCAACCCAGCTCTTGCCAATAGTCTGTCTTTCTTTCTTCCTACATTCCAGCCACACTAAACTGCTTCAGTTCTTTGAATGCACTATGATCATTCCTGTTCTGTGCTCTTACTTCCGCCAAACCATTGTCATATGCCATCTTAGTTTGGTATAAATATCACTTCCTTAGGGAAATCTTCCCAGGCCCACACGAGCTTATATTTGTGGGTTAGGCAGGTGGACCTGGAAAGATCTAAGGAAGTGATCCTACCTAATAAAATGGTAATATGTAAATTACCATCACTCCGCTACGCCCACGATTGGGCCAGCGGGAGGCGCAGGGGGTGGGACTCGGGGTGGCCGGGGTAGCCGATTGGGCCAGCGGGACGCTGAGCTCACGTTGCCAGCAGCGGCGCAAGCTCAGCGTCTGCACCATGGCTGTGCTGCGGCACAGAAGGGGCCTCTGGGGCAGCGAGCTCATGTCCCGCCGCAGACCATCAAAAGCGTAGGAGCTGGGTGCCTGTCCGCTCAGGCACCAGGCCTTTCAGAAGCCTCCAAAGCCTCCGCTGAGCCGGAGGCTTCTGAAAGGCCTGGTGCACCAGTGGACAGGCACCCAGCTCCCCCGCAATCGAAAGCGAAAGCGTGTAGGGGACCCTACACGTGCATGATTCAATCATGCACTGGGCCTCTAGTATTTACATAAAACTCCCTACCAATTTTTTCAACGCATCCTATACTTTTCCTTCATAGCACTTATCACAACTTACACATATATCTGTGCTTTTGAAATTGATGCCTGACTCCCTATTAATGAAGGTAGGGACTATGTCTGTTTTGTTCTCTGCTATATTTCTACCCCCTAGCACAGTACTTTATTCTGAGCAGGTGCTTAAGAAACATTTGTTGAATGAATAGTGTTTGAAAAAATGAAATATTTGGAAGTTTTGCTTAGAATTCTAGGCTATATATTCACCATTTCCACTGTGTTGCAAATCCTTAGGAAATAGTAACACTTTAATAAAAATTCATCTAAAAAATTAGGTGTATTTTTAACATTATAAGTTACTCAAGGCCTGGTGCACGAATTCGTGCACGGGTGGGGTTCAACCAGCCAGGGAGAAGGGATGCGGAGGTTGGCTGATCAGGGGTGAGGCTGGCCCGGGGGGAGGGGCTGCGGCAGAGCTGGTCAGCCCACCCCGCCCCCTGGTCAAACTCCCAGTCTAGGGGACAATTTGCGTATTAGCCTTTTATTATATAGGATGATCAACTTATAGTGATGGATAAGCACCTTAATTGAAATCGTGAAATTGACTGCTAATTAGTAAATGTATTTAAAAGTGTTTTCCCTTTTTTCCCCCAGCGTCGAGGTCCTCAGCGATCAGTTGATGTAATAGTTTCCTCTGCTTTCTTGTTGACTATCTCAGTTGTATTTATCTGTTGTGCCCAGGTGAGTTAACTTGTTCTGTGTAGAAATCAGACCTATAAATATTCAGCTTTAAACGTTTTCTAATAAAAAAGAATGAAAGTAATAATATAAGTAAACCTAGTCATACAATTTTGAAATTGGCTTTTTGCAGTTTATTATTTTTTCAGTAGAATAAGTAAATGAAATATTTGGAAGTTATTCATTTCTGTGTCACACTGGTGGCTAGCATATTCTCAGATGTTTATTGATTGGACATATGATAATTAGTTTTTGCCTTTAATTCACCTGGTTATCTTTATTTCCCAAAATAAACTTATGAGTGACTATAGTTATCAATTGTTTCATACTGTTTTCCATGAATCTCTGCTTTACTCACATTTAGTATTTATTATTTTATACCTTAATTGTTACTGTGGCTTGACTGCCTCATGCTCTGTAAAAGAATTCCTGTTGACCAAGATTAGTCAGGAAACAGAAGTATCTCAGGATATATTTTCTGCTATAAAGTTTAAACTTCTATTTCAAGTAAAAGACCTACTGAAAATTCTTCTGCTTTAAAGCATCATACAATGCTGGAAAAATAAAATCCAGCATTTTACATATCTGAGTTTATAAGACAGTAAGGGACCAAAATGAAGATAACATTGAACAACAGAGCAGTTCAGTATACATGTTAATGCATGGCAGCCCTAGGATAAGCAAGTGAGGTACATTGGCAGTCTTAGTATCCTAGAGACTTGAGATTTTATGCCCACATGAGGACAGAAGATGAGGCCTCGACCTGCATGCACCCATTCTTACACATGCTTACACAAAAGCCAAAACCCTCAAAGGCCTGTAGTCTGCATGAAAAGATGAAATAAGAAAAGCAGTCTGCCCTGCAGCATAGGAAGACGATAAGGAATCTTGTCTCTAACTCTGCCTAGACTCTGGCAAGGAGTTGGGGAAAAGTCTCTCCTAAGAACTGTAGGTTCAAGGTTCAAATGTACATTACAGGTCTTATCCTGTAACCCTTGTGTCAAAAGTTATATAAAAAGTGGTTGTAAGCTCTTGGATACCTAGTGGATGCAAAACCGAGACTGTTCTGGGGTATGTGACTTCAACTTAGGACTCACAAGATTTTCACAGATAAAGCTTTTTCAGGTTTCAAAACATGTGAAGAAACAATAGAATATGAGTGTATCAACAGATCAATAAACAGCAGGAATAGAAGATCTCCAGCTACTTCAGATAATAGACTGATCAGATAGAAACTATAAGGTTAGCTTACTTAAAATGATTGAAGACATAGGTTAACACTACAAAAAAAGAGATTGCTTTAAAAGAGAACCAAACAGTACTTCAGAGAAATAAAAAATATGGCATTGATATTAAAAACAGAAAAAATAGCAGATTGAAAACAGCTAAAGATAGTGAACTGGGAGAAGGGGAAAAAATTGCCCAGAATATAAGACAGTGTTAAACAGGTTGATATATGAAAAAGCGATTGAGATGGATAGGATATTCAACATACATCTAACATATTACAGATGGAAAGAAGAGGGAGAGCAATATTTGGAGAGATAATGGCTAGGAGTTTTTCTGAATTTATGAAAGATGTTACTTTTTACCACACTTAGACACATTGTGGAGAAACTGCAGAACACCAAAAACACAAAGAAAGATCTTAAGAGCAACCAAAGGAAAATGACTGAGATGCAAAATACTAGGAAGATGAAACCAGAGTTTAATAAATATAAATATGCCATGACCAAGATAGCTTATTCCTGGAATGCAAGGATTTTCAACTTTAGAAAATCCACTAATCTAGTTTGAGCTCCTTTAGTTGATTAAATGAGCAAGAAACATCCGATCATCTCAATAGATGAAGAAAACAAATTGGTAAATTTCATTGGAGATTTATAATGCAATGACTGGAAAGTACTGTCCTTAATCTGATAAAGTATATCTTTCAAAAGTTGGAGCAAACATTGTACATAAATATTTATTACCTTAGAGGTATTCATTTTAAAAACAGAAATAAGACGTTTAACCTCTCTACCACTTCTAGTGAGCATTTTGATAAAGGGTACTAACCGTTGGAAGACAGGAAAAAGAAATAAAGATTGAAAAGGAAAAAACAAAATCATATACTATATGACGATCTATATAGAACATCCAAGTGACTTCATAGACAATTTATTAAAAATGTGATACATTTTTAGATGATCAAGAATATCAAAAATGGTTACATCAACATAAAAAAATTAATTTTTGTCCTAGAAGCCAGAGAGCAGCAAATTTCCTCTGCAAAGAGCCAGATAGAAAATATTTTAGAATTTTGCCTGACTCATGCAGTTTCATATAGTCTTCTCCCTCACTCCTCCCTTAAAGTTTTAAGTTCTACTAAAGACACCGTAATGAAAAAATGGAGTCTGAGGAAAGATATTGGCAAAATATGTGACTTAAATGGCATTGTTATTCAGAATATATAAACTTTTAAAATCGATAAGAAAAATAGACAACTAATATAGAAAAAGTGGGTATGGAATAGAAAAGGTTAACTTACAGACGAGGAAATCCAATGATCAATAAGCATATGAGACATATTTATCCGCCCTAAGAATCAGGAAAAGTAAAACCAAAACAATAAGAAAACAATTTACACTCATCAGAGTGGCAGGTATTAAGAAGTTGGATAATACCAAGTGTGGGCAAAAATTGGGCAAAGGAAACTGATAACACTACTGAGAGTATAAATTGTTACAACTGTTCAGAAATAAATTCCTAATACCTAATAAAGTTGAATATATGAATAATATCCAAGGACCCGGCAATTTTATTCCCATATTTTAACTCATAAAGAATGCTCTACATGTATGCACGAAGAGATGCATAAAAGAATGTAAGCGTTGTGTGTAAAAAGGAAAATTGACAACAAAATAAATGTTAATGGAGAGAAGAGACCTGTACATTGTGCTGGATTCTTTCACCTAATTGAAGTTGGAATGAATGAATTTGAGCTTCATGTATCAGCGTGGATAAATCTTGAAAACAAAGTTCAGTGGAATAAAAAGCAAATTAAAGAATGGTGTGGACAATGTGATAACATTTTTATAAATTCTAAAGTATATATAAAATAATATAGTTTAGAAATATATATGTAGCTGAACTATAAACTGCATGGAAAAGATAACGGAAAGGATAGGGAAGAAGGAATAATGATTAAGGAAAAGTTTAAAGGGATTTCAACTGAATCTTTTACCTTACTTTTCAATAATCTGAAAGAAATATTGCAAAATATTAAAATTTGACAAAAATGGGTAGAGGCCCCATTGGTTTTGATTACATTATATTTTTAGGTGCTTGAAATATTAACAAATGTGAAATGTTTTTTAAATGTAATACTATATTCATGATCAATCTGTATGAAGTAAAATATGTTGTCTTTTCTTAAGAAGACATTGTGTGAATGACAACGCTTCTTCATGTTGCCTTTTTCAAACACTTTCAGTTGCTTCATGTGCATGAGATCTTCCTTGATTGTCACTACAATTGGGAACTGGTGATCTGGTGTATCTCATTAACACTTTTTCTGCTAAGATTTGTTACTCTTGGATCAGAAACAAGTAAAAAATATAGCAATACCTCAATATTACTTACTGAACAGGTGAGGATCCAATTGATTTACTTCAGTTGTTATATTCTTAGGTTGATTTGACTGTGGGATTAAAGTGTTTCATCTTTTAAATAATGACATTTAGATTTCCTTACTTGTTGCAGCTTTTAATTATATTTAAAATTATTTTCTTATAAGTTTTTTGTAAGAAATTTGGAATATACAATAAAGTATGAAGAATATTAATATCACCTATAATCTCAATAACCTGAGACCTACCATTACTATTTTAGTGAATGTCTTTAAATATCTTTTAAAAATGAGTATTTGTTATAATTTTAAGTATTTTTAATTGTTTACTTTTTTTTTTATAAAAGATAAACCTATACTTGAAAATGGAGAAGAAACCTAACAAAAAAGAAGAACTGACAATAGTGAATAATGTTTTAAAACTGGCTACTAAACTGCTAAAGGTAAAAATAAAATTTAAAATGGATATAATGTAGAATATGCTGCTTGACATTATATTTGAGTCCTTTGTAGATCCTACCTTGTATTTGGTCATGACTATCCACCTTAACTTGAAATTTTAAGACTTTTAATAATGTTTAGAATATTATAGGTGTTGGCATCTTTGGAAATTTTTGCCTCCTATAACTTAAAATAGATTTCACAAAAAGAGATTTGATGTCAATTTGGAAAATTTTTTTTATTTTGTATTTCTCAGAGCAATCTTCTGCTTGGCCTACGTGCATTAGCTTAAAAAATGGTAATACATAATAATTATAATGCTAGAGGCCTAGTGCACGACATTCATGCACTAGGGAGGGGGGTCCCTCAGCCCGGCCTGTGCCCTCTCACTGTTTGGGACCCCTTGGGGGGATGTCCGCCTGCCGCCTCCACCGCTGCGCTCTCCAGCTGTGAGCCCAGCTTCTGGCTGAGCGGCGCTCCCCCTGTGAAAGGGAACTTACCACCAGGGGGCAGCTCCTGCGTTGAGCATCTGCCCCCTGGTGGTCAGTGCACATCATAGCGACCAGTCGTTCAGCCGTTCTGTTGATTTGCATATTAGGGTTTTATTATATAGGATATATTACCAATAAACATTTTTATATCATTTTTGGTGATGATAAAAAAGAATATAATCTCAGTATATCTGATCTCATAATACCTCTTTGGAAGTAATTTAATAAAATATTTTTATCACTGCATTGCAGTGTTAGTGATGCTTTTCTTAAAAGGAAAATATTTTTTAAATTCTCAATTTCTATAACAAGTGAAATATTCTTAAAGTTGTTTATAAATGTTCAGAAAACAGTATGAAATTAGTTGGGCCTCAGTGTTATGGTTAATTCTTCACTCAACTAAAAAGCATTACTTTGCTATAGACTGTGCCTAACAGTATACTAGGCATTGAAAGGGTTCAGAAGAGATGTGTGGGTTTGTTTGATACATACATATTGAGTATCTTCAGAGTGTAGGCACTGTGCTGGACAGGAGGAAGCTATAAAGATGAGATTTAAGAGCAGCTGCCATCTCTCAGAGTAGAGAGAAATATAAAAATAACTAAAATACAATGCACAACAGCATGATTTTTTTTTATCATACAGTCTTCTAGTTGGAAACCTAGGACTTAATATAAATTGCTCCTTCTCTCTCATTGTTCACAGCCAAGAAATTCTCTGGCACATTGATTCAACCTCTCATATATCTTCCAATTCATCCCCTCTTCCCTATCAATACTGCCCTAAGTGAGACCCTCATCATCTTTCACTTAAGCTTTAGGTACACTGAACTCTTAAGGTATTCCTGCTTCTGGTCTCACTACTCTCTCATCCATCTTCCACCTTGCTGACTGGTGATCTTTCTCACATGCACGGCTGATAAGCTACTCCCCTAATTAAATTCCTTTGGTGCCAGTCTGTCAGTACAATCAGCCTAAAGAATGAGCCTCACATACATAGCCAGCTTTATAAATTTGAAGTAATTCTTTCCTTGTTCTTGGGCTCTAACAATGCTGAGCAATGTCCAGCAATTCAAAGATGCCATGTTGTCAGTTGTCTTGATGGCATTCCTACTCTCCCTACCCACTAAGTTTCAGTCCCACTGTCTTTTATACATACTTATTTTGTGGAACTGTAATAGTTAAGTTATTTATTTGCAGGTCTATTAGACTGTAAGGTCCTTCAGCGTAAGAACTGAATCTTAATTTTCCAGAGCCTGGCACAGGGCCTGGGACTTTAAATGTTTGAATCAGCCAATTCATTCATTCATTCATTCATTCATTCATCCAAAAATTAATTTTCTCAAAGGAATTTTTATATATGTATTAGTATTGGCAGAATATTGGCTGAATTTGTAATTCTTCTGCAAAAAGATATTGTTTAAGTTTATATTCTTACACTAAGAAATTTCTCAAACTTTAGCTATTAGACCAACACTTTTCTAGTCATTCATTTGGGAGAGAAGTTGGAGTTTCAAATTTAGTTATATAGTTTTTTTTTCCAGTTACATTTGACATTCAATATTACATTAGTTTTCAGGTGTCTGATTAGATATTAATATAACTTATGAGGTGATGCCTTGATAAATCTAGTACCCACTTGAGACCATACATAGTTATTACAATATTATTGACTGTGTACCATATACTATACTTTACACCCTGTGACTATTTGTAACTGCCAATTTCTACTCCTTAATCCCTTCATTTTTCACTCATCTCCCACCCCCTTCCCATCAATTAGTGTTAGAGTTATTTTAAAGGAAGTCACCTTCTTCTTAAAAGAACAAAACAATCAGAAAAAAACACCTTAATATATAGTTACTTATTTCAAGTGTTTATTCTTTCTAGAACTATTCATAACTTGTAACTGTTTGCTTTTTTTTAATCCTCATTATATATTGCCCTGAATTAGTTTAACTGATAATTCTTAATGAATCTGGCTCATGATTTTGTCTTCTTCTAGGAATTGGACAGTCCCTTTAGGTTATATGGGCTTACAATGAATCCACTGCTTTATAACATCACCCAGGTTGTCATCCTATCAGCCGTTTCTGGTGTTATCAGTGACTTGCTTGGATTTAATTTAAAGGTAAGAATTTACAGGTATTTTTTTATTACTTAGTGCACTGTTACATTTTTATGGCATTTATTTTACCCTAGCTCTCTTTTGAGATCAGTAATGGAATCATTTTGATAATATTATATACAATTAATAAAAATAATTCACAGAATGATAAACATTCTTGGTTTATAATATTGTTGGAACTCCTAGTTTGGAACAGTATTCATTATAAATAGAACTTATGTGTAGAATAAGTGGAGGTATTTATTTTTACTCATATAATCTGAATCTAATTTAGGTGATAAAAAAGAAAAAGAAGAGCCCTATTTCTTTTGGGGGGCCAAAAGTTATATTACTTATCTATAACTAGAGGCCCGGTGTATGAATTCATGCACCAGTGGTGTCCCTCAGCCTGGCCTGCAGGATCAGGCCAAAACCAGCTCTCCAACAACCCCCAAGGGGCCCTGGATTGCTAGAGGATGCAGGCCAGGCCAAGGGACCCCACCGGTGCATGATCAGGTCTGGGGAGGGACACAGGACGTTGGCCAGCTGGGGATGGACCACAGGAGGGCTCCAGAGCGTGGTTGGCCCTTCTTGCTCAGTCCTGAATGGCTGGACCCCAGCAGCAAGCTCACCTACCAGTCGGAGCATTTGCCCCCTGGTGGTCAGTGCACGTCATAGCTAGCGGTTGAATGACCTTAGCATATCATTAGCATATTATGCTTTGATTGGTTGAACGGATGACTGGACACTTAGAATATTAGGCTTTTATTATATAGGATAGCAATGCATATGCCCTCCAACATATGTTCAGCTGTTAGTGAATAAGGTGTAAACTATTCATATTAAACTAGTTGTATATGTGTATTGCCACTTCCCTGTAAAAGAAAGCAAGAGAAACCTGATTTTCACTTTACTTGTTTAGGGTGAAGTCTTGAAAATAAAGGCATAAAGGAGCTTTAAAAAGTAAAACGAATACTTATGAATGAAATTTAGATAAAAATAGCATTATGTGATGTAACTTAATAAATTATGATATTAAAACTGGCTCTAATGGTCACTGCTTCTATTATTTTTTCACCAGCTGTGGAAGATCAAATCATGACAATTCAGAGGAAAGAAGATGTAGCCTCTTTTCCAGAATAGAGTACCAACTGAGCTGCCTGGAAGCAGCCCTGACTCTGCTGCAGGGCTCTCAGCTGGGAAACTGAAGTGTTTACATCCCACTGTCGTGTGCAATTCTTATATTTATTTTACCTGTTCACTGTTTTTTTACATTTACTTCAGTCTTTATATTTTATTTTTAGCATTGATGTGTACTTAATTGTTGATGAAAAGGGTGATAAAACTGATATCCATATACTTGAGATCCTGGTAATTGCTCATAACATGATTGACAAAACAACAAATCGTGAGAATAGCAGCCATTGCTAAGCACTGTTTCTCCATCAATGCCATGAACTTGCCTTACTTGAGGAAAACTTCTTTAACTTTGAAATATTGCGGTGGACTCAGCTAAACCCATAAAGCATTTTCTTCAGTAAATCAAGATCCAGTCAGGGTTTCTCTCAAATTATTTTGGATCAATGCCAGGATCTAAACTGATTAAGCTGCAGTTAAGCACCCTTCAGTATTAATATATATAGTATTACGTAACAGGTCAACAAAGTGCTCTTTTTGATGATAAAACTCTTAATAGAGCAATAATTGTAAATGGTTACCATACTGTAAGATATTTTGATAAAAATTTACTAGTAATAGTATTTATTTGAAACACTGGGCTGTTTGCACAGCTCTAATTGTGCATGCTCAAAATGTGCACTTTTTAAAATTGTTACTTTTAATGCATATCTTTATATGGGATATGTTATAGTGTACTAGGGCATGATATGGTATCCTTTTGAGTGAGGTATATACTCATCTCACAGGTGAAGTGCCTATTGATATTACTAAAGTACATTATGTTTACTCAAGTAAAATAATTTTCTCCCCATGGTACACTGTAGTGTATGCTGTTCATACCACACTCAAATGAACAACTTAAGAACCAATAAAATACTCCTCTGATTGATAGTTATAAAAGTACTGTATACCCAAATTTTCAGAAAAGACAGCTTCAGCTTGCAAATTTTATCCTCTAAACTTAAGCTGGTACATCTCTCTTTCCCCATCACCACCCAATTAATTATATAAGGGCTATTTTAGATGTTTTTAACCTGGAAAGTTACCCCCCCCTGCCCCCCCCCCCCCAATAATTTGCCAAGTGTCCAAATGAGAACTTATTGTATTGGCACCTTAGGTAAATAGGGCAAATATGATAGTATCTTACTGGGCCTTGATTTTAAGTTGTTATATTTGTACAATCAAGAATATTTTAGGAAATAATTATAACATGAAATGTATTTGCAATTTTTTTAAACTGGGCATCTAGTTTTTAAAACAGGATTTATTTGAAACAATCTGTTTTCTTGGTGCAAGGTGTATCATGTTGAATATCTTCACATTTTTAAACATTTTAGGGAATTTAAAATAAGTGTAAGTGATTTATTTGATTGGTGCAGTTTTAATCCCTGAATCATCATCTTAAGATCAGGAATGTGTAGAGAACAGAGCCATGTCATGATGTCACTTTGCTCTTTCCATTCCTTTTGATCAGCCTCAATTCAGCCTCTGTAGTATATTTTCTTTCTGTAGGAAACAACAAAAGCAATTGTGTTTTATTTGCCTATGTTCTAATATGTTTAATAATGACCAAAGTGCATTCTGAGTTTTTTCAAGGAATGTATTAATGGAGCTTTAAGAACATACTTATTTTCTCATGTGAAAAATTAGGCTTTGTCTGATATGTTTCTTCCTCTATTGTCTAATGTTGAAGTTGTTTTTAGGAATTATATTTTATAAACTTTTTCAAAATAAGGTACAAAGCTATTCAGAACTTAACATTTTGCACAGAATATGTCAAATATATTTTGAGGAAAAAAGTACAGCATGAGTTCTGTTCAGAATAAAAGAAGAAACTATTGTATCTCACAAAAAAACTTATTTCAGAATGGAAATATTTTTGAGAAAAGTAGCTGACTATACTGATTTAGGGAAGTGCTTGTTTTGGATTGAAGTTCATTTTAACTTGGAGTTGGGAGTTGACTTAACTGTGTACCATATACCTCTCAACAACTTATTAATAATATGTTGAGTTATTTCACTAATGTGGGCTACCGTAAAATACTAAAGGGAAAAAGTTGTCATTTTAAGCAATTTCAGAACATTAATGAACTGTTTTCAAAGCAGAAAAATTGACATTGCTGCCTTTTAGAATACCATGAATGTAAGAAATTAAAAGAAATGATCACATAATACAAAAAAAGGCAGTTCAAAGATAGAATTGTGGCAGATATTGTGTGTTAACTATTTCTTTGCCACATGAGTTGTATTTGAAAGTTTGAACAGCAGGTTTAAAATAAAACATTGTATGACTGACAGAGTTAAACTAGAGGTGTTTTTTATTTATTTTCAAGTCATATACATTTCTATGATAATTTTGTTTGACTATAGCATAATCTTTAGTTATAGCTTTTTGGTTTGAAGGGAGTGGAAATAAATTTTTTAAAACTTACTAACATTTCAGATTTTGTTATTCTCAGAACATGAGAGCATAATACATACACAGGCCTTTTATTAATGATGTTATGACATTATCAACATTTTTTCTGCCAAGCCTATATGAAGGATACCACAAATGTTTATCAACAGCACTGGCTCCCCACAGTGCTTACTTCCTGGGGAGTAGACTGCAGGTCAAGGAGGTAGTACAGGTATACTTTCAAAAGAGTATTCCCACACGATTGAGGATTACTTTCGCTCCTCAGCACATTGAGAATTATTCTCTTAAGATCAGGAATTTTATAGAATGTAAATTTCATTAGATTTTCATTGTATTCACTGCTGTATTCCCAGAACATAATATAGTGCCTGATACATAGACAAATCCCACTGAATGAATGAGTGGATGGATGGATGGAGTAAGTCACCTAAGACCTTAAACACCACCTAGTCCAAAGTCCTCATTTCTGTAGATAAAAAATCTGAGTCCACAAAAATGTTTAAAAGCTTGCCTAAGGTTGCACAACTAGTTAGTTAATGATAGAGCCTACACTCTCCTTTATCTCCTTTGAAGGTATATTCTGTAATAGTACATGTGTACCTCCTGACTGATCAAAATACTTAATCATAGGCAAATTCTGGGGAGAACAAAACTATTGATAAATTATCTGCCCGCATTTGTAGTGAGGTTATAGATAAACTAATAAGCCTTGGCAATAGGAAAAGTCAGATATTTGATATCTCCCTATTTAACTCTGCAGTGTGGCCCGTGGAAAGAACATATGCTTTGGAGTCAGACTTGTTTTACAGTCTTGGGTAAGTTACTTAATCTCTGTGAGCTTTGGTTTTCTCTACTATAAGTTACTGAGAGTAATACCTATCTTACAGGACTATTAAGAGGATTAATAAGATAACATGTAAAGCACCTATCACAGGAACTGACATGTATTGATGTACATGAATATTGGTGGTTCTCTTGCCCCTTCAAATAAGTAATCACCCAAAACAAGTCACAAAAATTTCCAAGCAATACCATTCATATTACCTAAGATATCATCTGCATCCCTGCCAAATATGAGACATAATTCAGAATCATCCCTCATACAAACTATACATATATGTGTGTGTGTGTGTGTGTGTGTGTGTGTGTGTGTGTGTGTGTATACACATTTTTATTGATTTCAGAGAGGAAGGGAGAGAGAGAGAAACATCAATGATGAGAGAGAATCATTGATCGGCTGCCTCCTGCACGCCCCCCACTGGGCCTGCAACCTATGCATGTACCCTTGACCAGAATCGAATCTGGGACCCTTCAGTCCACAGGCTGATGCTCTATCTATTGAGCCAAACCAGCTAGGGCTAAAAATGTTTTTATTACTGATTTTAGAGAGAGATCGATGTGAGGGTAACATTGATTGGCTGCTTACTGCACACCCCTTACTGGGGATCAAGCCCACAGCCTAGGTATGTGCCCTGACCTGGAATGGAACCAGTGACCTGAGTGCATGGGATAACACTCAAATCAACTGGCCAGGGTAGGGGTGGACACTTAATTATTTTCTTTATAAACTAGGAGCCCGGTGCACGAAATTCGTGCATGGGGGGGGTGTCCCCTCAGCCCAGCCTGCACCCTCTCCAATCCGGGACCTCTCGAGGGGTGTCCGACTGCCGGCAGTCGAACATCCCTCTCACAATCCAGGACCACTGGCTCCTAACTGCTCACCTGCCTGCCTGGTCACCCCCAACTGCCCCCCGTCTGCTGGCCTGGTCACCCCTTAGTGCATCCCCACCAGCCTGGTCGCTCCTTACTGTACCCCCTGTCAGCATGGTTGCCCCAACTGCCCCCCCCTGCCAACCTGGTCGCCCCCTCACTGCCCCCTCTGCTGGCCTGGTCGCCCCCAACTGCCCCCGCTGCGGGCCTGGTAGTCCCATGCAGCCTGCAGCTCGGTCGTTTGGTCGCCCCTCACTAACTCCCCTGCTAGCCTGGTCGCCCCATGCAGCCTGTTCAGTCGCCCGGTTGTTTCGGATGCGATGGTCGCTTAGCCTTTTATAGATAGGCACACTAAAATGTAGAAGGGAAGTTTTCTTACTCTTTTGTAAGCCTACATATAATATCCAATTATGAATAATTTCCCTAAACTCTCAGTTGCATATTCCATTCATGTCTTTATTATTAGATCTTTGTCTCCATTTATATGTGGAGTCCCTCACTAATAAATACTCCAGAGTCTTTTTATCTTCTGCCTGGTCAACCATCAACCTTAAGTTGTCTGTGTGAGTTGGTGGAGAACATCTGACTTGACTTTCTACACATCATCCTTATCAAGCTATCCCTGGAACTTCTGGTCCTATATTTGATGTTTTTAAAACCAATCTCTTGTCCATTTGTATGCTCCCTATAACAGTTCTAACCTTTATCATCCTCAAGCTCCTAATTCCTCTTATTCTATAACTACCAGCATTTTTCTTCTCTCACTTTACTAAAAAGATAAAAATCATCACACATGAATTCTGTCTGCTCTCTTCTTCAGCTCGGGGAAGAGATAAATGATGCTCTCTGAGGCCAGCTCCCCATCAGTGCTTAGGATTCGGTCCCTGTCCTGCTATATGACACTTCCTCAGTTTTCCCCCTGCCACCATTCATCTCTTCTTTTCCTGGTTTTATGTTACCAGCCACTTAGATTTCAATGAGAGATGCTTGGATTTAGAGTAGGAGAGCACTATTGAAGATTTATAGGTTGGATGGAAACATTGTATACTAGATGGCATTGCAAAGGCTTCCGTACTTTCCAGCCTTGTCAGAACAAGGCAGAAAGTTACTTACTCGTGTTCAAGTTTTGTGTGTGTGTGTGTTTTTAATTTATTTTTTAAATATGTTTGTATTGGTTTCAGAGAGGAAGAGAGAGGGAGAGATAGAAACATCAATGATGAGAGAGATTTATTGGATGGCTGCCTCCTGAACTGGGGATCGAGCCCACAACCCAGGCATGTGCCCTGACCAGGAATCAAACCGTGACCTCCTGGTTCATGGGTTGATGCTCCACCATTGAGCCACACCGGCTGGGCCCGTGTTCAAGTTTTGTTGGATTGTATCACTACCTGTCAGCCACAGCTGAATGGGTCAGTGGGTTGGTGCCTGGACCTACAGCAGTCAGCCATTGTATGGGCCTGTGACTAACCTGTGAACCTGCTGGCAAGAGCTTTGCCCAATAGAGGTATTCACTCTCCTTGACAGTGACTTGCGGACCCACTCAACCTGTTACTGCAAGTTTGAGTCAGGACACAGTGTTAAGCAGGGAAAGTTACTAGAAAAAGCAGAGGCCCCCGAAGAAACCTTTGCATTGAGCAAAGCAAGAAAGTCCTAGAGAAGAAGTAGTAATTGTGGAGAAGGGAAATGAAACCAGTAGAAACTGCCCACAGCTGGCAGAGGCAGAGTACTGATAGCTTGGCAGGTGTGCTGTTGGTTCATTAGTGCTGGTCTCAGACTGTGGTAGCTTCATCTTGTGTCCTGAATTGAGAGGCCAGATGTCCTTGTGATAAACTGAAGTAACAAAAGTGAAAGGAGTGTTAGGGATAAAATAGGCAGGTTTAGGGAGATTTAGGAATAAAGAGGGTCCATATAGGTGAGGAAGGCATAGGTGAGGGCTTGGAGCTGCCAAAAGGCATACATTCACAGAGGAAGAAAAAAGGTGCCACGGGATAAAGGGAGAGGAAGAATCCATTCACAGAAAATAGGGAAAAGCCACAGGGTATGGGGAGAAAAAGGAAACAAACTTTCACAGAGGATAGAGAAATGCCGACAAATGGGAGAAAGAGGAAAACAGATTTCTGCAGGAGATAAAGAATTCTACCACTAAAGGGGGAGAGAAAGAGGGATCGCCTGGGGTTTAGACTTTGAAGCTGATATTCTGCAAAAGAGTGACCAATGAGAAGGGAGTATCAAGAAACAGGACTGCAGCCTTTATAAACCTTAGAAAAAAGGGGCTTAGTGGGTTACCCCCTTGGAACCCTCTCCCTGTGTGCGAGTCTGTACTTGCTTCCAATAAACTTCACCCTTTTCATCTACCACCTTTTGTCTGCGTCTTCATTCTTCAAATCCATCTGGACAAGGACCCGGGAAAGAAATCACCCTTGCATCCTGCTCAGGAAAACAACCCGACTCAAAAGGATGACTTTCAGCCTCAACAAGCCTCACACATTTGTCTGGCTGTTTAATTTACGCCCATTTTTTCTTCTCTACCTGGCTCTCCCTCTATATCTTTCTACTAGTACCTATTAAAGTGTAGTACTTAGCTATTCATGCTATCTACCCTTTCAACATATTTAGGCTCCTATGTCCACAAAATAGTTATCCATCTCAGTGCTAAGAGTTTTGCTTGTCCCTTTTTATCATGTTATTCAATTCTGTATTCAACAATGATCTGAAATTTAAATTAGTAGCTTTTCTTTGTGTGTGTCTTTTAAAGCTAAATTCAACTCTTACTGCTAAATGTAATCACTGACTTTTCTGTAGTAATTTAATAATTTTAAGAGGTTTTTAGGAGTTTGGGATTGTCTCAGTCAAATCTCTTACAGGTTTTCATCAATTATTCATATATGAGAATTTCTGGTTTTCCTAACCTTAGTATAAGAGAAGTGCATTAAGGCAAAATTGTCTTGTTGCCCAAGGCTATAGCCAATTTGCATTCCTTTGCTTATATACCCAGTGTTTGCAAATGCATTTACTTGTTTTTGACTGGAAATGCAGACTGAGTGGGAAGTTGTCCTGCTCTCTGTACCCTTTTTGCTCTCCGCCCGAATTGCCAGGTCAGATTAGTAATGCTGAATGATTCTCATAACGTGAATTTGGCTGTGCAGGGGAAGACAGTATGTGAGAGGTTAGCCTAGGAAGTATGAGAAACACACCATGTACTTTTAAAATTTAAATTTTATACAGTGTTTCTATCATCCATTCCATGAATAGTTTTTTAATATTATGTGCTAGGCACTGAGCTAGGTACTAGGGATATAGAAATTAAAATATAGCCCCTCCTTTCATTTAACATGAGGCTAGGAGGGGATGCAGCAATGCAAACAAATCACAGTTAGTTGAGGGTACGAGCTGTAATGGAGTTGCCAGTGTCCGTGTCAATGCCAGCAGTTAGGCTGGGAAAAGGACGTGTATAGGCAAGGGATGGGAGATAATACTGGGAAAGGACTTGGTGAAGCCGAGGAGTTTCAATTTTATCCTCATAGATTAGGACAGCCTCGTAACGGCATGTCAGAGTTGCTCAGTGAATATTAAACTGAGGTGTCATGTTCTTCACTATGACACTTAAGAACAGCTCTAGTCTGATAATTAATTTTTTAAACTTAAAATTTTAGTTCGTGTTAAGGACTCTAAGCTAGAATTTTTGTGTAATTAATAAAAAGCAGACGTAACACAAATGTCAACCCAATCCTATCTAATAAAAGAGTAATATGCAAATTGACCGTACCTCCGCCACACCCACAAGCCATGCCTACCAGCCAATCAGGAGTGAGTATGCAAATTAACCCAACCAAGATGGCTGCGGCCACAGAGAGAGCAGGAGGCTTGGGTTTCCCCGGCAATGGAGAAAGCCAAGCTTTCTGCCTGCCCTGGCCTGCCTTGGCCTCTGCTTAAGGCTACAAAATTTCAATTATAGAAAATAAATAAATCCCAACAAAAATGGCTGCGGCCACTGAACGAGCAGGAGGCTTGGCTCTGCTCAAGGCTACAGTTTCAATTATAGAAGATAAATAAATCCCAGATACCAGGGCCTCTGCTTGGGTCGCCGGGGGCATGGCCAGCCTGGAAACCATCACAGGCCCCTCACCCAGGCCGCCCCACACCCCAAGGGAATCCCCACCCTGATCTGGGACACCCTTCAGGGCAAACCAGCCGGCCCCCACCCGTGCACCAGGCCTCTATCATATCTATTCCTATCTAATAAAAGAATAATATGCAAATTGACTGTCACTCCGACAAATAAGATGGCTGCCCCCATGTGGTCAAAGATGACTGCCCCCATGTGGACACAAGATGGCTGCCACAAGATGGCCAGCAGGAGAGGGCAGTTGGGAGGGACCAGGTCTGCAAGGGAGGGCAGTTGGGGGCGATCAAGCCTGCAAGGGAGGGCAGTTAGGGGTGACCAGGCTGGCAGAGGAGGAAAGTTAGGGGTGACCGAGCCTGCAGGGAAGGGCAGTTCAGGGGGACCCAGGCCTGTAGGGGAGAGCAGTTGGGGTGGACCAGGCCTGCAGGGGAGGGCAGTTAGGGGTGACCAGGCCTGTAGGGGAGGGCAGTTAGGGGTGACCAGGTCTGCAGGGGAGGGCAGTTAGGGGTGACCAGGCCTGCAGGGGAGGGCAGTTAGGGGTAAACAGGCTGGCAGGGGAGCAGTTAGTCATCAATCAGGCTGGCAGGAAGAAGTGGTTATGGGCAATCAGGAAGGCAGGCAGGCAAGCAGTTGGGAGCCAGCAGTCCTAGATTGTGAGAGGGATGTCCGACTGCCCATTTAGGCCCGATCCTACCTCGAGGGGTCCCAGATTGGAGAGGGTGCAGGCTGGGCTGAGGGACACCCCCCTCCCCCTGTGCACGAATTTCATGCACCGGGCCTCTAGTATATAATAAAATTGAGCTCAGTTTCTTTCTCCAAATTTGGGTGGTGGGCTTAAATTATAATTATTTGCAAAGTTAAGTCATTTTCTTAAAAAAAAAATTACCGAATAACCCAAGTCATCTGCACTGTGATAAGAATCATGGGTTCTGGAATCAGGCAGAGCTGGGGTTCTTTGCTGCATGGGTCTGCCTGTGGGCAAGTTACTTAAGCCGCCTAATCCTCGCCTGTGAGATGAAGCAGAGCGCAGCTAATGCTGGAGCCTGTGTGGTTCTTGTGAGTATGAAATTAGCGAAGGCCTGTAACAGGCATGGACTTGTTAAAGGGGTGAAAAGCAAGGCTTTGGGAGAAAACACTTGGATTACTCAATATGGAAATGAAAAGGAAAACAGAAGGCTTGTGGTTTTTGTCTTTGAGGGTGTGACAGCTTACAGCCAAGGCTCAGATCGGCCTTTCTCTATCAGCTCCAGGATGTGAAGCAACGGACAAATTGCACTGTGAACTTTTGGTTGGTCACACGCACACAAAGTACCAAGAACTTTCTCAGCACAGAACGTTATAGAAGCTGTGGGTGCTCCAACCCTAGAGACGCTTTAGGCAATTGTGGAGTTCACATCCTTGGAGACAAGGACTGGCTTACTTGATGCATTGGTCCTCCTCAACATTATGATTCTACGAGTGCTTTGTCACGTAGTGGGTGATCTGATATGTTTTCTCATCTACAATGGCATGGCTTCCATCTCAATGGCTAGAAGGAAGGTCCTGCTCTGAGTATTAGGAACCTAGGTCTGTATCTTTGCTTTTAGACGAATTTCCTAGGTGACCTGTAGCTGCCCTGTACCCTCTATCTGAACACAGATGGGATGGAATTAGACTTACTTGATCTAGTCCCATTCAGCTTTACCATTCTGAGACTTTTTTCTTCACATTTCCTTTCTCTGCTATTAATGAGCAGTAGAATTAAGATTTCTTTTATTCTCAGAGAGTAGACTGCAGTTGTAATTTTCTAATATAAATACTTAATTTACAAGCATCTAGTTTCTAAAAGGAAATTTGAAGGTTTTCTGTGGGGAAATTTAGCTATTCTATTATTCTAACAGAAGTCTGTTTTAATCAATTGTTCTAATTTTAATCAGTCGTTCTAATTTGAGGAAACCTATTTTTCATGGGACAGGTGATATAGTACAGACACTTTTGTCTCTTACCATGGCCCATCTCTTTAGTAAATTAGACTTTTTCACTGTTCCCAAGTGAGCTTTCATTTGTTTTGGGTTGCTGGGATTAAGCAATCACACTATTTTTATTTTTTAAAATATATTTTTATTGATTTTAGAGAGAGGAAGGGAAAGGGAGAGACAGAAACATTAATAGTGAGAGAAAATCATTGATCAACTGCCTCCTGCATGCCCCCTACTGGGGATGGAGCCCGTAACCCAGGCATGTGCCCTGACCAGGAATCGAACTGTGACCTCCTGGTTCATGGGTTGATGCTCAACCACTGGGACACACTAGCCAGGCAGCAATCCTATATAATAAAAGGCTAATATGCAAATTTACTGAACAGCAGAATGACCGGTCGCTATGATGCGCACTGACCACCAGGGGCAGATGTTCAATGTAGGAGCTGCCCCCTGGTGGTCAGTGTGCTCCCCCAGGGGGAGTGCCGCTCAGCCTGAAGCCAGGCTCACAGCTGGAGAGCACAGCACAGCTGGTGGTGGCGGGAGCCTCTCCTGCCTCTGTGGCAGTACTAAGGATGTTCCACTAATGGCTCCTGCAATGTGAGAGGACACAGGCCGGGCTGAGGGATCTCCCCACCCCAAGTGCATGAATTTCGTGCACTGGGCCTCTAGTCACACTATAAAACAGAGTCTTGGTGTTCAGGTAAGACACTCGTAAGCTTCATGTGTTCCTAATTCCTTGAAATCATGTCTTAATTCAGGCATTTTACCATCTCACCATGGAGTTAATCAGACCACATCTTATTAGTGTGCCCTTATTTAAAACTATGGGGACAGAAGTTTTTTCTCCCATTGATCTCCCACCCATATCTAAAACTTTGGTAACAACTTTTTTCTTATTTTCTCCAGGCTTGCCTCATTCTTTTTTTTTTTTTAATTTCTTTATTGATTAAGGTGTCACATATTTGTCCTCATCCCCCCATTCCCATCCCACACCCCTCCCCACGGATGCCCCAACCCCCTGTTGAACTTAACCATTGGTTAGGCTCATATGCTTGCATACAAGTCCTTTGGTTGACCTCTCCCCCCTCCCCCCACCCTCCCCTATCCTCCCTCTGAGGCCCGATAGTCCGATCAATGCCTCCTTGTTTCTGGTTCTGTTCTTGTTCATCAGTCTATGTTGTTCATCATTTCCCCTAGATGAGCGAGATCATGTGTCACTAGAGATATACTTATAAGAACTGAATGTGAGACGAGCAATAATAGTTATGCTGACAGGCAAATGAATCAGTCTATAGTGAGTTTCTTTCTGGACCAACAGTTCTTTTGAGACCCAATATCAATGTCCACCAGTTCCTTATGTGTACATGTCGGCACTGACCCCTCAACTCTGGATGGTGGACAAATGGTGGTAATGCAGGTCCGATTCCCTCTGGTTTGGTCTCGGCCGAACCCAGGGGCACGGCTTCACCCGGACCCAGGGGCACGTGGCTTCACCCGGACCCAGGGGGTGCGTGGCCTCACCTGGACCCAGGTGCGCATGGTTTCACCCGGACCCGGGACTCAGCCTCACCCGGATCCAGGGGCACACGGCCTCACCCGGACCCGGGATCCAGCTTCACCCGGACCCAGGGGCGCGTGGCCTCACCCGGACCCAGGAGCGCGTGGCCTCTCCCAGACCCAGAGTCGCGTGGCCTCACCCGGACCCGGGACCCAGCCTCACCCGGATCCAGGGGCACACGGCCTTGCCTCATTCTTAATAGGTGAATCCCAGGATTGGGAGATGGAATCATTGACTGAATTCCATTTCATTCCTCCCTCCATGCTCCACTCCTCACCAGGTACCGGACTCTGAATGCCACCTTGCCAGGTAGTGACAGAACCTCTGCACTGGCTCCTGGTGCCTTGTTTACTTTGACCTTCTGTTTACAGCTTACTTTTTCTATCCTCTGTAAGCATCTTAACTAGGAGGTTAGGTAGACATATAATGTAAACCAGGCATTCAAACAGTGCCTCATGGCTTCACTCCATTTTCTCTTCCCTCCTTTGATTTCTTCCCATTTTCTCCCCATTGCCCTTCCCGCCTGCTTCTGTTTGCTTTGTTCTCCACTCACCCACAGAACAGGCCCCAGAAGCTCTACGCTCATGGGGATCTTGGAGCTCCTGAGCCCAGAGATGGAAACAAAGATGCACTCTTCCCGCACCCAGAGGCCAGCCCCTCGAAGACGTTTTCCTGGGCTTCCCTTGGGTCACACGCCGGTCCCCTGAACCACCGACTTGACACCGGGCCCTGGGGAACCAAGACTGGCCAGCTGGGTGATGTGCCCACTCCTTCGGCAGGAAGTGGTGGACAAATTGGTATGGGCAGTCCCATCAGAACCTCAGACAGGAGACGGGCAGCTCGGCGGACAGAGAGGTGGTGGGCAGGCTGCCCCCGGGGAGGGTCATGAAGTGAAGCAAACTGGGCCTGTTCTGTGTTTGCGGTTTTAAAAGGACGTACAGCCCTGTGCCTATTACAGCATTGCTGGGAGTCTGACCTTTCCCTCTCAGTCCCCCAATTCTCTTCTCAGGAACAGTTTCATCTCTTCCGAGTGCCGTTCAGGTATTTCATCTGCGCGGTTTAGATTTCATCTTTGTTCTGAGGCCTTTTACCAGCTTTTGTTATGCCAAGAATAGAGTCCGCTGCCCTGAGCACTCCCCGTCAGTGATAACAATTCCCGCAGCACACGCGCGCTTCCTTTCAAGTCTAATTCCTTTCTTCTGAATCTTTTCTTTCACCTGATATGTAACAGATGTAGAGTCAGGGTTGAAATAAAAAGGCTACAACTCATTAAAAAAGCAAGAAGGGTGATCTCTTGATGTGGCGTCCTCGTCGGATTTAATACTTCGGTTGAGCGATCACCTGCAGCCTCTCTGGAAGTTCAAAGTGGGGCGAGCACGCAGGCCACGGACTTACTCACGGCACCGCAGGTGCTTATAGACAGCCGCGCTCTCCCTCCCAGCCGCTGGTAAAAACCTCACTCCACCAGTTCGCTTTGGAGTCTCATTCCTGTGTTTTTCCCTTTTACCCAGTAGGACCGAGCAAAAACAGAGAGCCTGAATTTGTTTACTTGGAAACCTAGGATCTGTAGTGCCATTTCGGGTATAGGTTCAGAACGTAGCTTACCTTGTACATGCTACGTTTAGATTGGTACTATCAAAATGAAAAGGCGACATGCCAGGTGGTTATATTCTAGCTAAAAATTTGCATTTGACATTAAATACAAGGACATTGACTGTGTCATAGATCCTGCTAAAGCTCCCGGTTCTGTAAGAGACAAGAATCTGATGTTCAGCTGTTGTGGATGGGCTGCTGGAGAGGAATACTCCAAAAATTAGCAGAAGTTGTTCCTGGAGATGAAAATATGTGTGATGTTAATTTTCTTTCTCTTCTCTGCTGTTCAAGTTTTCTACAATGAGCACATACCACTTTTATAATAAAAATAGATTTTAAGCCTAGCCAGCGTGACTCAGTGGTTGAGCATTGACATATGAACCAGGAGGTCATGATTCGATTCCCGGTCAGGGCACATGCACAGGTTGCGGGCTCAATCCCCAGTGTGGGGAGTGCAGGAGGCAGCCGATCAATGACTCTCTCTTATCATCAATGTTTCTATCTCTCTCTCCCTCTCCCTTCTTCTCTGAAATCAATAAAAATATAGTTTTAAAAAATCAAGCTGGGTCCTGTCAGAGTTTCCTTGTGGTGTAGCTAGAGGTCATCTATGCTGAGTTGTAAAAGTTCTTGGTGTACACCAAATTATGTTTGAGTAAAATATGCCTACTGAATGGCACTGACTGACATCCAGCAAGCTCCTTGGCTTGAACCCCATTCTGGGCGTCTGATTTTGTCTTGACTCTGTAGGCAGGGCCCCAAGGGGGTCTGGCATGTGTACCCACCTCGGGACCCTTGGCCGTGCCGTTGGGCTGTAGGAGTCCTGCCTTTACAACACGTTGAGGTCTCTTAGGACAAATCAAGAGAGCACTCAGGAGCTTGAGTTTAGGTCTCCAGTTCCCAAGGTTTCAGACTGTGTCAAAAAGAAGAGAATTTCCTTCAAAGTCTGGGAGTGGGAGGTGGGGTGGGGGATGGGAGCATGCCTCTGTAAGTGAGGAGGGCGAGCCACAGGCACACGGCCCTGAAAGCAGACCCGTCACTCCCAAGCTCTCTCCTCCAGCATTTAGGTATGTACACTCACCACGTGCCAGCAGGGCCACCCCCTGCAGGACGCCCCCTTCTCAACCTCTTCCCAGGGCCCTAGCTCAGGCACCAGGTTGGCTAGGGGCTGCCCAGCACACAGAGCCCCGTCAATGGAGAGCCCCGTGCAGTGTGCTAGCCCTGAAGTCTTCCCTGGCCCCGCTGCGGAACTGCTCTCGGTGACCGCAGTCCACTCGTTCAAGAACGAAGTCACAAGTAGCAGCCTCCACCCACTGCAGCATCAGGTTAAAAGTGTCAGTGGCCTTGGAGGTAGGCCTGGTTGCGAGGCCGGCTTTCCCTGTGCAGTGGTGAGATCTGGGGGGAGCCCCTCCCGCTCTGAGACTTCATTTCCTCGTGTGTGCAAGGGAATAGTTTATTTAGAAAGGTTACCAGAAATAAAATGGGGGTAAAATGTGGGCACTCAGAACCTTATTCTATCACAAAATCCTGTTCTTTCAGTTTCCCATCGAACCTGTTAGTAAGACTGTTTGTTGCTCCTGTCTGAACCAGCTGTCACTTGTCTGCATCCTGCTTCAGCTACAACATATAAGCTGAAAAGGTCGATTTGGCACCCACCCATCTTTTGGATTCTAGAGATGACTTTTATCACCGTGGGAGGTTAAGCATGTTTACACATAGCAAGTGCTATTAGGGCAGATCATCATCACCATTATTGAAATTAAAATGTATCACGGGGCGGGGTCGGGGGAGGGTGTGCAGGAGGAAACCAAGCAACCAATCAATTTGTCTCTCTCACATCAATGTGTCCCCGCCGCCCCCCCCCCCCCCCCAACAACCCTCATCCCTACCTTCCACTCTCTAAAAATCAATGGAAAAAATATCCTCAGGTGAGGATTAAAAAAATATATATCTGAGTGGTGGTGGTGGTGTTTTTTGTTTTTTAAGAAAAGAAAAAAAAAAAAAAACCCTTTTGAGTCTAGTAATCCTATAGTGGAAGTTAGGGCCTCAGTTCTTTGTGTATTCCACCATAACTAAGTTAACTTTTATATTTCACTTTTCTCTGTTTTGTTTTTTTAGACCATCTTTGACACTCATGGACTCATGGTCACTGAGTTTGTTCCTCTGACAGAATAAAGCATGTTAGAGATGATGGAAGCCTTCGGGCCTCTGGTCTTGCCAGACACGGAATGGAAAGTGGGCCCCAGTGGAATGGAGCAAAGGAAACATCCTTGGAATTTTCATCACACCGTAGACATGTTATGGAGAATTTCATTTTCCACATGCAAATGTTAGTTGAAGGAAGTGGCTACATTCTATTTTCCCCAAAATTATACATACATATGAACAAGTAGCTTGAAATGTTTTATGGAATCTAAGTTGCCATCTACTATAAAATATATAATTATTCTGTATGTTACTGAGAAAGAAACAGCATTGTCATTGATTGAAAGATGTTAAATGGGAAAAAGCGAGTCTTGAAGTCAATCTAAGATGGTATAACCCTGCTATGTTTGATGAGCTCATTTTAACATCCTTTGTGTCTTCTCCCTCCCATTAATATTTAAAAACATTAGTTGACTATTTTGAGAGCATTAATCACAATTAAAATAGATGTTTCACTTTATACAACACAAACACAACCATTCACCGCTGAATGCCCGAATCTTAATAGCATTTTAAACACTAATGAAATGAAGCTAGCTTATGTTTTTTTAATTGATTACATAAAACAAGGGCTCAACATTAAGCAGATCACGACAGACAACACCAAGAGGACCGGCTGAGTCTTACAGCGTTCAAAGGATTTGTAAATGGAAATGTCATTTTGCATTATTCTTACCTTCTTGAGCATTTGTTCCAAACAAAGCTTTGGCATAATACTAGATCTCCCCACCACCGCCCAAAACCAGTCACAGAAGAGCTCTGGATTTAGGCTAATATTAATGAATTCACACCAGGCAGTTATAGCACATTCTCCAGGAGTGTAACAGCCAGAATTGTTTCAGCAAGAGATGTGGCAGAAGGCTAAGGGAAAACTCAGCAAGGAGAATGGTAGATAGAAAATGTCAGGAGAGAAATTGGGTTTCTATTTTGAGGCTAGTAAAACCATTATATTTTAATGCATTCCAGTTCATAGCCAATGACCACGCAAGTTAAAGCCTTAGGGTGCACACTCCCACTGAGATGCAAGGAATTTGGGCTCTGCCGTCAGGAGGCAGAGAGTGGGAGGCAGGGGCTTGATCTCTGGAAGCCTCAGTTTCTTCATCTGGGCTGTTAGACTGATGGTCTCCAAGCCCCTTCAGCCTATAGTGCTGTGGTCTCGCTAGCGGCCATTGTTGAATGACCCAGGGCAGAGCCAGCCTGGGGCCAGCTCCCCTGGAAGGAGATTAGGACTGAGTAACGGCCAGGGTGCCAAGGACTCCTGGCTTCAGCTTGGCACGTGAGCCCTCTTACGTTAGGTTCCCGGGCTTTGCAAAGTGGTTCCTGTGATTGCTGTTTTGGCCGCGTGGTTTCCTGCAGGACAACTCCAAATTAGGGGGAGCACAAGGTAGCCAGAAAGTGGGCACATGCCAGGGCTCAGCCGAGCAGAGGCACAGACATGAAGACACGGGGCGAGGTAGAGCTCAGGTGGCCTCAGCAGCCGAGGGGAGCCTGGAGCGACATAGCATCGGCCCCCACGGCAGCATTCTGGCCAGACGGTGCCGGAGGCTCTCGCTGTGTAGCCTCTCTTTGTTCCTGCCCCTCATGGAGCCCATTTCTCACCTTCCACAGGCTCCCATGAAAGCTTGGTCTCCACGGCTTCCCAATCTCTGCCACTAAGTCTGACTCCCTGATCACTGTCAAGGGCAGATCTGTACTGAACTCGGGAAAGCCTGAGATAAGGCCCAAGCGCAGAGGGGCCTGCGGGGCACTGTTGGGTTCAGCAGCTGGAGGACGCCTGGAGCAGCCTTGTCAGGTCTTCTGCCGGCTTAGAAGGCTCCTCTCGAAGAGTCTGCTAGATAGTCCACACCCCTAGTCTGACCATCTGCCTCTCTTCTCTGATCCCTTCTCCCTCTGTCCTTAAACCCTTTCTGATGCCCTGGGCATGCAATTAAATACATCATTTAAAATCAAGTTTTATCTAAGCTCCTTACGGGTTATCTCTGCTCCCACAGAGGTGCAGAAACTCTGACAGCACAAGGATTTCACCCAACTTGGCCGGAGGCCGCCTGGGAAGCTGGCTGCATGGGGCAGCTCTCTTCTTGGCCTGTCCCTCTTGGGGGTTTCAATGCTTTTCTCTTAAGCCCCTGAAATTCTTATTGTAGTTTCCCCACAGTATAGAGAGTTCCCCACAGTATAGAGAGTTCCTATATCTCAGTGCCCGGGTAAGATGGATTTCATTCTTTCTTCTTCAAAATATCATGTTTATCTAGGCACTGGGGTACCCAGTTCCTGGCATTTAAGAGAAATGCCTATTAAACTCAGAATAAGGCCATTTCCTCTGCAATTAGAGACTTTTGGATCAAACAAGATCTTTTCCGAGAAACGATAAGCCTATATTCTGGTATTTCAACATTTCATCCCTCTTCTTTCCCTCGCTCCTCATTAGGGTTTATATTGTCCTAGAAACTGAATATCACCATGAAGCAATCACCCAAACGGATTCTTCCACTTCCCAGGCTTGAGAGAATGTAGTTAAAAACACACAGAGACACCCAGAAACCTACGCGAAGGGCATTTCCAGAAGGAATAACAACTAACAGGCACAAGTAAAGCACTGGAATAAAATCTTTCTTTGAATTATGTATAAGCAAAGTAAATTAGTAAAATCCAAGTGCACTTTAAGAATAGAGATTTGCCATTTTGGAACGGAGATTTATTTCATCATTAAAAAGGAAGGGAAATAGAAATAATAAAGTTACTTATACGTAGTGTCAATGACAAAGTGCTTCATATTTTTGATGACCTTCTCTCTGGTCCATCAGCATATTGTTTGAGCTGCACATGGCTTAAAATTATCGTGAAGAGGAGAGTTATCTCATTTTAAGGCGTTGAGAGTTTCTTGAGCTCAGAAGATGGGACATAAAGTTCAGACATTCCTTTCTTTTGTTTGTTCATTCATTTGTTCATTCATTCACTCATTTATTCATTTATGAAGCTTCTTTTCTGTGCTTGTTACTGAGGGGGATAGTAACACAAGAGCAGAGCTCCTACTCTTCAAGGCTTCACAGTCTCCTTCAATATTTAAGAATGGAGTACCTTGTCATATGTATTCTCCATCAGATGATTATAGAAGACTAGAGGCCCAGTGCATGAAATTTGTGCATGGGGGAGGGGTGTCTCTCAGCCCAGCCTGCACCCTCTCCAAACTGGGACCCCTCGGGGGATGTCCGACCGGCAGTCAGACATCCCTCTCACAATCCGGGACTGCTGGCTCCTAACTGCTCACCTGCCTGCCTGCCTGCCTGCCTGATTGCCCCTAACTGCTTCTGCCTGCCAGCCTGATCTCTCCCTAACTGCTCCCCTGCTGGCCTGATTGACACCTAACTGCTCCTCTGCAGGCCTGATTGCTCCCAACTCTCCTCCCCTGCTGGCCTGTTCACCCACAACTTCCCTCCTCTGCCAGCCATCTTGTGGCGGCCATCTTGTGACAACGTGAGGGCAACCATCTTGTGGCGGTCATCTTGTGATGACGTGAGAGTGTCGCGTGAGGGCGCAAGGACCACATAGGCTTTTATTAGTATAGATGTTTACCAGTGACTCCCTTTGAGTTTCAAAGGAGAACCCCTGCTTCCTGTTGGGGTGATCAAGGATGAATTCATGGAGAGCAGTGATTTGAACTGGGTTTCCGAGGATAAGTAGGATTTTGATAGGTGGAAATGGGGAGGGCAGTGGCACTTGGGGAGAATGAGATGATAAATATCTGGGAGATTTCAGCAATATTCCTTTGGGATGAGGATCCCTTGGAGTAAGATGGGAAGAGTAGTGTGGAGCCAACCAGTGAAGACCTTCGAATGGAGAACAGAGTTTGTTATGGGGAAAGTTTTTGGCAGGGAAGCCCTAGCATCTGATGCAAGGAGGGTTCCTAAGACTCTTCGCTTAGAAACTATGACCCAAATCAGAAATGGTCCCTGAAAGAGAATGGCAGCAGAAAGGATCTGGAGCCAATTCTGAAACTTGGCCCTCCTTTGGTTTTAGTTTTGGAAGACTGTGCGTTTGCTATCGAACAAGGCAGTTCTGGGTGGGCTTTCTGATATTTGAAGCCTAAAACAACCTAACTGACATACCTCCTGCTACCTCTGTTTCCAGTTCTCCCCTAAGTCCCTGAAGTTCTGTTGGAGAGTGGGAATTTTTTGAGCCCTACTGAGGCCGTGGACTATGCCCCAGATAGAGTTGTCAGTGCTGACACCAGGCCAGGCCTTGAGATATGGTCTCATGGCCCCTTCCCAGCACATAGGCCTTCTTTCATAGAACACTGTCAGCTTTCTGGAGAATAGGATGACCCTGTGAATAACATGGTCGTCATTGGCATGATCCTGACGTTGCTTGGGAAAAACTGTTTTGTCTTGGGTTACTTGTTCTGCAAAAACCGGATGTGGTTACTGTGCTTAAAAGCGGTCCTACACAAAGGGTCGCTGCTGCTCTCTGGTCTCCCTGCGTGGAGAATGGCAGAGCAGTCGCCCGGCTAGTTGCTTGGTCTGGCCGGCCGGCTAATAAAGGCTCCCTAAATTTTAATTAGGTCTGGGCTCCAGTGGTCATTCACTCGCCTTTGCTCCACAACAGTTCTATCTCAGAAGAGACAAGATCAATATCTAGACTAAAAATGCATTGTTTTGGCTCTCCTCTCACCCCCTCTGGTTAGCTCTATAGCTGAACCATTACCTTCACCTCCAGCAAATAATATTCAGGTTCTCAGATTGGAATGGGTAAGAATCACAGGGACAAGGGTTGGGGGGTGGCTCTTAAATAGGGAATGTGATTATGTGTGTTTTGGATGGGGCATAGGAGTCTGCATGTTGAATAGCTTCCCAGTTAATTGTGGTGTGAGATAGCCAAAGACCACATTTTGAAAGCATCCCTCTCTAATCTGACCATCTTCTCCCTGCCTGCTGTCTACTGATCTTATTATATCAACTTCCTGCCCACTCTGACCCTCATTCAGGGCTTCTTATTGCTGATTCTCTTTCTAATCTTTTTCCCCCCCAGGGTAAAGACTTTTTCCAATATGGTTCTCTAAGTATTTAGAGGTGATAATATACGTATCATTCATTTCTTCAATAGCACTGATTAACTGCTCTACGTCTGGCATTGTGGTGGATTTTGTCATTCATTCATTCACACACAAGTATTTATTAAGTTCCCACCACAAAGCCACTGTAGTTCTAGAGATCAGGGGATCCTAAGGAGGACAAAATAAAGTTTCCAGATACCAAGTTGAATAGACAATGTGCTCCTCCCAAGGGAGCATACGTACGAGGTTGTCAAACAACTACAGTGAAAAGGACAGGTAATTGATCCTGACATACGCAGCCTCATAAAAAATGGGCTTTCTTTCCTCCTTAATGACCACAACATACTTTATGATCTGTTATTTTATTTATTACCAGGAGGTTAATAGAAGAGACCCCACAGTGCCCTTTATTCTTATCTCCAATTTCCCTTTCTCCTGCTACTAGTCCTACTTTACACCATCTTCTTTGCTAGCCCTCTAATGCCAGGTTGTAATTTAGTTCTGACGCGCAAAACATAGCCGTGACTAGGTATACTGGCCAGGTTTCTAGTTGCAGGTAACAGAATCCACCAGCACTACTTTACGCACAAAGACATTTATTAAGGGATTTTATAGAATTAGGAGGGCTTGAAGAAATAGACTCTAGGCCAGGCTTCCAGGAACAACCCTCCTGATCACATTACCGAACAGGGCTGCCAAAGAGTTGCTGTCTTGACCACGACCAGGAAGCTGCCGCACCCCTCTGGCTCCAGGACCCCACCTCTGTCACGGTCTGTACCAGCAGAATGGATGCCTTGGTCCTACCCTCTTCCCATGTAACTCAGAGCCTCAGTCTCTTCATTTACAAATTGTGAGTGGCAGCTACCTCCAGGCCATATTTCATATATTTCACAACTGGTGTGGCATAGGCATAGACCAAGGAGAATCGATGTAGATAGTAACTCGCTCATTAAAACTTACTGGTGCTAACCAGCTGAATACACACCCTCTTGGAAGTTTTACAAGAATAAAAGGGGCTTGGCATAGTGATGCGAAGTGGCCAGGATTATCATGATGGCCCTGGCCACTGAGTGGTTTCACTGAGATTACACAAGATGCTAGTGGTCCGACTGAGGTGAGAATTTTGTGAACACCACTAAGACCTTAAAGGAGAGAGAATATTCTTGCAGATTTGGAGAATAAATCCAATACGGTGGGGCAAGACGTTGGCATCCTGGTCTTGGACTCTGAATGTTGTGGCATCTGGACCATCCACCTGAACACAACGTTGGAGACAAGGAAGAGGGCTGGTGGTGATGGGTGGAGCTGTGAATGGTCAGTCCAGGAGGATGCTCCATTTCTCAACTGTTGTTCTAGTGAAGCAGGTGGATACATTTGAGACTGAGAAATATCAAGGAAAGAGAATAACTAGGAGTATTAGGCGTTGGGTGCCCTCCACACAAGAATGATGGGCCCTAAACCTGTCTGAGGGAAAGGTATTGACAGGAATAAACACATCAGAGACCGGAGTGCAGAACCTTGAAAGTCTAATGAGGACAGTTAGTGAAGCAATTTTCTGTGATTAATCGCATCCAAAGCATCACTTAAATCAAGTAGAATCCTGGTGGACAGCGACCATTTAATTTAGCTACTTAAAGGTCATTTTTGGAATTCTTAATAGTGCATTGTCAGTAGGACTTGGCTTCTAAATCCAGGCAGATAAGGGTCCATTAAGTCCCTGGAGAGGAGGACTTAAGGTTTGAGCCAACCAGCCCTGGTCAGTGTGGCTCAGTTGGTTGAACATCGTCCTATGCATTGAGAAGTCACCAGTTCAATTCTGTCAGGGCACACGCCTGGCTCAATCCCCAGTAGGGGGCTTGCAGGAGGCAGCCAATAGATGTTTCTCTCTCATAGATGTTCCTCCCTCCCTATCCCCTCCTCTCTATCTCTCTCTCTCTCAAATCAATAAAAACATATTTTTAAAAGAGATTTGAGCCAACTCAACAGATCTGATGCACCTGAGCACATGAGAAAAAGGCACAAGGAGACAGATCAAAGTAAAGCAGAGTCACTGAGGGTTGTTCACTTCTGTTTTATTTTTTATTTTTTAAAGATCTCACTTGAGGTCCTAGAAGAGTGATATGAAGAAAGGCAATAACTGAATTCAAGGCTATTAGAGAGAATATTGCTATCGTGTTTTGTATGAATATGTTCTACAAGCAGGTTACAAGGGCTATGCACAAAGCACCGAGTTTACTATTACCAGGAAATAAAGCTTACAATGGAATGTATCTGATGCATATTTAACGAAGAGCATAATCAAGGGTTATTAGAGATATAGAGGGCCTGGCCAATTGTCTGGTTCAACCTCCTCGTTCGCACAGATGAGGAAAATCAATGCAGAGGTGATACCTGTGTCCTGAGTTTGCACAAAGGCGCGGGCAGGGATTGGCACTCGGGCCACGCAACTCTGTCCAGGCCCATCCACTTCATCGTTATTGCGCCCCAGGAGCCTGGGCTGCAGACAGACACTTCACGTCACTGTGCTGTACAAAGACTTCGGGGAGGCAGCTGGGAGAAGGCGCATCGGACTGAGCCAAAGTTGCTCAGGAGGTCCTGGAAGTCTATGGATTTGGAACTCACAGGGCAGAGCCTCCCTCTTCTCGGAGGACGAGTGTCTAGAGAGCTTGGGCCCTCTGTCTGCCCACCCTTCGCTCCCACCTGCCCGCCCACCTGCCAGGTGGCTACAGAGCTTGGAGACAACTTGCCTTAAGGGGGCAGAGGGATGGGTGTCCATGAGTCAAGGGAACAAATACTCCTCTTTCAGATACCCCAAGTCCTCCTGGTGAGTGTCCTCAATTTCACCATTTAACACACAGCTACTTTTCCTCATCTCCCTTACCGTCTTGGGAGCGGATTTCCTTTCTTTGCTTGCTTGCTTACTTTATTTATTTCATTTCTCCCTCTTTACTGGTTGGGAGGTTATACCCTCTATTTCTATTTTTTTTAGTGTTTGTCTTGATACTTTAACATGTATACTTCACTTACCAAAGTACAAATTTAATCATATCTTAATTCCTTTTTTTATAAGACAGTAAGGACATTTGATTCTTTAATTCAGAGCCCCCTCTCCTTCTTTCCAAGCCATTGATAAGTGTTTCAATGCCTTTTTTTATCTTAAAAATTAGAAATTGTTATTATTTTTATTTATTTTTTTAATATATTTTATTGATTTTTTACAGAGAGGAAGAGAGAGGGACAGAGAGTTAGAAACATCGATCAGCTGCCTCTTGCACACCCCCTACTGGGGATGTGCCCGCAACTAAGGCACATGCCCTTGACCGGAATCAAACCTGGGACCTTTCAGTCCACAGGCCGACGCTCTATCCACTGAGCCAAACCGGTTTCGGCGAAATTGTTATTATTTTGTACAGTGTTTATATTTACTTCCATGTTTACCAGTGTCTTCACTCACAGTCCTTCCTCAGCTCTGTCTTGTCTTCTGAAGTGGATCCTTCCCTCGTGCAGGTTCTGTTGGTGCAGAACTCCCTCATCTTGGTTGTTTCCTCTGTCTTCTTGGAGTACAGTCCCCTTCCCCCTGCCCCTGGCAACCACCAATCTGATCTCTGTTTCTATGAGTTTGGTTATTGTTAGATGCCACATATAAATGGGATCATGCAGTGTTTGTCTTTACCTGTCTGACTTATTTCACTTATCATAATGCCTTCAGGTCCATTAGGATTTCCTTCTTTTATGTAGCTGAGTAATATTCCTGTGTGTGTGTGTGTGTGTGTGTGTGTGTGTGTGTGTGTGTGTGTGTGTCACATTTTCTTTATCCACTCATCCATTGATGGACACTTGGGTTATTTACATGTCTTGGCTATTGTAAATAATTCAGCTGTATTTTAAAAAGTATATTTGTCATAAGTAATCCAGGATCTAGTATTCCCAGGGAGGGATTTTCATAATAGCAATCCATAATCCTAGCAGAAGAGGAATCCCACAAGTGTGTTGATCTATTCAGTTTTCATACCCCAACTAATTCCGAAATTATTTTAAGTGGCTCCAGTGGTTTGCTGGAGCTATTTTGTACAGTTTTATAAAACATTTATTGCTACACTTCCAGGAATCTTGCAAGTCGTTGGTTAAATACAGCCATTATTAAAAATTAAATTATAGTAACTTACAATTAAATAAATTATATTAAAAACAAAGGTAATAAATACTCATATTCATCACTTTCTAATTTTGTTTCACTATTATTATTATTTTTGTTACTCCTCCCTGGAGGATTCCCCCACCCCCATTGATATTACAGAGAGTGGAAGGGAGGGGGGAGGGGGAGAGAGGAAAGAGAGAGAGAAACATCAATTGGTTGCCTCCTGCACATGCCCCAACTGGAGCAAGGAACCTGCAACTCAGGTACCTGCCCCTGACCAAATCGAACCTGAGACCCTTCAGTTTGCAGGCTGACACTCTAACCATTAAGCAACGCCAGACAGGGCTTCACTATTATTTTTTCTGTTAAGGTCATTTATGCCTGTTGTATCTGTGTGGAGAACATGCTACAGAATGGTTCCTACTGCACATCTTCCTAAACCCACTTTGAGCAGCCTCATGTTGGTACCTTGAAATCGGCCCTAGTGGGAATAATTACACCATGCAAATGTGCAAACACTACAAATCAAGGCTGTATTTATTGCTTTATCGGTTGTTTAGACTTTATGAAATGATGAATAGAATGTTAACAGTGCAGAATAAACTTAAAAATATGTCATGTATACAGCAGTTACATTTTGAATAGCACAAATAATGAGGAAATATCCTTCTAGTACTTGAAAACAATTAACCAATTTAGCAAAGAATGTGCTCACATCACTGAGGAATGAGTGAAGTTCTAACATATAACATAGGTCTTTGTTGTTTTACTTTCACCTTCCTTGTTAAAGTAAATAAAAATATCAACCAACATTCATGTCTGAACTATTCTTTTTAAAATTTTTATTGATTTAAGGTAGGAAAGGAGAAATAAAAACATCAATAATAAGAGAATCATTGACTGCCTCCTGCATGCCCCACGCTGGGGATTGAGCCCACAACCCAGGAATGTGCCCTGACTGGGAATTGAACCGTGACCCCCTGGTTCATAGGTTGACTTTCAACCACTGAGCCACATTGGCCAGGCTGAACTATTCTTGATTGTTGATTTCAACCATAGGTTAGCTATGGATAAAGAGTTGGGCAAAAATCAATAAAAGCATTCTATGAGAATTAATTGGCTGCATAAAATTTATAATAACCAGCATTGTATACTTTATTGATATTTGCTTATTCTACATTAAACATTTACAATAGCAAAATTTGTAATAATTATATGTATCTATCTATCTGTCTATCTATGTATATGCATTTTTTTCAGAGAACCAGTTATGAATCATTCACCAGCACATCTCTGCTGACAGGGATACCAAGTACAATAAGGTAACTCAGATTTGAAGTAGATGAGAAAGAGAAAGGAACAGCAAGGAGAGAGGCAGATTAGGGTTGGAAATGATGTTAACACAAACCTTCATATTGTAGTGTGCAGACACGTGCCATAATTGGCCATGGGGTTTGTCTCCGAGCTCCTAGCACATCTTGTATGAAAAAAAAAAAAAAAAGGAATTATGCACTGAATTTTCAGGATTTTGTTGAGATCGTGTTTTTCCTAAGCCAAGCCCAGAAGGAATTTTATCCTGTGGGTTTGTATAGAGGCGCAACATGCTTTTGTAAATGTCAACAATGTCCTTAGAGCAAACCCTCCCTCAGTCACAGAGATACCCCCGGGGAGATCCTCTCTGAAGGGTGAAGTCTTCTTGCCAAAGTATGTTTCTGTAAGAGATACATACCGAAGTATTTATAGATGAAATAATATGAACGCTGGGATTTGTTTCAAAATTCTTCACGAAACAAACAAACAAACAAACAAACAAACATCTGTGGAGTGGATAATTGAAGCCAGAAGAACGAAATATTGATAAATGTTGAAGCTGGGTGATGGGTAATTGGAGATCCATTTTACTTTGAAAGTATCTGATGAACATGTGCTTTGTCTCTTATTTTATAAGCTCCTCCTTCCCTCTCCCCAACACACCTTTGTTCCCCCCACACCCATGCTATTCACATGGTAGCAAAAAAACGGCCATTTGTCCTGTAGAATTTCCTACATGATGGACTTGGCTATTGCTTCCTCGTGGTGACAAAAAGTGTTACCTGAGTAGAGAAATCCACTAAACTTATCTGTGATCCTACCGGAGGGAGACCCAAGGCAGGAATGTTTTAATGGACACAAAAGAGAAGAGAGATGAGGCCACCTGACCTTAGGAAACATCATATAAAGAGGGCACAGCCCACAGGGAAGGTGAGGGGAATGGGGGCCAAAAAGGAGAGACAAGAGAAAAAGAACGCTCTAGAACCCTTCGTCACTCCTGATTTCTCTCTGAGTTCTTTGTCTTCCAGCACCTTCCTTTCCCTGGCACCTTAACCCCCAGGCAGAGTGGTGGGGTGGAGGCAGCCGGCATTTCCCCGCTTCGGGTTGCATTTCTGAGCGAAAACTTAAGAAGGGTTTATTGGGGGGAAAATATTTCTCTTGAGCCACATGATTTAAAAAAAGGACAAATACATTTTAAATAAAATCAATGTTGAAGGGGCAGCATCTTTATCCTCTACCACCCTTTGGATTCATTTCACGTTCAAATAAATAGAAAACTACTTGCAAATTAGACCCAGATTTACCCGCAGGTGGCATTGCATGCCGTAGCCTAATGGCACTTCATCAACGCCGGCTTTTCTGGGCTTCGCTGATTAGTTTGCACTCTATGGAAAGTGCTTTGCCATAATTTTTCATTAGCTTCACGAATTATGCCATTTGGAACCATGTAAGGTGGCTAATGCTTTAGTGATTTTTTTTTTGAAACACTTTACAATCAGAGATTCAAGCACCAAATGCCAGTGTCTCAGAGACCATTTAGACATCTGAGACACGGCCCTAAGGAACGATTAGCTGTAGCAGTTGTTGGGATATCGTAGAGCCTTTGAGATGTATGAAGCCTCCTGCGGAACAACGATGGCATCGGCCCCATTGTATTCCTGTGGCTCAGCTGCAAGCCGGGCGCGGGCTCTCAGGCAGCCACACTCACCGTCAGCCGCTTCGGTTTCACAGGAACACGCAGCCGGGCCCGCAGCTCTCCTATCTGCTCAGGCAGACGGTTCTGGTTTCCAGGCGGCACAGAAGATGCCGTCACCAGACTCACCTGGGAGAACAACGTCAAACCCACAGCAATCCACGCCTGGAAGATGCCCGACCATGGAGAGGATTGGTCTTCGAGGAGAACTTGTGGGTGGCGGGGGGAGGGTTCTCTATACCTATCCGTGGGTCTTATCCACATCTTAGAAAATGGAATTCAGCAGAAGGGAAAACCAGCAGAGCATGTTAAAGGATATGTACTATTTAGTGAAACCTTTGTTTAAATTATGTATGTGGGTGTGTGCGTGTGTACTGAGACATAATGCGGAATGCATTAAAAATATTTTTATTGCCCTGACCGGTTTGGCTCAGTGGATAGAGCGTCGGCCTGCGGACTGAAGGGTCCCAGGTTTGATTCCGGTCAAGGGCATGTACCTTGGTTGTGGGCACATCCCCAGTAGGGGGTGTGCAGGAGGCAGCTGGTCGATGTTTCTCTCTCATCGATGTTTCTAACTCTCTCTCCCTCTCTCTTCCTCTCTGTAAAAAATCAATAAAATATATATTTAAAAAATATTTTTATTGATTTCAGAGAGGAAGGGAGACTTTATTGATTTCAGAGAGGAAGGGAGAGGAAGAGAGATAGAAACATAGTGATGAGAGAAAACCATTGATCAGCTGATGAGAGGAAACCTTGGTTCACAGGCTGACGCTCAACCACTGAGCCATGCCACCGGGCTGGGATGCTTTTTTCCAATGTGAGTCAAGGCCTTGAAAACGATGGTGGTGGGAATTTCTACACTGTCAGTGAAGTAGGAAGCGAAGTCACCTGCTGGGAGGGAGGATGAGTGAGGGTTAGTGAGGAGGTGTTAGTGATCTGAGGGGTGATGAGAAGGCATGAGTAGTCACCCACGAGAGTGGGATGGGAATGGGTTGGTCCCCGGGAATGGACCAGAAAATGCCTGTCTGTTTGCTGGGCACATACAAGGCCCGCCTGAGGTTAGTGGTCATGAATTTAAAGAGAGCTCAGTCAGCACGGTTGGGTGTTTTTTTCTGACCAGAGTCAGCATGTGTGGAGACAGGTGAGGCATATGCAGAGAGCTGGATGGAGCCAGGGTTGTGGTTTAGATAAGTGAGTGCATAGAAGCAGAGAGGGGCAAGGTGCAAAGGGGGTACGGTGGTGGTCATGGATTTAAGCCAGGCCAGATCCAGAGGGCAGAAAATCAGAAAGAACAGAGTTGAACTGAGTTGAACTGAGCAGCATGATCAATCAACGGGATCTGACCACGGGATCAGGCACACCCCCTCTTATTGTGCTTGGCTTTGCTGTGTTTTGCAGATATTGTGTTTTTCACAAATTGAAGATAAGACCCTCTACCAGCAAAGATTATGACTTGTTGACGGCCCAGGTGATCGATAATATTTTTTAGCAATAAAGTATTTTTAATTAGATGGAATGCTATTGTACACAATACATTGTAGTATAAACATAACTTTTATATGCACTGGGAAACCAAGAAATTCATGTGACTTGCTCTTATTCATGTTATGGCAGTGGCCTGGTACCAAACCCGCAATATCTCCGAGGCATGCCTGCACAATGTGAGGTGTGCATCAAGGTACTTTATTTTATTTTATTTTTTGCATGTGATTATCCAATTGTTAAAGAGATTATTCTGTCACCTTGGAATTGCCATTGAGCCTGTGTTGAAAATGAATTGACTGCGTATGTATGGATGTGTTGCTCTCTATTCTGTTCCATTGACCTATGTCTCTGTCATTTGCCAGTTCCTCACAGTCTGGATTACTGTAGCTCAGTGGTTTTCAACTGGAGACAATTTGGTCTCCTCCCACCCTGCAGGGTATCTGCCAATGTCTGGAGATGGTGATGGTTGTCATAATTGGTAGGTGGCATCCTACAATGCACAGGACGGTCTCCCACAGCAAAGGATTATCCAGTCAGAAATGTCAGTTGTGCCAAGGTTGGGACACTCTGTGCTGCTTTATAAGTCTTGGAATGAGATAGCACGACCTTAACCAAAGCAGTATTTTGGAGGAGTAGGGAGAATACTTGTGAGGATAAAACTGGACAGCATATGTGAAAGTGTTGGACACACAGCTCATGCTAATCAAATGCTAATTTCCTCACTATTTGTTACTGCTCCTGACCTTGACCAAATGTTCTCCTCTTACAATCCCTTCAGTGTGACTTCTGCACTTGTTCAGAGCCTACATATTTGATTTTGGGAGTCTCACCATAAAAAGTTTTCTGTTAGCCCAGCCGGCGTGGCTCAGTGGGTGAGCGTCCACTTACGAACCAGGAGGTCACTGTTCGATTCCTGCGCAGGGCACATGCCTGGGTTGCGGGCTCGATCCCCGGTGTGGGGTGTGCAGGAGGCAGCCAACCAATGATTCTCTCTCATCATTGATGTTTCTCTCTTCCTCTCCCTCTCTCTCTGAAATCAATAAAAAAATATTTTTAAAAAAGTTTTCTGTTAATAGAGTCCTGCTTATTTCTCCTTTGCCCACACATGTGGTGCAGGGCCTGGTGCTGGGCTTTGGGTAGGGCCCGGTATTTGCTGTCAAAACAGTGTCTCCCTTTGGCTGCTCGCTCACTGAGGAGGTGTGTGTGGTGAGGACACAGATCTACTCCGAGGAGACGTCAAGTATCCAATACCGTATGATGAACCACAGTGACCATGCGGCCCGCTTTGTAAAGGTGGAGAAGGCGGGCCAGCTCCACAAAGGCAGCTGCTGGCGGCTCTGGTCCATAATACGGTGCGTATCCTTGAAATCTGCTGGAAGCAGTTCTCACCACGCACACGCACAGTGAATTATGTGAGGCGATGGATGTGTTCATTCGCTGGAATCGTTTCACAAAGGATATGTACATCAAATCAACACATTGTACACTGCAAATATACATCGTTTTATTTGTCAGTTATTCCTCAGTAAAGCTGGGGGCGGGAACCCACTGGAAAACCCCAAAGGAAACTGGAAAGGTTCCCGTCATCTTACCCCAAGGCAGTTTCTAGGGGAGAAGGGGAAATCTTTCTTCTCATGGAAAAAAATACAAAAAAATATTGTGAGTCAGAAATGTCTGCTTGTCCACCGAAGTCTGTCCTCCCAGTTCCATACTGTGAAGTGGTGGCTGCCAGACAGCTGCCCAGCCAGGAACAACATGTCCAGCTGTGGCCACATGACTAGTTCTCACGAGTGGAGTGGGATGGGGAGTGACCTGTCATTTGTAGGTGGGACTTAAATGAAGCAGAGAGGGGGCCGTGCGCACTCCATCCCTCTTTCCTGTCCTGCTGTCTGGATGCAGAGGCTTCTGAGGTTCCAGGGCAGAGCTTCTCAGCTTCTGTGACCTCGGGTCACCCACATCCTGGGGCTCTTACAGTGCAGGGCTGGCCAGTAGGTCCAGGGTGAGGTCGGAGATCTTGCGTTTCCACCGCGCTCCCTGGGGTGCCAGGGCTGGTGGCACCCAGACCACTCTTTCAGAAGCAGGGCCGATGGAGCCATGGACGGAGAAGAACATGGGCCCCTGAACCACTAACCGGAGAAAAGCTCTTCTTCAACCAGCAGCAGCTGGACTCCGCTGAGTGATAAATAAGCCTTTCGCGGGCTGAGGGTGGGTTTATTTGTTATAGCAGTGAGTCTCCTGGGTGTGGCTCAGACAATTAACTGCTTCTGTTTGAAAGTATGCTGGTAGCCCTAGCCGGTTTGGCTCAGTGGGTAGAGTGTCGGCCTGCAGGCTGAAGGGTCCCGGGTTCGATTCTGGTCAGGGCACATGCCTGGGCTGTGGCTTGATCCCCAGTAGGGGGTATGCAGGAGGCAGCCAATCAACGATTCTCTCTCATCATTGATGTTTCTCCTCTTCTCTCTCTCTCTCTCTCTCTCTCTCTCTCTCTCCCTCCCCCCCCCCCCCCCACTTCCAATCTGAAAAAGAAAAAGAAAAGAATGTGTGCTGGCAGAGTAATCAGGACAAAATCACCCCTGGCTGCCCCACCCCTAATGTGTTCCAGATGACTCCTCATGCTTGAAGAGATCTATACTCAACTATACTTTAAAACCCCACCAAGCCCTCATACCATTAACTCCTTGGTAATGGCAAAGAAAAAAATATTGGCTTGTATTTGTTGACTCAGATTAAAACCAGCGAGAATATGTTTTGGGGTTGGTTATGAATGATCTGCCTCAGCTGGAGGGAAGGTTGGAGGAGAGCAGACCATGAGGGTCTTTGGTCATGGGAGGCCAATGCGGGGAGCTCAGAGTCTCTTCATCAAAGTGGCCAGAGGGTGGGTATCAGGGCCCTGGCTGCAGGGCTGAGGTTGACTGGAGCAGCCCAGCCAAGAGGACGGTCACTTAATGGCTGCTTGACAGAAGCCTGGGCAGGAAGTAAAATGGGATATGTGGTGTGTGTGTGTGTGTGTGTGTGTGTGTGTGTGTGTGTGTGTACACGCAATTAGAGTAGAGAGGCAGAGGGAGTCTGGACTAGTCCAAGTTCAAAACCCACAGAGGCCTTTTGGATGCTTCCAGCAAACATTTATGGTGAGGATGCCAAATTAATCTAAGAAACTCCGACCAGCTGTACCCAGAGTGCTAGAATTCAGCCATGGATACTAGTGGAAAGTCTCTCCTGGGTTTGAGCAAGGAAGGCTGGGACAAGAACGCCTGCTCTGTCACCATTGCTCTGATCCTGACCTTCCCTTCCCTAAATACGAGCCAGAGCCAAGCCCCCGCTCAAGCCCCCGCTGGCTTCGGGAAGAGATTGGGCCTGAGCATGAGCAGGAGAAGGTCAGGGGAAATAGTCATTTGCCTTATTTTGGATACAGCGCCTGGCTGAGTTGTGGAAGCTAGCCTTCATCCCAAGTGATGCTCAAATAACAACACCAAGCCCCTCTGTCAGAATTTTGTAGAAATAACAGCAAACCTGAGAAAAATTGCAAACTGTCCACTCACACCAGTCAGGGCCACTTACCGTGATGAAAACCATTATTATTTTTTAAAAATAAATGTTATTGATTTTTTTACAGAGAGGAAGGGAGAGGGATAGAGAGCTAGAAACATCGATGAGAGAGAAACATCCATCAGCTGCCTCCTGCACACCTCCCACTGGGGATGTGGCTGCAACCAAGGTACATGCCCTTGACCAGAATCGAACCTGGGACCCTTGAGTCTGCAGGCTGATGCTCTATCCACTGAGCCAAACCGGCCAGGGCATGAAAACCATTCTTATTCAAGGGAAACTATCTGGATTTAGAGATGAGGCCAATCAAGGAAAAAGTACCCAACCTTCAGCAAGCATTCAGTGAGCTCCCATCACATGCAGTGTGAGGGTTAATTGTAGAAGCAGGAGATGAAGTCCCAATCCACACCAGGACGATGGGGAAGAAGCAGAGACCCCGTAAAATAGGAGTTGTGCCTGTGTGCTGATTAGACACCTGCCCAGGAACATTCTTTGCATCGTTGCCAACTCACCAGCAAGGCCTCCCGAGTCCTCCAGAGAGGCTGGCGTCTGCCTGAGACGGAAGTTGGGGGAAGCTGAGCCGGGAGGGCTGCCACCTCCTGCAGAGGATGGAGAGGAAGGGAGAGAGGGCCTGAAGGTCCAGGGAGAGAGGCGGGGGCGGTGGGGGAGCCTAAAGGTGTGCCCTGCAGCGGGAGTATTGTGTGCAGGGACCCCACACCACCTCAGGTCGTCCTGCCCAGTGAAAACCTGCCAGTGGCCCCCTGCTGCCTTTCCAGTGGAGGCCCGATTAGGCCTGGGAGCTCTGGCCCCGCCTCACCAGGTTCCTGCTGGCAAGTTCTCATCAGCCTCTGCCCTCCAGGCGACCAGCCTCTGCCCGGCGCTCAGATTTGCCAGCCTGGCCCACGGGCCCTTCCCTCTAGGGTGGCCAAACCGTCCCGATTTGCTCAGGACCGAGGGGTTTGCTGGGACACCAACTCAAAGTTTTGAAACAAGGCCAGTCCGTGGCAAACTGGGGTGGGTTGATCCCCTTGTCCCTGAGGCCCAGACACCCCACCTGGCACCTGCCCACGCTCAGCTCTCAGCCCAGCAGCCCGTTCCTTAGGGGCAGCTTTCCCAGCTGCGCCTCCTGCCCCGTCCGGCCCCAGGGGACCCACCTCTGGCTTCTTCACGTCTCCTGGGCAGCCCTTATTACAACGGCAAGGACGTGACTAGTTGTGGCGTTAGCTTCCTGGTGGCTAACAGACTGGGAGCTCTCTGTGGGGCGTGTAGCTCTGTCTAGTTCACCGATATGGTCTCAGCACTTTGCACCATGCCCTGGCAAATGGCTAACCCCTGATAATTATTTGTTGAATGAGAATTCCAGAGCACCACTGAAAATGTTTCCACATCCCTCAACTAATAGTAACAACAATAATTAAAATGCATATATAGCAGACATTTAATCTGTGCCAGACTTAAGAGTCCCTATTTTCAGCCTAGATGATAATTGTATATGTGTCTGCTTTGACATTGAGTAAGCTATCCATATGTCTTTATGTACTTTTTAAGTATATGAGATATTTTTTCACAATAAAAATATAAAATTGGAAATTGGAGCTCTGGGTATGTCTGTGTATCTGTGTGTTCCTGTGCAAGATATTTATATATATCTTTAATTCTTAGTGTTTATCCCATAGCTACTCGTTTGCTCCCATGAGCCCATTAGCTTGCTTTGAGCCACAAAGCAAGTTGTGCTTTATGGAGTTGGAAATCCAGATCAAGAAGCAAGAACCAAGGTGTTCCCAGTATGATCCGATAATACAGAAATAATTGGAAGGTATGTCACTGAATCTTATGACCTCTGCTAATCTTAAAAATTTGAAGAGGATGGTGTACATGATTGTCTGTTTTGAAGAAGTCTGTCTGTGAATTTCTCTATGTCCACCGCGCTTAAGCCACGGCAGCTCACTTTTATTTCTTGTTAAGGACTGGGAAAATAAATTGGCTCCTGTCTTTCCTGGTGGCACCTGGACTTTAGAAAGAAGTTAAGTTTTTCCAGAATCCGTGCTTTCTGACACAAAGCACCCTTTGTATGCAAATGCTGTTCTTCTGTGCTGTTCTTCCTCCTCCCAAAAGGTCCCATCTCAACCAACTACATCAGAATCAAGGGATATCCTAGACCAGTGGTTGGCAAACTCATTTAATCAACAGAGCCCAATATCAACAGTACAGCGATTGAAATTTCTTTTGAGAGCCGACTTCTGTGCATGGGCCACGAAGTTTCAATCGCACTGTACGTGCGTGCCCGCACGTGGTATTTTGTGGAAGAGCCACACTCAAGGGGCCAAAGAGCCGCATGTGGCTCGTGAGCCGCAGTTTGCCGACCACTGTCCTAGACTCAGTTTCTCACCTGAGCTTCATCCTGTTGGAAGCATTTCCATCTTTAGTCTATGATTATTGACTGGGTGAATATTTCCACCCGGGAGACCTGAGAGCCCCTCACACTGTCCATGTCAGAAAACTTAGTGATCTGGTCCTTGCGGGCCTGGTCCTCCTCCCATTTCTTCCTCTCCACTCAGGCTCGAGGCCGTGATTGGCCCTGGCTCTGCCTCCCATCCGTCTGAGGTCTGCTTGTTTGACCTCCTCGAGAACCCTCACTTCTCCCCGCTCCATCCCAGGTGCTCAGGCCTCCTTACCTCTCACCGGGACTGATTTTAGTACCGGCCACGTCACCTCCACTTCACTCTGGACGGGGCTGCCAGGACTTCCTTCCACAGCCAAGTGCTGGCTTTATCGTTTCTCTGCTCAGAATCCTTGAATGACTCCCACTGCTCACTAATGGGCATTTATAATGTGCTTGTATCTACCGTCGGTTTAATCCACCGCCGCCTAATATAGTCTTGGTCAAAGTAAACAATTGACTGTTTCTCTGACATCCCTCCAAGCTTCCTAACCCTGGCCTTCCTCAGGTGGTTCTCTCTCTCATACCTCCCCTGCCTCCGAAAATCCCACCCAACCTGCAACCCCAACTAAGATGCCGCTTCCCCAGAATGACTTCTAACCGCCTCCAACTATTTCCACATCCTACAGCAGGCGTCCTCAAACTATGGCCCGCGGGCCACATGCGGGTGTTTTTGCCCTTTTGTTTTTTTACTTCAAAATAAGGTATGTGCAGTGTGCATAGGAATCTGTTCATAGTTTTTTTTAAACTATAGTCCGGCCCTCCAACGGTCTGAGGGACAGTGAACTGGCCCCCTGTTTAAAAAGTTTGAGGACCCCTGCCCTACAGTATCCTGATTCCTATGCCACACTTACCGGATCCTGCGTTCTTTCTTGTGTTAATTGTCTCAGGCTCCCGCCTAGAGTCCATTTCTAGAACTTGAGAATAGGGGCTGTGTTCTGTTCACCTGTGATGCTGTATATACACTATCTTTAAACTTTTATTAAGCGGAGTTAAGGAGGTTTATCTTAGGGAGTGCTCCTTTGAGCTCAGGTAGCCCCTACAATCATTTTATAAAACTCTGGATCTGGTTTCATTTTGCTAACTTGACATCTACTAATTGTTATCACAAGTTTAAATATTTCAAAGGATGTCTTTTCTCTTGAATGCATGCTTTATGTGTATTACTTAAACTTTGTAGTTGCACATTTAACTCATTTAATTTGTTAGATACCTGCCATATAATCTAACTGGCAAAGCCACAATCTAACTTGGTATAGCCAGGCAAATAGCCAAATTACACACTGAATCAGAAAAAATAAAATCTTACTTTATTTTAAAATTCAAATAAATGTGGGCGCTAACTCTTCGATAGCTACGAACCCTACCCGCGCTCCTGGATGGAAGCAGGCATTGCCCGCTTCGATGTTTCTTACTGGTGCTCTCTACTTTGCTCTCTCGATTCTCCCTCAGGAGGGCTGCCTTCTCCAATTGCCTCTTTGCTTAATGCCCTAAAGATTTCTACTCCTTGAGGTGATGTACCAGCGTAAAGAGCAGGGCAGGTGATGGGTCCGTTTTTCTTCTCTACTGTCCAGGGTGCTCGTACAGGGCCGGTGGGAATGGAACACGGGCAGTCCACAGGTTTGAAAGGCATAAAAATGGAAGTTACAGTTGCAGAAATGGATTCCGGTTAAGCTGTCCCTGTCTCTGGGTCCCACAGGAATGGCTGTCTCTCAGTGTGAAGGCAGCTGACCTGGGACAAAATCACACGGGGGGGGGGGGGGGGGGGTTCATTTCCTTTTGCACAAACTTGTTAGGGTTTTAGAAAATGTGCCTGCCACCTCAGAAAGTCAGTCAAGGTTACTCTGTTACTCAAAAGATTCCCGACTTCTTCCAGGTGAAATCACTCTCTAAGAGGCAATTTCATCAGAAATGATCTCATCAAACTCTTCAAAACAGACGCAGCTCTCTTTCGTGGTGGCCGGCTCCCCTCCTCACGGCGGTGGGACAGGCTCACTCGGGCTTTTATGGAGCCCCGGGTCACGGAGCCGCCTGGTGAAATGCCACAGATGCCCAGTGAGGGGCCAGTTTAATTGTAGGCTGTTTGTACCCACATGTTTACATCCACAGCTATTATGACTACAGGTAGTTATAATCATAATCTCTATACATTTAATTGGTGCCTTAAGTGAACGAGACACGATGCAGAACTTATCATTGGACGTAGGACCCTTACTATTTTAAGTCTTGGGAAGCACTCTTGTGATTTCACAGGCATCCCGTCTGGCGCTATGGTTGTCTGACAAAGAAATCTCTGTTAATTCCAAATTCCTCAGCAATTAGGTCATCTGACTTTGCTGTGAGTTTGGCCTAAAAAAAACAACAGTATCAATAGGGCATGGGCAGATTCCCCTTTGGGGAGCCCCACGCTTACAGTTTGGGGGAGACTCGTTAAGAAAGAGAATATAAAATATAAAACAAGCTTCAGGGCTCCTTCGAGCTGCGGTTTCTTCAGCTGCACAGCAAACGCACCGCTACTGCAGGCGCCGCGGTCGGCTCCTGGCGGAGCGCCTCACACTGAGAACACACATTTTAACCTATTCCAGGAACGTGTGAACCTCAAGAGCCACCGCTTTGTGATCTCTAGGGTCTGGAAGAGCCACTGCTCAGAAGGTGAATCAGAGCCTGATGCAAGCGAGGCTTTCTCTGCGGAAAGCCTGGCTTTTGTTCCCAAACAGAGGCTGCAAACCGGCGGGCTGTGGGCCAGACGTGGGCCGCAGATGGTTCGTTGTAGTGTTTTGTCTTTTTGTTCAATGTTTCTTAAAAATGTGAATTAAACTTGTCATGCTTTAAAAACCATAACATTTCAAATAAAGAACGGATTTCTTTTTGTTGTTGTTTTCTTTCCTTCCTTCCTTCCTTCCTTCCTTCCTTCCTTCCTTCCTTCCTTCCTTCCTTCCTTCCTTCCTTCCTTCTTTCTTTGTTTTTTTTTTGCTTCTCTTGAGAAACTGAAAGATGGTTCCACAGTGGACTTGGACCTGACAAAGTTTCAGCTTGGCCCTGTCCCCAGCTGGCTCTGTCACTGTTTCCTATTTGCCTGCCTGACCTTGGAGACATCTGACTCATGATAAGGCCCTTGCCCTGCCAGGTGCCTCACTTGCCTTCACCCTAGCCCTGCTCTGTCCCTGACCTCATTGCTTTGGCCTCTGATTTCTAATCTTTTTTGATGTCTTAATGGCTTTTCTTTTAAAATAGTAATTGGCTGTGCATTAATATTTACACCCTGCTTTGTTAACTGCATTGTTTTATAAATCTTTTTTTTTTCCATCTTGCACTTGGTCATTCCCTGATAAGTTCATGAAGAATATTTAAAAGAATATTGTGCTTAATTTTACACTTCATGTCAGCTTCTTCCTTTTTCTAAAATGGATTCATTTTATTTTTCAAAAATTACGTTGGAATGAAAAATAGTAATTTTTTGGACTCTTAGGCCTCCTGTTGCCATCAGTCTTGACATGACTAGGATTGAGGCTGTTTCTTTGCATTGTAATCTCCTTGATGACAGGGCAGCCATCATCTTATTACCATGGAGAACTCTCCCTTCTCCCAGAGGCACATGTTGTAGTTCATGGCAAGAGGTACATTTGGCCATTCATTTTGGACCTCTACACTGCGGTTCACTACATTCAATTTAGGCTTCTGCATAAACTCCTTGGGATTTTTTTATTAAAAAAAATTCAGGAAAAAATGTGATGAAATTTATTGTTGATTGATAGCTTAAATCCTTTTTTGAAAAAAGGCTCAGTATCAATCAATGTAGCAAGCAACAGAAACATACTGCCAATCCATAAATGATGCAGTTGGCTGACAGGAAAATACCCACCAGATTATCTATAAGAAAACTCTCCATTTACTTGGGCGAAAAAAGTCAACAGTTTTTCATCCCTTATAATTCTGCTCCATTTAGATTCAAGCTTCAGAGAAGTCCTGTTTGGGGGATTAAATTTACACTTTTCAAAAAAATCTATGAAAACTGCGGTTTAAAAAAGTTAAATTCCAGTAAGTATTTACTCAAATTAACACACAGCCTATATAGTTGGAAAAAGAAAAGATTTTTGGATATATATTTTATTTGACAGTGTTTTAGAATATCATACAGTAAACAAGATTTCTGTAAAAGTTAATTTATCCATAGTGGTGCGTTTCATAAAAATAGTTGCTCACTTACAGTCTTTCTGTGACTATTAATACATGGAATTATATTTATAGAGATACAGCTGTACAGGGTAAATTCACAGCTATCACTACACAGAAATATTATTTGGAATGGGATTTAGATGATGTGCTGTCTTCACAGGTTATGGATTACAGCCGCATAAAGCAATTACTGCACAAGTAGTAGCTGTGAACTGTGCAAATTAGAGTGTATGCAAGCGTAATCTCAATTTTTTTTTAATCCTTTTGTAACACGTGGAAAATAAATGTCAGAGGACAGTACCGGGACGTGCAGCTACACTACAGAAGCATTGTCCGAAACCAGATTCAATAAATTAATGGCAAACTATGCTGGATTTCTAGTCCAGGGGAGAAAGACTAATTGAGATTAAACCAAATGTATTGTAAACTGCTACATGTGTTTGTGCTTTTGTTTATGATGGATGGGTTCCATTTTTGGAAATTGCTTTTACAAGCTGCAAGACTCTTTATTTGAGGCTTTCAACCATATTTTCCTCTTGTCAAACAACCGAACGACTCCCAAGCCTGATGAAAATTAAATGGCTAGTGCTCGGATACAGCAATTACAGAGAGGGAAAGAGTCAACACCGGGAGGCGATTACGTGTGACCTTGTGTGCCCACTGATCTCCCCGCTTTCCTTATTTGACTACGAGGGCAGGGAGGTGAGGCTTATTTGCATTGGAACTCATGTAAGGGGCAATAAACGGGCAGGATGAGGCCTCCATCGTTCAGGGCACGTTAAAGACAAACTGCCCTCAGAGACACTTAGCTTTTAAATATGTGTAGCTACAAATAGGTACCCATGTGTGGATGGAAAGGGGGCTATGTAATAAACCTGACACGTGGCAGACCTGACAGGCGCTGTGACCGAAAGTAACCACACAGCGTGGTTGGACCACACATTCCTGTTTCTCCTTTAATTCTAAAGGAATAAAAAGAACTGGAAAACTGCCACTCTCCGCAGGATTCTCTTAATCCATTGAGACTTTGCTTCTGAGTATTTTCTCAAAAATTGGGCTCAAATAAATTCTTATAAAAATTTTCTATAGGTTTGGAGGTTCTTTTGTCGACAAATGGATACCTTTCCCCGCCCCCCCCCCCAAAGAAATATTAAAACAGCAGGGAAGAAAGGCAAGCCTTAAAATTTTACTGGGGGATCAACCATAGATCAATGAAGATAAACAGAAACATCTAGAGTCTGCTGAAGAAATAAAATTCGGCAAACACCACCAGAACAAAAAGCAAAGCAAATGGAGATACAAGGAGAAAGAATAAGGAAAGAAAGATAAGCAGAAAGGAATGCTAAAAAGATTTATGTTCTTTAATGAAAATAAATTGGTCATAATAGTGATTTTTTTTAAATACCAGGGATTCATCATAATCTGAGAAATATAGGAGAAGTACTTTGTCTCTGCTCTATGAAAGTGAAAATGAAGCCATGGAAAGTGGGTTTTAAAAAAAGACAATACTATAAGTGAAATATAACATTGCTGTCAAAGAAGCTACCCTCTCTGCTAGCCTGAGACAATAGGAAAGCCTTTTCACACAGGAACTGCAGCGTTGCCAATCTCGGTTGAACAAATTGTGGTCCTTCCATTATTAAAAGGCGCATTTTAGATGGCAACCAATTAAGATCTATGAGCTAAACTGCAAAATTCTGACTTACGGCAAACGGTTCCCTAGGATACAGTTTTTAAAACCTTTTTTTTTTCCTCTACTACTGAAAATGTACAGAAATGTGATTTGATCGCAGGAATGGCAGTACAAATGGCATCAGACCAATGAGTTCACTACATTTCTAACTTCTCCCGCGCTGCGCAGGGAGCGTCGCCGCTAACACCAGTGATGGATGCCCGGGGTGAGCCATGGGAACGGCATGAGCGGACAGTTCCGAATGTTTCAAAGAAACCTTTTAACCCCTGTCTAGATGTGTCAAGAACAATTTATTTACAACTCTTTAGATCAATTAAAAGATATAATCTTGTCTCAGTTTCAGCTTGCTCCGTGCAGTTTGATTTTTTTTTAAGGCGATATTCCAGTTTGTGATTGCTCTTAATCTGTCCAGTCTCTTGATAGAAAGTTTGGATGACATCCAGATCCTTCATGCAGTGGGGGGGATATTTTTTCTTTCTTTCTTTCTTTTTGTTTTAAAACTAAAGCTACACTGCATTGTCTCTCCGTGATGCTCTTCACGTTGTTTTGGTTCTTCCATAGCTGCCAAAGCCCCCCCCGCGGAGCCGGGGGCTTCAGGGTCAGTTAGGTCTGCGGGGGGCACCGGGGGCCGCGCGCCGACGCCCCCCGGCCTCGGTGCCGCGTGGATCCATGCGGGTGACAGTGACAATAAATTAAACCGCCCAGAGACGGGCCCGAAGAACGGCCGGCGGGCGTCCGGGCGGGGCGGCGGGCCGGGGCCGCGCGGCTCACCTGCCCGCGGCCGAGGCGCCGGGCTGGAGGACCCCGGACAGCTTGTCGGAGCCCGGCACCTTCCAGGGCCCCGGCGCCACCGCCGCCTTGCGCGCCGGGGCGCCCCCCGGAGGCCGCGCGCCCGGCCGGGGCCCCGCGCGCGCGCCCGCCCGGCCCTCGGCCTCCCGCGCGCCGCCGCCGCCGCCTCCCGGGCCCGCGAGCCCAGGCGCAGCCCCCGGGCCTTCGCGGCGGCCGAGCTCGGGGCCCGTCGCGGCTCGGGGCCCCTCCTTCCCGCCGGCTCGCGCCGCGTCCGCCGCCGCCGCGGGCCCGGGCGCCCTGGCCTCCGAGGGGGCCCTGCCGGCCTCGGGCCGCCCCAGGCCGCCGGGCGCCTCCTCGAGCCGCGGCCGCGCGGCCCTCTGCGGGCTGGCCGAGCGCTCCCTCTGCTCCCCCAGGCGCTGCTTCTTCTGGCCGCCGGCCGAAAGCTCCTTTGGTTTCCTGACGTCGTGCTCCCTTTGGGTTTCCCAAGTCGGGTCCGGGCTTCTCTGGTGGGAAGGGTCGGAGGGTGGGGCTGGATGTGATGGAGAGAATGGCGAGGGGACGTCCTCGAGGGAGGCGCCTACTTCCTGCAGACCTGGGGCGGCGGCAGCGGGACCGCTCCAGGCGCCGGGTTCGTCTGCGGGACACGAAGCACAGGCGTTAGGGCCGCGCCACGCCCCCGCGAGCCCTCGCCGCGTGGGACCGCGGCAGCCAGCCCGGGCCGGCTGCTTTCCAGGTCCCACGCCACCCCACCCCCACCCGCACCCGCACCCGCACCGCCCGGAGGGCAGCCGGCCGCACCCCGAAGTTCCGCGTTCCGCCGCCCTCCTGCGCCCGGCCCCTGCCCTCCTGGGTGGATGAGGGGGTCACTGCGGAGCCCGGGCCTACCCCACCCCTGCGCCCTGGCCACTGCGAGCTGCCTGGGTGTCTGCAGGTCTGACAGCCCCGAGTGTCTGTCTGACTCGGCAGTTCTTGAATCAGTGCTTCTAATATCCGAGTATATACACCTGAGTAACCTGGGGAAGTTGTGAAAAATACAGATTCCCTGTGGCCAGACCCAGAGCTTCCGGGAGGACGGGGCCCAGGCATTTCTCTGCATTTTTAACAGCATCCAGAAGATTCTGAAGGTGGTCCAAGCAGCAAGCTTGGAAGGACGGCTGGTCTGAGTTCTCTGGGAAAAGTTAGGAGAGTGACTTTCTCGACCATTAGGTGTCACTCAAAGCATAATTCTTAGCGACCATCAGATAGTCTCAGAATTGGGATATATTCATCTAAAAACACTCATTTGTTGCCTTTTGGAAAGCATCGTCCTTAATTCTTTTCAATAGTTGTAACATTATACAAGTCCTGGCACTAAGATAATGGATTCTTTCTAGGAAGCCTAGTTTCAGCATTTATTTGGGATTTAAGATCTACTTTAAGAAAGGATTTGAGATAATTTGCAACAATGAAACACACAAAATAGAATGATAAAAAATTAGAAATGGCTTGTTTAAAAAAAAAAAAATGCAACCACTGTTCAGAAGCCAAGTTCAAGGAGAACAGATGTATTAGGAATCTGAGATGAGTTAAGTCACTACTATGAGCCAGTAACATTACCCTTGAGTTTCTGGCCACTAAAGCAAAATTAAAGCAGAGAAATCCAATACAGTGAACCCTCAATATTTGTAAGGCATATGTCCTATGACCATTGGAAATCCTCAAATTTGGGAGAGTCATTCTGGAGTGTAATTTTTCTCCGTAGAATTGGTATATGGTCATGAGTGGGGGACAAAGAAGCCACATCGATATCTGAATGCTGAGTGGCAGGCCAGGCATCTTCACTAGCTATGAGATTCAGTCCCACACACCAGCCTCAGTGCATGTGATTCAGATTCCTGCTGCTGTAACATTATGTGTCAGAGGCTGTCAGGGGCCCTTATGCATGCTCAGTCTGTGAATGTCGAGGGTCTACTTGGTTTAAGTTGAGGATTCTTATCTGGTACCTTTGATGCTGATTTATAAAGAAAGAAGGAGAGGAAGAGGGCAGAATAGTCCCACTAATTCTGGTCACCTGTAGAATATTAAATCAGTTGCAAAAAAAGTTTCTCCTTTGATGTGAAATTTGATTGGAGTATTTAGGGCACAGTGTTCTTTTCCTTCTTTCCATAGACTGATAGCAATTATTATGTTCACATAGTGAGTTAAAAATCCTAGAAAAGCATCAGTAGAGCTGGAATCTACTCCTGCCTCTGGCATCTACCACAGATGTGGTTTCAGACCAACTACTCCATCTCTCAGAATCTCAGTTTCTCCCTTTGGAAGGCGGGGATAAAATGTCTACCTCACAGAGGTGAGACGTGCACTTTGCGATGGGGGAATTAGAACAAGTTTTTAAATAGTTGAGTCAGATTTTTCTTCTGTGCCCCAGTGGCTATCTACAGATAGACTGGACCACATTAACTAGCGTATGTGTAGGGGAGGTTTTGAATAAAAAGTGCAGTAAGTCAGCCACTCTCATAGGCTGTGATTCTTTGGGCTCTACGTCAGGTATCCTTGGTTACCTCAAGGAATATTCTGAAATCCTCAAATGCAAATTGGAGTATGCATCTGGCTGGGTTAGAATTTTAAAATCAAACTAACAAATGATACCTGGTGGCAATTCCACCATGATAGGAAGATATTGCCTGAAAGAGTTAAAACTGGTGTTCAAAAGGCCTAACTAGAGGATAGCTGTGCAATGTTAATCTCTAACTTGGACCATGGGAATGATATTTCAAATTTTTATAGCTCTTTCCCCACCATTACATCACACACAGTGGAGTCAATTAGCTGGCCTCAAATTACTTCTGAGATACAGGGAGGTTGAGATTATTCACCCCATTTCCTGAAGGAGGAACTCAAGCAGAGAGAAGTTAAGTAACTTGACCAAGATTACAAAATGGCTAAGCCAAGAGTAAAATGTCTGGTTTCTTTATCCTTGTAACTTACTGAGAAAATTTTCCCAAGGTGTAGCCTTGCAAATAGGATCAAAGCATGTGAAATAGGCATGCCCAGCCAGTGGCCACTGCTGACCAACAGGGTCTAGATCCAATAATGAACAGAATACTTAGCATTTGCTTCTGAACAACTTATTTACGGTGGTAAACGAGAAGGTGAAAAATTTCAAAATACAAAAATATAAAAGAATCCCTCTTATAAAAAATTTCTGAAGTGTTTGTTTACAGATGATTAAATGCTTAATGAGAGAAACTTAAAGCTAAAATGTGCTAAGCTACTACTGATTAAGAATATTAGTCAGAAATTAAAATGAACTACATCACCAAGTAAAATGATTTAAAAGATCGATGTTTATATATGTGGCTTAATAGTTGCGGGAAGCCACTGCTTGCCGATACTGTCACCAGAGTGCACCAAGGAACGGAAGGCTGATGGACCTTGGTCGTTAGCAGGGCTGACGCTATGCACCGATTGTTGAGATAGTGGTGGCTCAAGGCAATTCCCTAACCCACTGGTCGGCAAACTTATTAGTCAACAGAGCCAAATATCAACAGTACAACAATTGAAATTTCTTTTGAGAGCCAAATTTTTTAAAGTTAAACTTCTTCTAACGCCACTTCTTCAAAATAGACTCACCCAGGCCGTAGTATTTTGTGGAAGAGCCACACTCAAGGGGCCAAAGAGCTGCATGTGGCTCGCGAGCCGAAGTTTGCCGACCACGGCCCTAACCTGATAATCCTTTTACTGTTTACCAAACTTTACCTTTGATATGCCTGTATGCATTGCTAAAGGGAAAATGTGTATTCAAGTAAATAAAAGGTGGACCAGGCCAGAGGTTGGTGTGTCTCTTCAAGAAAGAGGTGCCCCTTGGCCCCCAATGCCTTCTAAATTCATATTTCTTGTATAGTATTTTCATTTGTGTGTTGGCCCCTCCTTCAGATCCTGAACCCCGCCGTGAAGGTCATGGCAAATAGTTTTCATTTTTGGGGACAAGAATTCCCCAGTTCAGAACTAGACATGCAGCACCTGCACCAGACTGAGACTGCAAAGCTCCTACCAAGCACCAGGGACAGGCGGCAGGCAGCCCCTTCCTCACCTGCCCTGTCACCTGCCGCATTAAGGTAACAAACGGTGGTGGTCAGAAAGAGGCCTTGGCTAACATGTCAAACTCCAGTTTTCATGAAATCTTGACACACAATAACCAGAAGAATTAATCACAGTTACTTCTCATTTCTTCAAACCTTCTCTCTCTCTCTTTTTTTCTTTCTTTCTCCCTCCTTCTCTCCTTCCATCTTCCTCCCTCCCTTTCTATTTTTTTCTCAAACCTGACCACTGGCTAATGCGTATGATCATTTTCATATATGAAGTCACTGTACAGGACAGCAAGTTCCACACATCCTCCCTGTCTGAGATATTCTAACTAGAATTAAAACAGACACATCCTGGAAAGACGAAATCAGCCACTTGGGCCTGTTGGGATTTCTGCAGCTCTTTTGTCCAAACAAAGTCCCCAGGCCCAATAGTTGAAATCAGAAAGGAGAAAGCCTTTTATTCCAAACTGTTTTCCTTCTCCCATACACACACCTGGGTGAATCTGTTCTAGTCAAGGTCACCAACGATCTTTCTGTTGTCAGATCCAGAGGACATGGCTCTGTATTCATCTCAGTGTTTTATCTTACCACTTGCCACACAGCTGACCACTCCCAGAAGCAAGCTGGACTCTGGCTGCCATGACACTCCACTCGGCTGCTCTTTGTCCTACTGCTCTGGCAGTTCCTTCTCACGTTACTTTGTAAGTTCCTCCTCTTTTCCCTGGTCTCTGATGCTGGCATTCCTCAGGGCTTGGTCTCACATCATTTCCTTTCCTAGTGGTCTCTCCTAGGTGTTCCCGTCTATTCACATAGCTTTTATACAACAACAATAGTCCTAAATGTTCCTGCTAAGCTCTATGCGACCAGCTCTGGGCTGCTATGTCCCTCTGTCTACTTGATTCCTCCACTCAGATACATTATCATCTTCATTTAACAAGTCCAAAATAGAAATATTTGCTTCCTGAACTTATTTTTCATGCTTTCCTTATTTCCCCCTCTTGATGAATTGCATAACCATCATTTGGAGTCACCCTTGATTCCTTTTCCTCCATCACCTCACAAATACAATCCGTCAGCAGGTCATATTAGCCATATATTCAAATATACATGGACTCTGTCACAACTTCTGTTCACCTTCACGTTCACCACCCTAGTTCAAGATACAGGGCAGTCCCTGTAAGACTGGAACCAGTGTGGGCTGCCCAGCACCCCTTAAAAGAAGGCAACAGTGTGGATGGACATCTTTCATTAACCCTTGGAGATATTCTTTTGTTTCCCCAGGATTTTTTTCAAATTATATTTTATTTTTACTTATTTGTTTTTAGAGAGAGGGGGGAAGGGAGAGCGAAAGAGAGAGAAACATCATTTTATTGTTCCACTTATTTATGCATTCATTGGTTGATGCTTGTATGTGCCCTGCCCAGGACTTAAACCTGCAACCTTGACATATCAGGATAACACTCTAACCAACTGAGCTTCCCAGCCAGGGCCGCCTTGGAGATAGTCTTAAAAACAGAAATTGCAGTGTTGTCAGAGCCCAGGACAACTAACCTCGTTACCATACCCAACAAGTGGGCCTGTCAAGCTATTGTTTCTCACATGGGCAGCTACAATAACCCACTTTTCTCTTTACTTCTACTCTTGCCTACCTTTACAATTCTCCATACAGCATCCACAACACCTCTTTGAGACATTAATTAGATCATACCATTCCCTTGCTTGAAACTTTTGGTGGATTCCCACTGCTTAGATTAAAATCCAAAGTTACAAGCATGACCCACAAAAGCCTGTGTGATCTGACCCTGGGTGGGTAGCTCAGTTGGTTAGAATGTTGTCCCCAGATGTCAAGGTTGGGGTTCAATCCCCATTCAGGGCACATATAAGAATCAACCAATAAATGCATAAATAAGTGGAACTATAAAATAATGTTTCTTTCTCTCTCTCTCAAGTCAACAAATCATTTTTTTTTAAAGTCTGTGTGCTCTGGCTCTTGCCAGCCTTGCCAACTTCATCTCCCTTCATTCCCTAGTCTCCACACACCCTGGCCTTGGTTCACAACCTCAAATGCACCAATCTCATTCTCATTTCTGGGACTCCATTGCTGACTCCTCTGTCCAGACCGGACCATTCTCCCCCAACTAGTCACATGACACATTCCTTTTCATTCTTTAAGACTCTTAAATAGCACCCCAGGGAACCCCAACCACAGCAAGCATTCTACTCTCCTCTTTCCTCAAGAGCATCTTTACCTTGTTTCTTTACAGTATTTATCATTTGTAATTATGTATTTGCCTGCTTACCAGATTAATATCAGCCTCGGTTACTAGATTGTAAGCTTCGTGACAGCAGTGGCCACACTGGTCCTGTTTATCACAGTGGACCTAATCCCTAGCAGACTGTGTGACACAAGAATAAGTGCTCAATGAATACTTGATGAACACGTAAATCCTTCCACAAATAGAAATGGAAGACTTGAATCCAAATGCCTACTCGAGGGAATACTTCAGAGAAAAGATCTTTGTTTAAAGAATAATCTGCCCCAAACAGTGTGGGTATTTCTGAGAACATAGACTGAATAATATATAATTATATATTAGTATATATGTACACAAATTACACACACACACATACACACACATCGTTATCTTTAAAAGACTATTTCTTAAATTATGGGAACCCAGAGTATTGAAAAATAAAACTCTTTCACTTCATATATGCCTTAGATAAAAAAACAAAAATAGCTCATCTATTATGTTTTAACATCTTGTTTATTTTGTGGAATATAATCCAAGTGACAGTGACCAGAGAGGTGACCCGCTAGGAATAAACTGCTTATGGCAGACCTGCATTATTGGTTTCCCCAGGTGGCTCTTATATCCAGCAAAAACGTGTGCAGAAAAGGAAAACATAAATCAAGGAAGAATCAGTTAATTTTATCCGATGCTGAAGGGTAAGGAAGACCCCTCGGAAGGGAGCCAGGGATTGTCTCAGGGGAAAGGGGTCCTGTCACCTGAGAGCCTTAGGGCTTCCAGTTTGGGCCTAGCGACCCCCCCAGTCCCTGAATAAGGGGTCCCACACTGCTTTCTTTCTCTCCACCCAGTGCTAGTACCCAGAGCGCCATGGCTGCTTTTGGATTAGAGTGTTGAAAGGAATACTCTAATATTACCACCATTGGTTGTACTAATAATGGCAACAGCTAACCTTGATTGAGGTGATTACTAGGAACCAGGCACTCTTCTAAGCTTTTGAAATGTATTTACTCACAAGGAAAACGTGCACATTTTACAGATGAGGTTAAGCCACTTGTTTAAGGCTGCATAGCTGGTAGGTAATGGAGCAGAGTTGCTGAATGACTTTCTGAAGTACTGTCACTGGACTCCTTTGCGATCCACTGTTTCGAGGGAGAAGTGGGACCCATCTCTTCTTCTGGGCTATGACTAAACCTCTGTCTTGCCCTGGGCGGTTTGGCTCAGTGGATAGCAGAACCAAGGGTCCTGGGTTCTATTCTGGTCAAGGGCATGTACTTGGTTGCAGGCTCCTCCCCGGCCCAGGCCCTGGTTGGGGCTTGTGCAGGAGGCAACCAATCCATGTGTTTCTCTCACATCGGTGTTTCTCTCTGTCTTCCCCTCTCTCCTACACTCTCCCTAAAAATCAATGGGAAAATATCCTCGGGTGAGGATTAACCAAAACAAACAAACAAACAAACAAAACCCAACCTCCATCTAAAGTGATGGTCAGAGGCTGATCTATTGTTATTCTAAATGGAAACTCTGAAATGCTGTTTGTGTTTGAATCTTGGACACAGAAATATAGTTGCCATAGTTAGAGTGTTGATTTGTGAAAATGATGGAAGTATGAGCTGGACTCAGAGAATAAAAAATTAGATTTGTTAAGGGTAGGGATAATACTATGAACTTTAAGTATATCCTTCCAAGTATTACACCTTGAACCTAGATTGAATTGAAAATACTCATACTAGATATTGGAAACAATGAGTCGGTTTGAGAGATAAATGCTTTTACTGCTCAAATTATCCTGCAAAGAGATTCACAGTTTTGGTAAGTGTTACTTCTTTTTTTGTTTTAAAATATATTTTGATTGATTTCAGAGAGGAAGTGTGTGTGTCGGGGGGAGATAGAAACATCTATGATGAGAATCACTGATCGGCTGCTTCCTGCATGCCCCCTACTGGGGATTGAGCTCGCAACCTGGGCATGTCCCCTTGTCCGGACCCTTCAGTCCTCAGACCGACGCTTTATCCATGGAGCAGAATCAGCTAGGGCAAATGTCACTTCTTCTTTTTTTAAAACTTTCCTGTTGCAACCTACAGATTGCTGGGTTAGAGAATATTAATGTGGTTGCATTGAAATATATTTTCTTCTAATTTAGAGTATTTTGAGAAAATATAAAAATAATTATAGTAGATCAAAGGACAGTAATATGAAGTCATTTGGTGCTCCAAAAAATCTTTTAAGGATGTGTTCAAACCATAATGGCTCATTTGGATCTATTCAGCCATCACTAAGGTGAATCCTTTTTGTAACAAAACACAAATAAGAAAAATGTGCATTTAAAAATTTCAGAACAAATTATTTTACGTTGCTTCTGCTCTTTCTGAAGCTTTGTTTCCAGCCTGGAGGCATTATTGATGGCCTTCAAGCATGCATTTGCTTCACTTCTATTACTAGAGAGATGTGAATTAGGTGTTATAAACATTAATAACTTCAAAAATTGTGACCATATTTGCTTAGTGATGCTCACAGTTATACTCATCCTCATTGTGAAAGCATAAGCAGTGACCCTGTGGCAGATGTTCACTATCTCCATGGCTGAAAGGGCGAATCTCTGGGCTAGCTGGCTGTTAATGGAGCTACCCATGACTGAGTGGTTCACATATATCAGGAACTGTGCCATGTGCATCATATACATTATCTTTTTTTTAAAATTTAACTTTTTTTATATATATTTTATTGATTTCAGAGAGGAAGGGAGAGAGAAAGAGAGATAGAAACATCAATGATGAGAAAGAACCATTGATCGGCTGCCTCTTGCACGCCCCCTACTGGGGGGTCAAGCCCACAACCCAGGCATGTGCCTTTGACCGGATCGAACCTTGGACCTTTCAGTCCACAGGCTGATGCTCTATCCACTGAGCCAAACCAGCTAGGGCTACATTATCTTTTAATCCTCAGGACAGACAGTTCTAAGAATTAGGGTGCTGTTATCCCCATTTCACAGATGAGGAAATGGAGGCTTAGATAAATTAAACAATTTGCCAGGACCACTCGTCCCAATCCCAAACCACTATTCTATTCTGTGCTTTCTAACCTGTCCCACGTCAGAACACACACAGGAAAAGTCAGTATTTAGGCAGCGCACTGGAGTCAACACGAAAACCGTCAAGCCCTTCCTGTTGGCCACAAAGGCTGGAGTTGGGATGACCCACCAGAGGAGGGTCATCAGTAAAATCTTCAGGATCCAGATTGATCTGGGGATGTGGGAATGCCAAGGGATCAGCTTCAATGAGTAAAATATCTGAATTACAGGATATATGAGACGTGCTGGTTCAATTATGTCAAGCATGTTTTGGAAAGCAACACATTCTTCCTTTCAAATAAATTCTTAAATGAAAGCTCGAAATGTAAAACATAAAAGCGGAACTGTTTTGGTTAGGTGTGTGTGTGTGTGTGTGTGGCGGGGGGGGGGGGGGGGGGGGGGAGTGTCCTAAAGCCTCACTCCCAGTGGCTCTTTAGGCCATTTCTCAGGAGCCCAGACGGTAATAAAACAGTTTTAAAGGCACTGCATGAAGAAGTGGTGTCTCTAAAAGCCCTCATTCAAATGCAAACATACCCCCCAGGGGTTGGGAAGAGGAAAAAGTCTGGGAAGATTTAATAGATTTTTTTTTTCTCAGTACCACCAGTCGGGAATTGGACTCCAGAGAAGGGGGATGGAGCACAGGGAAGTTTCACTGCAGGAAGGAGCTGAAAACGTGTGTCGGATAGACAGAAGGACACACTTCACCTTTCCATAGCTTTGCCTGTGCTGGCTTAGTCACCTGGAGCCTTGGTGGACAGTTCACCATCCTGCTGAGTAGAGAGTGGCCCTGTTTGTCTTCAGGAAGAATAAGTCAGTGCCTGGTGGAGGCAAGAGCGTCAACAGCAAGCCTTGGCCTCTCTCTGGTACTGCCTCTTGTGGGGAGCTTGGGCAAGTCATTTAACCATTTTCCAGGGATATTGAGCATTGGGAATAATATCTGCCCTGCTTCCCTCCCAGAGTTGTGATGATCAAATAAAATAATATATATGAAATACTTATATACACATCAGCCATTACGTTAATAGTTTGAACTTAATTTTTAAAATGAGCCGAAGATTCGGATTATCACTTCACCAAAGATGACATATGAAATAGAAAGATGCTCAACATCATTAACCTTTTCACTCCTTCCTGCAGTGAAACTTCCCTGTGCTCCATCCCCCTTCTCTGGAGTCCAATTCCCGACTGGTGGTACTGAGAAAAAAAAAATCTATTAAATCTTCCCAGGCTTTTTCCTCTTCCCAACCCCTGGAGGGTATGTTTGCATTTGAATGAGGGCTTTTAGAGACACCACTTCTTCATACAGTGCCTTTAAAACTGGTTAATAGCAAAATGAAAATCAAAACTATGAGGTACCACTACTATACATCTATGAATATGGCTAAAATAATAATTAAAAAAAACAACACAAAGAAACACACAACAAAACTTGAAAAAATGGCAAGGACATGGAGCTACTGGAACTCTCACATGTTTTCATTGGGAATGAAAAGTGGAACAGCCACTTTAGAAAAAGAGCTTGGCAGTTTCTTAAAAGGTTAAACATCCTATATATAAAGAGGTAATATGCAAATTGACCCTCACTCCTTCACACAAGATGGCCACCCCCATGTAGTCAAAGATGGCCACCATAAGATGACCAGCAGGGAAGGGCAGTTGGGGCGACCAGGCCTGCAAGGGAGGGTAGTTGGGGGTGACCGGGCCAGCAGGGGAGGGCAGTTAGGGGTGACCAGGCTGGCAGGGGAGGGCAGTTGGGGGGTGATCAGGCTGGCATGCAGGCGAACGGTTGGGAGCAAGCAGTCCTGGATTGTGAGAGGGATGTCTGACTGCTCGTTTAGGCTCAACCCCTGTGGGATTGGGCCTAAACCTGCAGTCGGACATCCCCTGAGGGGTCCCAGATTGGAGAGGGTGAAGGCTGGGTTGAGGGACACCCCAGTGCACGAATTTCATGCACTGGGCCTCTAGTTTAGTTATCATACAACTCAGCAATCTCACTCTGAGGTATCTACACAAGTGAAATTAAAAATTATGTTCACACAAAAACTTGAATGTGAATTTTTGTAGTGGCTTTATTCTTATACACCAAAAAACTGAAAACAACTCAAATGTCCAACTGGTGAATGGACAAGCACACTGTGGTACAATGGAATGGTACTCTGCTAGGAAATGAAACAAACTACTTATACAGCCAACAACATGAGAAAATCACAGATGCACTATGCTAAGTGAAGGAAGTCACATTCAAAAGGTTACATGCTGTATGCTTCTCTTTATATGACATCTTCAAATAGCCAAAACTAATGGGCAGAAAACTGATTAGTGGTCTCCAGGGGTTGGAGTGGGAGGAGGCTTGACCACTATGGAGAGTGAGAGAATTTGGGGGATTATGGGACTTTTCTGTATCTTCATTATGGTAGTGATTATATAACTGTATGGGTTTTTCAAAACTGGTTGAATTGTACATTTAAAAGGGTGAATTTTACTGTATATACTAAAGGCCCAGTGCATGAAACTCATGCATGGGAGCGGGGGTCGGGATCGGGCCTAAACCGGCAGTCGGACATCCTTCTCACAATCTGGGACCGCTGTCTCCTAACTGCTTGTCTGCCTGCCTGATTGCCCCTAGCTGGCTTGGTCGCCCCAACTGCCCCCCCTGCTGGCCTGGTCACCTCTCATGGCCCTCCTGCTGGCCTAGTCTCCCCCAACTGTCCCCCCTGCTGGCCTGGTCGCCCCTCACTGCCCCCCCTGCCAGTGTGGTCACTCCACACAGCCTGCTGTTCAGTTGTTTGGCTGTCCCTCACTAAACCCCTGCTGGCTTTGTTACTCCACGTAGCCTGCTGTTTGGTCGTTACTGTGAGGGCATCCTGACCAATTTGCACATTACACTTTTATTAGTATAGATACCTCAATTTTTCAAAATGTGAAAAAATTAATAGTGCTGAAACTGTTTTTAAGCCTGGTGCAATTTTTAAATTGGTTACACCTTTTGCAAATAATATTTCCACCACTAATTTGCTTAGTAACCTCCCTTTCTCCTCACCATTGGACTAAGAAGGTTCTCAGCCCAATGAAACTGATCATGAATTCGGAGTTGACAAGAGTTAGCAGACTCTGAATTAAAGAAGTTTTACTTTAATCTTTAGAAGGCATCTTTAATCTCAAAGCTTTTCTAGAATGGTGTTCTTCATCTCCGAAATACAGCCCTGTCTTCAATGGCAGAGAGCAGAAATAATCAATCATAAGGTTCCTATTTCATGGGAGAAAGGATGAAACTGCTAATAGCCACCTCTTGCCAAAGATGGAAGAAGTGGGAATCAGCCACTCAGGAGGCTCTTGGACTCCTGCTAAATCTGTTCCTCTGTGGTACACAAACAAGATCTTCATGATCCCTTCATCAGCCTCTGGAAGCCATCCATGGGCAAGATGCAGGCGTAAGATTAATTCACTTCCAGACTGAGGCCCCACAGTGATGCGCAACTATATTCCCATCAATATGTTCCCAGGGAACAAAGTCCCCTTTTGACAACCTGGCTGTTTAAAAGCAAATAAATTAGTGGAAGCTCTTGTGCCTGGAGCCATCCAATTTTGTTGTTATCATCTTTCATCAAGGTTATCCTTAGACAATATTTTTTTCTGTATCCAATTTTACTTTTCAAAACACTGTCCTCTTATTAATTTCTCTCTCCATACTGGAACCCAGTAGCCAGATGCTCTATACATTCCACCCCCCTCCTTGAAATATAATTTACTTCTGATAACAAAATTCAGGGAGCAGCGAAGGCAATGGCTGTAAGCCCTGGTTGCAGGTTTTCCCAGCCTGTGTGCATCTACAAATATTGTGTCTCCCACCAGACTCAGACTGCCCACAGCACTCCCCACATTCCAACAGCTGCAGAGTACAGTATATGACCAGGTGGGAAGCAGAGTCCTCGCCAATTACAGTTTTCTAGCTCACTTTTGCAAATACTGAAGCTGAAGTAACTGGTTGTTCCTATTATTGATTTTTCTGAAACTCTCCATGAACAAGTAAGACATGGATAAATTATGGCTGCATAGCTCTTAGAGAGATTTAAAGTAACCTTTTAAAGAAAGACTTTTCCCCACACCTTTGGCTGCTAGCGATACGAAAGCAAGGAGATGTGTTCACTGCTATCATATCTTCTTTCACCAAAACTGGACCACATCGTACTACACATGCCAGGGATCTAGTGGTTGTGTGACATCTTACAGAAGTCTCAAAACTCACATGGTTTAACAATGACAATGAAATGGGAATTTTCCTTGCCTTAATAAGTGAGTTAACATATTGGGTCACACATGAATGTGTGAGAATAATTTTATTTTAAATGCAATTTATTATTTTATATATGCAAGTCAATGCCTATAAAAGTGAGGTTGAGCAATCAAAAATAAAGAAAAAAAGAAAGAAAGGCCTTTCTTAAACTGGAGCAATGACTAAGGCCCTATCTGTGTCCCAGTCTTCTCAGCCCCAGGCTGCCTGCAGCACGTGGATGGCTGCGCTTGGGTCCCCACATCCCAGGTGGTGATGGAGGGAGGGCAGGCCACACCAAGCATGAGGAATACCCAGTCTTTACTGTGCTCAGTCCTGGCCTTGACTGTGTATTGGTCACTTTTCTCCATGTTCTTTTTGGCCTGTTTCTATAGCCTCAAGAGCTGTTCTTTCTTCCTGGAATCAATCTTGGCCTTCTCCTTCCTCTTCCCCTCCAGGGTGGCTGTCACCTCCTGGATATGTTTATTGATTTTTAGAGAGAGAGGAAGAAAGAGACAGAGAGAAACATTGACCAGTTGCCTCCTGCAGGCACCCTGACTGGGGAATGAACCTGAAACCTCAGTATGTACCCTGAATGGGAATAGAACCTTCAACCTTTTTGGTGGATGAGATGACGCTCCAACCAACTGAGCTACCTGGCCGGGCTGGATGCTATTTTAAAGGGCCGACATGCTGCCTTGCACAGGATGGACTACAGTTGGAATCAAGAAAACCAGCCAGGAGGCTATTGTGATCACCCAGGCAAGACATCATGGCGGCTTGGACTGGGGACGTCATGGTGGAGGTGGTGAGAGGGGCTGGATTCAGGATATTTTTCTGACAGACTAGATTGGACCTGTTGATGGATGCATATAGAGTGCGAGGGAAAGAGAATAGTCAAGGAAGATCCAAGGTTTTCTTTTATATTTACTGATAAGAAAATGTACTGACCTTTGCTAGGCACTAGAGATGTAAAGATGAAGAAACAACTAGTACCTACAAGGAACTTATTAGTGTACTAGAGGCCTGGTGCACAAAATTTGTGCACTTGGGGGGTTCCCTCAGCCCAGCCTACACCTTCTCGCAGTCCGGGAGCCCTCGAGAGCTGTCAGTCGGACATCCTTAGCGCTACCACAGAGGCAGGAGGCTCCTGCCACCGCTGCTGCGCTCACCAGCCATGAGCTGGCTTCTGGCTGAGCGGCACTCCCCCTGTGGGAGCACACTGACCACCAGGGGCAGCTCCTGCATTGAGTGTCTGCCCCCTGGTGATCAGTGCCTGTCATAGTGACCTGTTGTTCCTCTGTCTGGTCTATTTGCATATTAGCCTTTTATTATATAGGATGATTTCAGATTTCTAGACTTTTAGTGGCAAGTACAGAGTGCTGTGGGGTGTAGATTGTTCTGTATTGGGGACTTAGGGAAGGTTTTAGTTTGAGTTTGAAGGGAAAATAAGAGTTCATTAGATGCAGAAAGTAGGGAAGATTATTCCAGAAAGTGGGGTCAGCAAGTGCTTAGTGGGTTGTGGGATGGCGAGGATTGCCTGGGGTGGTGATGGAAGAGAAGGCTGGGGAAGCAGGTTGGAGAGAATCCTGGCTGCTAATTAAGGAGTGGGAACTTCACGCTAAAGACAATGGGGCATTTTTAAGCAGGAGAGTAAAAAGAGTGACTCCTCCTTATCTAACAGGCTCGTCAATTCACTGATTAAAAAATATTTTTTTATTGATTTCAGAAAGGAAGGGAGGGAAAGATAGAAACATCAATGATAAGAACCATCAATTGGCTGCCGCCTGCACGCCCCCTACTGGGAATGGAGCCCGTAACCCAGGCATGTGCCCTGACCAAGAATCGAACTGTGACCTCCTGGTTCATAGACCAATGCTCAACCATTGAGCCATGGTGGTCAGGCAATTCACTGATCTTAACGAAGAAATAACACTTGAACTAAAACTCATTCAATGTGTGTTGCTTCAAACCAGTGTGTCATGTTTTTTAATTCGTTATCAAGAAATGAAATTTCTTTGAACTAAAACTCATTCAATGTGTGTTGCTTCAAACCAGAGTGTCATGTTTCTTAATTCGTTATCAAGAAATGAAATTTCTTTTTATCTTATTGGTATCAGCAAGCAGAAACATAGTCACTCTTAGGACAGAGAAATGCTATTAATCTTGTGGTTAATTAATATTTAATATTTACTAAACATTTACGCTGTGCCAGACACTGTGTTAACTGCTGGGAATCCAGCATAAACAAGACGGTTTGTGGAGCTCGTTCGATGTGGTAAATATAGAATGAGTGATTTCCAATGTGATGTGTCATCAGGACTGTGAGAGAAAGGAAAGGGTGCTACAGAAGCGTTTAATGAGGAGTTAACCTCTTTTAGGGATTCAGAGAGGCCTCCCTAAAAAATGGTCTTTAGCCAAAACCGGTTTGGCTCAGTGGATAGAGCGTCGGCCTGTGGACTCAAGGGTCCCGGGTTCGATTCCGGTCAAGGGCATGTACCTTGGTTGCGGGCACATCCCCAGTGGGGGGTGTGCAGGAGGCAGCTGATCGATGTTTCTCTCTCATCGATGTTTCTAACTCTCTAGCCCTCTCTCTTCCTCTCTGTAAAAAATCAATAAAATATATTAAAAAAAATGGTCTTTAAGCTAAAATGAGACATTGTAATTTTATTACCAGTAGCATTATTATCTATTTCTTCAATAATTAGCCTTTCTTTCAAGTGGTTGCTTCTCTGTCTCTCTTCTGCCTTGAATCATGTCCAGCTCTTGCCTGCCTTGAAAAGACAAAAAACCCTAAATCTTTCACTTTTATACACCCCAATCTAACTTCCTTGCATTCATATATTCACATATTCATTTGTTCAAGTTCTGTACTCTGTGCAGAGTATTTGAGGGGACTCCAAATACGTGGCTGCGGTTGAAGCAGAATGTGAGGAGTAGAGCGACAGGACATGAAGGGAGGACGGTTTCTTCGTTGGTAGGACATGCGGAGGACTGTGGAGGACTGTGGAGCCCATTCTGCAGGTGTGGGAGAACCGCGGGAGGGTTTGAGCCTAACTGTAACACCAGCATTCATGAACACTAGAGATGAGAAAGACAACTGAAATCTAGGGTTCCGGCAGTGCAGATTTAAATCCTAGCTTGACTATTGAACCGCTGTGTGGCTTTGGGCAAATTACTCGATTTCTCTGAGCCTAAGTGATATAATATCTACTTCAGACATCTGTTATGAAAATTAAAATTACCCAAAGTCTTCTAAAAGTTAAAAAAAATCTAATACAGTTTTTCGCATATAGTAGGTATTTGTAAATCATAATTGTAATAGTAAAAACAGCTAACATTTGCTAGACACTTACTATTTATGCGAAATGTTGTGCACACATTCTGTCATTCAAATTTCACAACAAACATATGAGATAGATAGAAGGATGAATAGTAATGGATCCTGGTGAGTCCCCTACCTGGACAGTCCACCTGAGAAGGGACCAGAGCCCACGAGGTATCGAGATCAAAGAGCTGTCCTACAGGCAAGCAGAGCTGTAGCCAACACAAGCCTGAGCATACGGCAGCCTGTGGCCCAGCTGGGACCCCAGGCTTCTCTCTGAACTTAGGACCCTGGGGCTACTGTGCCCTTAGCTCCAATTGCGCAGTCCAGGTTACTGCATTCATTTTCCCCACCAGGCAGCTGAGGATGCTGAGAAACTTTACTTCTTATCCATGGGGTTGTGACAGCCTCCTGCATCTCCCTGCTTTGATAATAAAGAACAAATAATGACCCTGTTTGAAACCATCTGAGCCCTCATCCGAGTTCATGCTGTAGTTCCCAAGGTGTGTGTGTTGGGGGAGGAGTGGAGTGGGAAGGCGGGGGAATGACAGGAACCAGCTGAAGACAGAGAGGGTCTGGGATGGGCACTGGGGGGAGGTGGAGGTTGTGAGTTTGTCTTACTTTATTTTTTACATGTTTTTACTAATTTTTAGAGAGAGAAGGGAGAGGGATATATAGAGAGAAACATGGATGAGAGAGAAATATCATTGATTGGCTGCCTCCCGCATGTCCTACCACTGAGGATTGAGCCTATAATCCAGGCATGTGCCCTGACCAGGAGGAGTTGAACCGCTGACCTCTAGGTGAGTCACACCTGCTCGGTGCCTTTAGAAAGGAGAATTTTGGCTGGGTTTGCACAAAGGCTGCCTATGCATTTTTATTTCTGCAAACAAAGTCTCAGACCTTCCTAGGAACCAACTGACTGGCATCCATTTCTGTAGCATTAGGACTTACACATAATGGCTGATTTCATGCAGGTTTACTTTCATTTTAGCAAAAGATAGGGCATTTTATTGGAGTCACTTCTTCATAAATAAAACTGAACCGAGAAGAAAGATCTGAAACTATTTGGCTATCACTGTGGATGGTGGTCTCTGGGGGCCTTGATTTTTACAGGTCTGTGCACTTGTAGGAAAACCCCAATGTGTCAGCAGGCCCTGCCAAGTGCCAGTGCCACGGTCGAGGTGAGGGGCCATGCAGGGAGCCAAAGGCCGGCGTGGGGAGCGGATGCTGGCAGCTGAGTGCAGAGGGGGCCTGGTGAGTTGTTGGCAGTGATGCAGACTCAGTTCTGAGGGCCAGACGTGTGCAGCAGGCTCCCTTCTGCTCAACACACACTTGCTGAAGAAGTAGGAACTGGTTCCTGGGCCTGCGCACATTTGTAGCCTAAACACTTGGCCCCTTGTCGCTTCACATAAGTAGACCCTGCAGCTCCAGTGTCGTCTCTTCAGAGAGGCCTCTCTCACCAGCTTGTCCTAAGTGATTATTTTCTATTTCAGCTCCTTTGCTTCTTTCATAACATTTACTACCATTTATTCGTGTCTCTCTTCCTAGAATATAAATTCTTTGAGCAAAAGAAACCATCAACAAAACAACAAGAAAGCCCACTGTATGGGAGAACATATTTGCAAATGTTATCACTGATAAAGGTTTAATCTCCAACATCTACAGGCAGCTTATGCAACTTAATAAAAGGAAGATAAATGGTCCAATAAAAAAATGGGCAACGGACCTAAATAAAATCTTTTCGAAAGAAGACAGAAGGAAGGCCAAGAGACACATGAAAACATGCTCAAAGTCACTAATTATCTGAGAGATGCAAATCAAAACAACCATGCGGTACCATCTCACACCTGTCAGAATGGCTATCATCAACAAATCAACAAACGGCAAGTGTTGTCGAGGATGCGGAGAAAAAGGAACCCTCGTGCACTGCTGGTGGGATTGCAGACTGGTGCAGCCACTGTGGAGAACAGTATGGAGTTTCCTCAAAAAACTGAAAATGGAACTCCCATTTGACCCAGTAATCCCACTCCTGGGAATATATCCGAAGAAACTAGAAACACCAATCAGAAAGGATATATGCACTCCTATGTTCATAGCAGCACAATTCACCATAGCTAAGATTTGGAAACAGCCTAGGTGCCCATCATCAGATGACTGGATCAGAAAACTATGGTACATCTACACAATGGATACTATGCTGCCATAAAAAAGAGGGAATTCCTACCATTTGCAGCAACCTGGATGGAATTGGAGAACATTATGCTAAGTGAAATAAGCCAGTCAATGAAAGAAAAATACCACATGATCTCACTCATTTGTGGATAATAAAGAACATTATAAACTGATGAACAAAAAGGTAGGTACAGAGACAGTAAAGCATCAAACAGACTGTCAAATCACAGCGGGAAGGTTAGGGAGAGGTGGGAGAGGTAAGAGATCAACCGAAGGACTTATATGCATGCATATAAGAATAACCAACGGATGCAAAACATTGGGGGGTGAGGGCATGTATGGGAGTGGGGTGGGGGGAGGCAATGGTAAGATATGTACACATATAATACCTTAATAAAATAAATAAATAAATAAATAAATAAATAAATAAATAAATAAATAAAATTCTTTGAGACAGGGGCTGTGATCTGTCTGGTTCACTGTTGCAAGTTCAGTCTCTAACACAGTGCCGGGCACATACTAAGTGTTCAATAAATATCGTAGGAAGTAGAAAGAAGAACAAATAGGTCAGTCAGAGATCTCACATTCTCCTCTCTTGAAAGTGGAACTGCAGCCCTAACCAGTTTGGTTCAATGGATAGAGCGTCGGCCTGCGGACTGAAGGGTCCCAGGTTTGATTCTGGTCAAGGACGTGTCCCTTGGTTGCGGGCACATCCCCAGTGGGGGGTGTGCAGGAGGCAGCTGATCAATGTTTCTTTCTCATCGATGTTTCTAACTCTCTATCCCTCTCCCTTCCTCTCTGTAAAAAATCAATAAAATATATTAATAAAAAAATAAAAGAAAGTGGAACTGCAGCCAACCTTAATAATTTAGAGAAGTGTGGAGAGACCTGGTATATTTGAAATATATGCATCCCTGTATGTATCTGTCTGTATCAATATGTGACATCACTGGATGTTATAAAACTCTTAGATTTTATGAAAAACATTAAGTTTATTATACACAATGCAAAATTTGTAGAGAAAAAAATTTGTATGAATTCGTAAAACCTGGCCATTTATATTGCTATCCATGGGCCACCCCAGGCCCACTGAGTCCGATTAGCATTTTAACAAGTTCCCCAATTGGAGAAATGGCTCTCAAAGACTCACAGTGTGGCCTGTGAGATCATTTTGTGAACTCTAGGGGGCAGTTTACTGAGGCTGAGGAAAGAACCGCTCTGCAGTACACTGACGTGGCTAGTTCCAGGGAGAATAAGAAAATCTGTGCTTCACAGGTCAATTTTTGTTTTTAAAACCTAAAGAAAGACTGCTGGTTAGTTAAGTTGGTGGGCGTTTTAACCAAGCATTACTCATTGCTGGCAAAGTAAACACCACGGACCCACCCTTTCAGAATTTCATTCAGGACAGGAGAGTCACTACCTACCCCTCGCCTACCTCAGGTATGACCGGAGAGAGGGTATCTCAATGATGTTAGTAGATAGTGCTTTTTAGCTTTTCAAATAATTCTAATAGTTATTACATACTATAGAACTTAAAAAAAAAAGGTAGTTAGTTAGCTATTGTTACAAAGAACAAGGAGCCTGTTTATCCTGTTAGCACCTCGCTCCTTTTCCTGGCAACCAAACACCCTGAGGCAGTGGTCGGCAAACTGCGGCTCGCAAGCCACATGTGGCTCTTTGGCCCCTTGAGTGTGGCTCTTCCACAAAATACCACGGCCTGGGTGAGTCTATTTTGAAGAAGTGGCGTTAGAAGAAGTTTAAGTTTAAAAAATTTGGCTCTCAAAAGAAATTTCAATCGTTGTACTGCTAATATTTGGCTCTGTTGATTAATGAGTTTGCCGGCCACTACCTTGAGGGAAGAATGAAAATGGTGAGGGCTCTATCCTGCAGAGCGGAGTTACAGGAAACCGCCATTTCCTACGTTGCAGATGTGATTAGTGATGGGTAAAATAAGTGGCCTGCTCTCTCACATTTGAATGAATCGATTAAATAAGCATTTATTCAGTGCCTAAAGGTGCCAGCCTGTGCCAGTGCTGAGGATCAAAGCCTATTACCAGATTCCTGCCTTCAATAGGATTACATGACTTTGGTTTATCCATGACAAATCTCTTCCTGGCCTGGTGAAAAACCGGGCGTCCCCTCTCTCTTTAATCAATGTGATCAGTGCTCCAGGTCAGTAGGAGGATCAATGGCAATGAGAAAGTCTTGTTCTTTTTCAACTGGAAAATTAAACCTCCTTCCCCAAGTCAGTCCTCAGTCACTGATCCTCATCAGTGAGGACAGTCTCTCCTGTACTCTAAGCGGGTTGTTTTTATTCTGTCCGGCTCCAGAGCAGAAAGAAAAATCATCTTTGAAGCTTTCTCTTCTGTTGAACGTCTGGCACATGGGCACTAAACAGGCAATAAATCATAATAAATGGAAAGAGTTGCCCGTGGCACAATCTGATCGAGCCTTTTAAACAATCACTTTGTGTTGACAAAGGGTAAGGTGATTATGCCAGAGGAATTCAAAGGTGCTTAAAACAAATGAACTGGAGAAATTGCTTGAAAAGTGTGTGGGGTTCTTCCAGGGCAATAGACTTCCTTCATTCTGGCTCAGCCTTGAAGTCCACAGACCTGAATAATTAAGTCGCTGCTAATTCTTCAGCCTTACGCTGGGCTGGGCGGAGGGGGCCCGACCGCGTAGCTGCCACCTGAGGTTTGCCTTCTAAATCTGAGGTTTGGAGAAGTGTGCCTCACTTGGACCTGCTAATACTATTCTGCACTTTGGGAGATTAACCCTCACATTAATGTGTGGGTAGAGTCATTCAGGGGGCAGCTCCCAGCACACGTACAACCGTTCTAACACAGACGGTAGACTTCTGCAGGGAAGTCATTATTCCTAATAATACTAAGAATCCGTGCAAATGGGCTGCTTTGCCAGCTATTCCCAAAACATCCCGTTGGTGCGCATGGGGGGCACCCCTCTGGAGCCTGTGGGTGGGGAGCTGTAGTTTCCTTGGGGAGGTCACCTTGCGAGTAGGGAGGGGTTAAGAGCGTAATTCTAGGCCTTTCCCACCCTCTCCCCACCAGAGCGCAGGAGGGGAAACGCTGGCAGGGGCCGGAGGGGGGGGAAGAGCGCCCCCTGGCGGCTTCCTGGCGCGCCGCGGCCTCCTCCTCGCTGAGTTCCTGGACCTCAGCCGGCTCGTCCTAGCCCCATCCCACCCCTTCCCCAGCTTCCCTGGGCCGGTTCAGTTGGCGGTCCTTAGACTGGGACTGAGGGCCTCCTCCCCCCCAGCCTGCACCCCCCGCAGACGCAGGGCCGTCGGTCTCAGCGGTGGATGCACGGGCGAACCCCCGGGCAGACGCCCCCGGGCCACTGCCCTCTAACTCGGGCCCTGGGGTCCGCGGCAGGCGACCCCCAGCGCAGGCAGGGAGAGGACCCGCTGCCTCGGAGGCCGCGGTGACGGGCAGGTTAGCTCCCCCTGAGCAGTCCAGGCTCTCGGTAGGTTTGCCGATGGTTACACCATCTCTGCTCCTTAGGGTTGGGCTGGCCTCGGGAAGGATTGCTGGTTTGAACGGAGATAAAAGCTTTAACTGCTAAGAGGCGGACTGGGGCAGCGCGAATCCTGGGAGAGGACGTTGGGTCCAGAGGCACTGGATGATCCCAGGAGCGCCTCCCAACACGCCCGGGTGGAGGCGGGCGGCGGAAGGATGCTCCGGGCGCTCCTGGGCGGCGTCAGATCCTCCAGCCGCCGCTTCGCTGGGTGCTCACCGTGTGTCGCTTGGGGGAAGACGGAAACACAACTCAGGCTTCTTGTGTTTTAGCCCCAGAGACCGGCCGGCGGCTTCTCGTTCGAAGCCTGGAGCGTTCATGTGAGCTCCCCGTGGGAAGAAAAACCCACCACCAACGCTCACGGAGAGCCCGTTTGCACCTGCGACTGCAGCCCAGGCTGGAAGGATGCTCTGCGGTAGCGCTGCCCAGGCCTCCCCGCCTAGGAGCATCTCCATAACCAAACACAAAACCCAGGAAAAGGGCACTTTCAAACTGAGATACAGATGAGGATCGTTACAGGACGCTCCTGAGGCCGGGAGCTGAGCTACCTCTGGCCAGGGTGCGGCAAAGCTGCCCAGGAGGGCTCCTGCCAACTGGAAACGCAGCATTTTGAATGCCCGTGGGTAGGCTGAGGTTAGAAGCTACCGGCCTCCACGCCCCGCTGTCCCTCTGAATAGTTCATTTAACGGGCCTTCTTAATAGTTCGTAAATACGTCCTCCTGCCAAAAGCAAAACAAAAACACCGCACAGAACCCTACTAGCGGCCAGGCTGCTATCGGGGTGAAGAGGCTGGGCGGGAGGAATGAATGGCACTTGGGAGGCCTTCCCACAGACACAGGGCGGGTCAGAAGGAAAGCTTCTCCCTATTTAGGCTGAAGGATGATCCATTAAAATGCACACTCCAAGCACCTGTAAGTACAGGAGGCATGGGTCTGAAATAGCTACTTCTGGTCTCAGATCAGGAGCTTTATTTACCCTTTCTTTATCCTTTCTTCCTCTCTTAAAGTCTTTGAAGAGTCTTGCTCTTGACCCCAAATAGTCAAGAGGGTCATGGGCCTTTGTTCAGGTTCCCAGTGGCTGAGGAGTGCGTTCTTTGGCTGCATTTACATGCTCTGATAAATGATCCAGAGAGAAATGCCACGGTAGATTTAGAGGGTTAAAATGGCAGCTCTTTCCTGTTCTGGCAGTGGTTCTAGGCCCTGAGCCAGCAGGGGCGGGCTCCTGCCTTGTAAGACAGTGTTCTCCATAATGGCTGGGAGCCTGCTGAACTCTGGGACTCTTCTGGAGGGTGTTAGGCGGATGGAGAGGGCATGAACTTCTCCCGGCTGCGAAACACAGGTTTTAAATATCTGGGCGGCGGAGTCAGGTTGCCCTGGTTCCCGTCTCTGATCATCCTCCCTGATAAAGGCCACCCAGCACTCTCTAGCCTTGGGTTTCTTATTAGCAAAATGAGAGTAATTGTACCACCTACTTCACAGAGTTGCTATGAGGTTTGAGTGAGCTCATTAATGAGATGGGTTCATATTGCTTACTGGCTGTGTGACCCTGGACAAACCATTTTAACTTCTGGGCCTCCGTTTTCATAACTACTAGTACTTCCCTTGACATCTTCACAAAGTTGCCTTGGATGGAGTAATTGAAGACACTATACAAGTATACCTGTATCACTTGACAAGAACTCTTTAAAGCAGTAGAAGGGTTTTTTTTTCTTTTTTTTTTGTGTGGGGGCTACATTTTAGGGATTGAAATTGATATAAAAGTCTTTGGATATCCCACAGATGAGCAGGATGGGCCCTACTGTTTCTGTGTGTGGCAGGTGGACTGTCTGTGTGTGGAGTTTGTAATCTGGGGCTTCATATTGGCCTTGAAGGTCAAGAGAAAGTTGCATTGGAAACTTAAGTTTTCGATTCACTTTTAGAAGTACTGCTGCTCTTTTGTCCTCAGGGTTAAAAGGATTGGTCAAAATCTCTGTACCTACTCAAAACAACTGACAAAGCTGGATTAGGGGTCTGGGTTCAGAGAGTCCTAGAGGAGGTCTCAGCACCTTCGTCTTTCTTGAATGAAGTGAAGCCAGTCAAAGGCATTTTAATGGATGTGTAGCCAATGTCTCCAGGGTCAATTTTTCACCTTGCTTGTTTAGGAAAGGGTGAAGTCTTGTGCTTTATTTTTGACAACGCTTTTCTGTGGGATACAGAAACCTATAACATACTGAGAGGAAATAATTATAAACCTTAAGTTTCAGTCTCAAAAACTTTAAAACTGAGAGCTGAGGTACCTTACTTATAACTATTACTTGTACTAAGTTTGATTTTTGCCAAACTCTAGCCTAAAGCAAATGCAAAAGGAATAATGACAATGAATGGCTCAGGTCAATTACTCAGGTATACATCTTATCTCTTTCAAGTTTAAGCTCATTCTCTTTACTCTTTCATCTTCCCAGTGTAGCTTGATTAAAGGGAGATGGGAAAAAGGGGGTAATTTGTGTCACAACTTGTACTTCTATTGTAAGGAGGACATCTTTATTCCATTATTTTATGAGAAACATTCATTAAAATAATGTGATTTCTCCCACCAAAATTTACGGCACTATTAATGTACCCCTGCCAGGTTTCAGAGTTCCCAGGGCGTTCTTTTTCTTTGTGAGATTGTCATGAATTATTTCTAAGTGGACATATTACTGCTTTAGATAGGAGGTGTGTGTGTGTGTGTGTGTGTGTGTGTGTGTGTGTGTGTAGAGCTAGAGACAGGTTGGTTCTTACCACAGCCATTCCAGGGACAGAATGACAGGGCGGAAGACCCACACACAATGGCATCCTCAGACTCCAGAGTCACTTTTTGCTGAACACTAGTGAACCCCTCAGTGTCAGTGCAGAGTTTAGTGTAGCTTTTTATTTCTATCTTACTATTACTATTTAAAAAATATATATTTTTATTGATTTCAGAGAGGAAGGGAGAGGGAGAGAGATAGAAACATCAATGATAAGAGAATCATTGATCAGCTGTCTCCTGCATGCCCCCTACTGGGGATCGAGCCCGCAACCCGGCCATGTGCCCTTGACTGGAATTGAACCTGGGACCCTTCAGTCTGCAGGCTGACGCTCTATCCACTGAGCCAAACCGGCTAGGGCTTATTTTTTATATCAGTATAGAAGACTGGTTGGTATGGCAGTAGACTGAGAAATCGCTAACTCATTTTCTCATTTGCCTTTGGAGTGACTATTAGATGGTGGGCACTCAGGATACAGTGGTCAACAAGACAGCATTAGTGCCCTTGTGAAGATACATAACCTTTTTTTTTTTTTCAATGGGTGGGGAGGGGGGGGAGGTGATTGGCAAATAAAGGCTTCCACTCAGAGATGGAGTCATGGAGTCAATGGCAAAGTCAATTTGACCCTGCTAAGGCCCCCCGAGTCATCATTGGACTAAAGGGAAAATGAGGATGAAAAATTAGGACTCAAGAGATTTCATTTGGGAAGTCTCCCTTAGAAACTTGAGGGCATATCGAAGTGGCAGAGACATGGGCATAGGACAGCAACAGTTATGTAATGATCTTTGGTTGGGGGGTTTCACTTTCTTTACTTTCTTCATCTATCCATTCATTAAATCAAACATTGAATGGCCTGTTCCTATTCCCAAAGCAGAGCAATGTGCTAGCCGTTGGGAAAATGAAATGAATTAAGAAAATGCTCTTCCTGACCTTATGGAGCTCACATTCTAATGAAGCGAGCAGGCCACCTTAAAAATAAATATGACACTATTTGTTAAGCACTTCAATAGAGACTTATACGGAGTGATATGAAAATATAGAAACATCACTTAGAAATACATTTTTGAGAGAAAGTACCTGGATAATGATGGCATTTTCATGAGTCTGTTCAGTTCCAGTCAACAATTTTATGGTTATGCATACACATGGGGTAAGCTCTCCTTGCTTTCATCTGAGATAGAAGATTCACTTAATCAGAGCCCATTTTATTTACAACTATGTGCATTTCTCCTAGTAAAGAGCATGGATATGACTGAATGCGCTTTAGTTTTAAAGTTAATAAGCATAGATGAGTTAGAAATGATTTAACTTTCCAAGATCACCGACCTTCCTGCTTTACCATTTCTTTGATCAATGTCCCTTAAGACACAAACTAGTTTGAGGTTTCTTCTTTAAGAGAAAAAAGCTGTAGGATTGTCACATGCCTATTTCTCAGTCTGTTTCCCGTTGTTTGCTAACCCTTAATATAGGAAATAATGTGAGGGAAAAACTCAATTGCTCTCTTGGCAGCTATGTAGCTAGTTTATCCTTGGCTACTACATTTTTATGAATTTTTTTTTGCCCCAAAAGCTTTCCTGGCTGGAACCAGGGCTAGATCAAAGTACTGATGCTATTTGACTTATCATGGGGTTATGTATAGATAAACCTTAACTCATAAGTTGAAAATATCAGAAGTAAAAAAATGCAATTCAATACATTTTCACCTCAAGAGTAATTGCCTTCCTCTCTTCTCACCAGAAGCCGGAAACACAGATGGGTGTTTGCTAGCCAGAATGGGAAGCGACAAAACAAAACACCATATCCATAAAAATGCTGACAACACAGTACGCGGCAGAATCCCTGCTGCTTACTCTCTTGCTCACGTGGCTGGGAGCGGAGGCCGGCAGCTGCTGCCCAGTATCATCAGAGAGTACTGAATTTCGCTAGCCCGGGAAAAGATCGAAATTCAAAATTCGAAGTACAGCTTCTACTGAATATGTATCTCTTCTACACCACTGAAAATCGAAGTCAAACCATCGTAAGTCTGGGACCATCTGTACAGTTTTTCTGTAATTGATGTATTCTGGCTTAACTCTGAAAGAAGCTGGCTTTTCCTGCAATCGAAAACGTTTGGTGACTATGGCAACACCCTTATTAGCCCCCAAGGTCTGGGAGTTCTGCTTGTTGGAAAGTGGACAGGAGTTCTGTCTTTCCCTTTGTGTGTTGTTTTCATACAAGCAGCCCATGTCTCTAGGCATATTCAGGGTGCTTTGCAGCCTTATTTCACGGAATTTAAAATCCACCTGGGAAATGTGGCGCCTCTTCTTCATCCCCCTTCCTTAGCGCATCCCTGCCCGCAGCCGTCCTGCACTAGGTTCTAATATAAAAGCGTTCGGATGCGTGCTCCGTTGGATATTCAGCAGCTTTGCATCCTCTCTGTGAACTGGTGCCCCGGATCTGGCAGCCTTGCACCTACAGAGCCTGAATGATGAGCACAGTTGGGAAACTGAGGTGCTAGGAACTTAACACTAAGGGAGGCACCCCACATTCTCTGGGACCTAAAAGGGCCAGAAATAGGAGTGTCGCCAAGTATCAGACCCAATGAGGATGCTGCTGAGATGACCTGGGTCATCCTAGGTCAGGCTGTTAACAACTCAGTTTGAATTGCCTTCGACATGGCTTCTGTGGGCTAACGGTTGTGACCATGGACTAGGATAAGCCAACAGCTTCATCTGAGCCCAAACATCTGGCACGCTGAGTTACAGCCAAGTCATAGGGCCACATGGGGACCTCTGGGGATGTTGCCTTTAATCAGCTTCCCCCACCAAATAACTCATGACCGCTCTAAAAAGAACAAAATTAGCTCCAGACCCAATGGCATGACAGCTACAGCCATCCTTATCTGCCAAGCAGGAAAGAACTAAATGAAAAGCTGTAATGAAAAAAGATAATAATTTAAAAATTAGTTTTTATTAATATAATTAATAATTAAGCCAATTAAGTCTTGAAACGGTATCATGAATATGCTAATAACACGTTCTTCCCAATTGAATACATATATGGGCTGAATAATTTGGAAGTCATGTATTGCATGTTGGTTTACAACAAATATTAAATATACTAGTATGTAGTGGAACTATAAAGCAACTTGAAGACATTTTTGCCTCACTGAAGAAATAGCTAGGTAACTGCTGATCAATCTTTATGTAATATACAGACCGAACCCCATTGGCAGGAAGTAAATCTTGCTATATTGACTAGTCAGAGAATGAGCATTTCTTACAAAGACCACAGAAGGAGGGCCTGGTTAGGTGCTCTGTGTGTATCATCTTAATAGGAAAGGAAGAGAGCTTGCGGCAGGATGATTTAGATTATCCACAAATAACACCTTCTCCTGTGAAGGCTGTTAACATGGGGGAGAATTAACATGGCAGCAGAGTCTTCTTTCCTAGATATCTGTCTAGCTCAGCTGTCTGCAGAAGCTCCGGTGTGGAACGGCCTGAGGAGAAGAAAATGAACGGGATTATCTCCCGGTGAGCCTGTAATTGCGCCAGCCTAGATTCCGCACGGCAGCATGTGTCCCTTTGGGAGGCCACTGAGCCTTCTTGGATTCCCTCACGATAAACTTGTCATTTGCCCTAAACCCGCTGCCATCCTGACTCCCCCATCTCCTTCCTCTGCCAGACAGCCACCCAGGAGCCAAGCCGCCCCTGCTCCCAATAATAAGGTAACTGGCAGCTCCTGCGGCTGTGCCCTCCTCTCCGCTGCCGTCCCGGTGGAGGACCCGCTTCTGCTTATCTGCCACATTGCCATGGCTGCCCTGCTGTCAAATCTCCTCCACCTGCAGCCTCTCTCGCCCTCCCACTGCTCGGATTGTCTCTATTGTCTTGCCTCTACGGGCCTAAATTGTAGGCCTTCCCTCCCTCCCACTGTTTCTCTGGCACACACCTTACATCCCAGTCAAATTGCTGTACTTGTCTCAGCTCTCCAGCCCTCACTGTCACGGACACTGCAGAGGACTGCCTTGCCCCTCGGCCTCTGCCTCCTAAGAGCAGGCTTGTTGCTCAAGGCTCAGCTCAGAGGCCACCACATCCTGGAATACTTCTTCGACGAGTTCACAATGAAAGATGCACTTTGCCCATTCCTCTTGAGAACACGTTGGCTGATATTTGCTTATTGAGAGACGTGTATCGGCCTTGCCTAGTGGATAACAACTGTGGTTTATTCACATTTCTGTTCCTCGAAGTGCCAAGGTGTGTGCCTTGCACCAAAAACTTCATTGGCCCGAGGAGTGAATCAACTCAGAGAAAGCCTTGCCCAGGCGACATTTTGGAATGGAGGCTCTGAAATTAAATGGGTAACCAAGTGGCTATTGTTATGACTTCACTGGCATGTCTCCTAAACGCAGGCTATGCAAATTGGGGTAATTGCTTTGCTTTTTATACTTCAAGGGATTGCATTTGAGGAAGAAAGCCCGGGTGGAGAAAATGGTGACTATGCGAGAAGTTGCCTGAAAGTCCTTGTGTATATAATTCATATTCTCACATATACATATATCTGTGCATGATTATCAAGATGAAATGTGTTGCCGAAATCGGTTTAGCTCAATGGATAGAGCATCGGTCTGCAGACTGAAAGGTCTCGGGTTCGATTCCGGTCAAGGGCATGTACATTGGCTGCGGGCACATCCCTGGTAGGGGGTGTGCAGGAGGCAGCTGGTCGATAATTCTCTCTCATCGATGTTTCTAGCTCTCTATCCCTCTCCCTTCCTCTCTGTAAAAAATCAATAAAATATATATATATAAAAAAAGATGAAATGTGCCAGTTGGAGTCACTCTTTCATCTTCCTCTTTGTTCTCCATGTTCATTAAAACATTGTTTCCTGATTACTAAAATAATATATTAGAGACGATTTGGATAATATATAAAAGTGTATTATCTGGGGGTTAATTCTCATTACTCAGGAAAAAAAGAAACACCTCTATTAAAAGTTTGAATTTCCTTCCAGTTTTTTTCTTTGTATTATATTTCTCCCCCATTACTCTCATATTTATGTAATCTGAATTTTCTTGCCACACTGCTTTTGGGTCAAAGGAGTGGTTTGTCCTAGGGTCTCTCTACCCACGGGTGGCTCTCAAACGTAAATAGTTCCATTGAATTCTGTTCTTAGTTTTAAGGCATTCTGAGAAATTTCCAGTGAATATAAAGAAAGCAGGGAAATTTAAAAAATGACTTCAAAGTTAATTTTTAACTTATTTTTTCCTCTCAGTCTCAAACTTATGATGTACTGCCTTTATTGAAAGAAGACATGATGAGAAAGAGATGCTGTGAAATAAAAGATGAGATGGAATCTCATAATTACCACCACATTTCCAGTGTGATCAGTTAAGTGCATCTCCCTGGAAATGATCATCGCAAACTGCAAACAAGTGCACAGATGAGGAATGAGAGGAACTTAAATTCATCTCTGGCTCAGGGCATGTAGGGCTAAGGCCTATGGCTGAAGTCGTTTCCTTCTAAAAATTTTACTCAGCGCTCACACCTTGGCTAATGTCAGTTGAATTGCTCGGCCATTCCTGCTTGACTGAAATTTTCTCTGGCTGTTCCTTCACCATAAATCATGGCTGAGGGCTCTGTACTTACTCCTGTAATCGGCTTTGGCCCATAACAAATGGTTGCAGACAGAATTGCAATTCCATGATGTTTTAGCGGCTTGTAGTAAAGTACCTAACAGCCTTTAATGCCTCCTTCCCACCCCAAATGGTGGGTGTGGGTGGGGGATCTATTTGAACTTGATAAACAAAATCCATCAGTTCCAAGGATACAGTGTGCCAGACGGTGTTGGATGACATCCTCTAACGACATACCTGGCAGAACGCAACCATCAAAGCAATGCTTCTTTTAAAACATCGCAGGAATGTCTCAATGTTGTTTTTATTTAGTTCAGAAGGAGAAAATGAGAACTCCAAGTACTCAGGGTCTCATTGAACATCGATGCACTTCAGAATTTATATCTATAATTTTCCACACATTTGTGCTCTTGGTAATGAGACGCTCACTCTAAGATCTTACGGTCTTTTGGCCTATGAAATATACCCCTATTTCTTCTTTCAAACACCGTTTTATACATTGGGACTGATAATGAAGGCTGTATGATACCTGTGTAAGAGGTCGCTAAATCTTTCACAATAGAGAAAATTCTTTATATCCAAAATTAATTCTTTAAGTCCAAAGTTTCCATTTTTTCCCACTTTAAAAAGTTCCCTCAACTCCTTTTCTTTAGCTATTACATATTTATTAAGAGCTACAGCTGTGTTTGTAGAACACATTTTGTCCTTGAATAGTTTTTACCCTTAGCTATAAACCTGTTCTGAACCTTAGGGATCTCATTTAAATTGCCTGATGGTTTTAGACCAATGTTATTGACAAGTATTCTGATTCTTTAGTCTTTTTTTTATCCACATCATAGGTTCTTTAAATGGAGTCAACCTTGCTAAAAATAATAGGATGGCGTAAAAGTGAAGATTGAATATTTTCAGCTCAGTTAAGGTGCTCACACAAGGCAAGACAGCTTTTCTGAACATGCCAAAGGAAGTCTGCTTTGGAGAGCAATGAAATGACTCAGGAGGATTTTCCATAGCTACCGCTGTTCAGCTGGGAATATTACTGAATGTGTGGAAAGAAGTTCAGGAAATGGGAATGCTTGCTTCGACACCAGGTTTGTAGGTTAATGGGGTCAGACATTCCTTTTGTGTCTTAGATTTCGGAGCTACAATGTGGAGATGGGCCTCCCGTGGGTCTGATCTACCTTTATCTACTTTAAGGGATTCTTAGAGGCTTGCCTGCAGACAACATCATCTCATAAGCACTTCATAAAATAGCACACATTTACTAGTACAGGTTAAGGCCTTGTTTCCAGGGAGAGTTATAACTAGTTAACATGGTCTCCACTAGTTACTACAACCATTACCAACTCAGGAGGTTTCCCCAAATTGAAGCTTTTTCATATTCAAAGTCAACAGGAATGGGCCTCAAAATCCTGCTTTGGCAGGTGGTACCTCTGAAGTGAGAAGCCGGTCACCACCTTGAACATCAGCCTGCTTTGGTTCTGTGGGTAAGTCACTATTTGGAGTGTTCTAGGTCAGTTCTGCCCTTGGCAACATTCATCCTCAGTGCCTGAAAAGCTTTTATTGCCCAGAACACTTCGGAAGAAGGCGTAGTAATGCCAGTGGTGTCATGGGCTTGGGCCTCCTCTAGACTGATGGGTCTCCCCCAAAGAAATACAGTGCACAGATGCAGACAACTTCTGAGTTATCTGAACAGGCCTACAATTGTCCAAGCTATCAAGGAAGTGTGTTTAAGCTACCCAAGAGATGGCACACAGCCCTCTGCTTCTTTGAGAAATACTGTTAGTGCTGTTTAAAAACAAACTAAATAAAATGGGACAAGCAATAAAAGTAAAACAAACTGCATACACACATAAATAGGATGCAACTGTTAGTCTCTACTCTCTTTTCCAATTTTGAAGGGAGTAGTTTCGTGCTTGTGCCCGAGGGGTGGTCAAAGAACCTGTAGTCCAACCATTTCACTAATGAGGCGAGGGGACCCCAGAGAGGAGAGCCCAGAGCCTCAGGTGTCTTGCTGGGTATGTGGGCAGCCTGGCCTTCCAGCTCAGCGTTTACTCTCAGCTCCAGGCACTTTTTATTAGATCACCAGCCTCCGCCAGAGCTCGTAAGTGCTTAGCTATTGGAAAAGATACTTTAATAAAGATTTTATTTTATCACCCCGGGTAGCTCTGAAAACTGGGCACATAAGACTCCCCTGGTTTCACCCATCCTCCCGTGAGAATGCAAATAACCTGACCCAGTGGTTTTACTTTCCAAAGTTATCCTAAGGAAATAATCAAAGATACATGGGAAGAGATAGCTATAAGAATATTTTTGGAATATTTTTCATAATAGTGGAAAAATTAGAAAAACAAGAGAAGTACCAAAAGGAGATTGGTTAAGTGATAAATCTATACAACAAAGGGCCAAGCAGTCATAAAAATAATGTACAGAAAGATATTGAAGGAGGATGCTAGAGTAAACATATTGTTAAATGAAAAAAGCAGGTTTCAAAATAAAATGGCTACATTTTCAAGAGTGGATGAGTTCTTTTCTCTTTTAGTTCAGTTTTGAGATATTCTATAACTGGTATGTCTGTTGAAATCAGTAAGAGTTATCCAACTGAAGAGCACCCATCAGGGCATCATGAGAACTAATGCAGCCACAGAATGACAGCAGGAACATTTTCAAAGTTGAGATTCAGACACTTCCTTTCTTAACTTCTGTTTTAGGAGTTCCTCTCAGAATCTTAGCCTTTTTCTTTTTTTTTATAATATATTTTTATTGATTTCAGAGAAGAAGGGAGCGGGGGGAGAGATAGAAACATCTATGATGAGAATCACTGATTGGCTGCCTCCTGCATGTCCCATACTGGGAATCGAGCACACAACCCAGGCATGTGACCTCCTGGTTCAAAGGTCGATGCTCAACCACTGAGCCACCCGGCCGGGCAACCTTAGCCTTTTAAATAACTCCCTTGGAGCAGTTGGTGAAGAGAGCCTCAAATAGGAGGTATCCAGGATTGTGGCATCTTCTGACTGAGCAGGCTATTAGGTGAAGTACAGGATGTGGGGTCCCTTCTCTGTCCTTCATTTCCTTGTCAGATTGGCCCCTAAGGGGTGAGGAGCCGGGAGGACTGACAGGCCATGTCCCTGCCATAGGAATATGTATCTAATTAGAGAGGCTAACCAGTGAGGCTAAGGCCTCTAAGTGTTCCATCTCAGGAGGAATTTATTAACCAGGAATTCGGGGAAATATGTATAATCAACACTTCCCTGTATTTTCTCCTCTCAGGTCTCTGGCATGAGCAGAAGTTTGTGGCTGTCTTCCCCGACTCTCATGGACTTCCCCCGTCCCCCCACCCCCATTGTGTCCTTTTCCCTGTTTCAAAGCAGAAGCATCCATTTAATGGGGTGGGTGGATTGAGGAAGGACCAGATAGAGGAGAAGGATGATGAGAAGGCCAAGACAAAAATTTCAGCTGAAAATTGTTTACTTGTTGTGAGGAAATAGAAGTGAAAATAATTGACCGGATTTTGTTGTATTCTAGTCTGCAATCCAAACTGAACTTCCAGCTTGCTGTGAGGTATTAAAGTAAGTGCTAGCTTTCTGATTTTTCAAGTTCACTTCTACTCCCATGAGATCTACCTCAGACTCTGCTGGACCCAATACCACTTTCTTTTATGAAATGAGTTTATTTGGCATCTTCTCTTAAGTGGAGGAAGCCAGGTCTACCAGTTAACTATGGTGGTTCTTTCTTAGAATGCAGTCACTTCACACCATTAATAAATAAATATATGTGTATTTAAATGGAGCAGGTTAGCATAAATGTAGGTAAAAATGCTGCAGTTATTTGAAAGAACTTAATTTTCATACTGGAATGCTGGAGATTGGAAGGGTAGGAATTCTTTCTTTAAAAAGTCTCCCTCCCCAATGAACTTACTCTACTGGCATTCCTCTTCATGTACTATGTTCTTATGCCACAATTATTTTTAAGTTCCTTCAGTCATAGGAGTGCTTGTTTTCTTTTTCTTAATAGACAGAACATAACCTTCAGGAGGGCAGGGCCTAACTTTGATATTTCCTTTCTAGTCTCCCTCCCTCCCTCCCTCCCTCCTTCCCTCTCTCCATCCCTCCCTTCCTTCCTTCATTCCTTCCCAGTGCACGGCACCACTGGGTGCAAAGGATGGCATGGCTGAGCTAGTAGACATGGCTCTGTCCTCAAAGGGTGAGCAGACCTCTCGGGTGGCTAGCATGGGACTCTGGGCTTGTTAATTGATCCAGTAGCTAAAGAACTGTGAAACACATATCATAATAACCCAACATGATTTTTCATAAGAAACAAGATCACAGAAAGGCACAAAGAACACCAGATCTTTGTGTCATATTTTGCAATACTAGATAGCCTGGCGATGCGTTTTCTTTGCTAAGTAAACTGGCAATGCATTTCCTTCTACACTGCCTGTCACCATGGTGAGTGCTGCCACCCGCTCCCGGGGAAGATGAAGGGAACACTGTCCCCTTGTCAGTATGCTCCTTGGTGGGGCATCAGGATTGCATTCGATTAGCATTTATCTATTTTGCAAGCTCCCACTTAGCTCCACTGGCAGGACAATTGACATTTCTTCTCCCGTAGAACCTGAGCTGCTGCTTCAAAGAAGCCTTTTTGAAAAGATATGGGATACACATGAACATCAGCAAATAAATCAGTGAAACAACGCCAGACTCAGGAATTTCCTTTTCTACATAAGCCATCCTATTTCCCTGTTGCTCCTGGTGGAACTCAACTGCCAAGACCTCATTCCACAATCAACCAAACAAAAACAAGAATCTAAAGAGCAGCAACGAGAGAAGGAAACAGAACCCTGGCAACAAGAGAGAACTGATGCTAATGCCAGTCTAATGATGAGTGCTTTTCTCCTACCCAATGGTCCTCGGAGAAACGCCTCACCTCTTGTCTATTGGCCTTGAGGGCAGCTAAACTTCAGAGCAACTTGCAAAAAAAAGCTCAGGTGGAGAAGTCCTCTTTGCTTTTAATTCTGAAGCTTTAGAGCTACTGGTTGTCAAAGAGCACCGGTGTGACATTGTCTTTTTTTTTTTTTTTTTTTGGGGGGTGTAAAACATAAAATTTACTGTCTTAACTATTTAAAGTATACAGTACAGTATTAGAATTATAGTTGTGCAACAGATCTCTGGAACTTTTTCATCTTGCAAAACCAAAACCCTAGGCCTATGGAACAACTCTTCTTGGCCCATTGTTCCCAACCCCTGGCAACCAGCATTCTACTTTCTCTTTCCAAGATTGATTACTTTAGATAATCATGTAGGTGGAATCATGCAGTATTTGTCTTTTTCTTTCTGGCTTATTTAATTTAGCATAGTGTCTCCAAGGTTCATTTATATTATAGCATGTGACAGGAGTTCTTTCTTAGTTTGAGTAATACTCCATTGTATGTATATACCATATTTTCTTTATCCATTTATCCTGCAATGGACATTTAGTTTGCTTTCACCTCTTGGCTACGTATAAATGCTGCAATAGACAAGGGTGTGCAAATATCTCTTCGAAATTGTGTTTTCAATTCTTTTTTTGATGTATACCCAGAAGTGAGATTGCTGAATCATATAGTAGTTCCATTTTTAATTTTTTTTGAGTTATCTCTATACTGCGTTCGACATTGACTATACCATTCACATTCCTACCAACAGTGCATGAGGGTTCTAATTTCACCACCATCCTTGCCAACACTTGTTATCTTCTGTTTTGTTTTGTTTGTTTGTTTTTAACAGTGGCCATCTAACAGGTGTGAAGTGATATCTCATTATGGTTTTGATTTGCATTTGCCTCATAATTAGTGATGCTGAGCACCTTACCATGTGCTTTTTGGCCATTTGTCTATCTTTGTGGCCCAGCAATATATCATCAGGGGTTTCTAGAGAGCATTTAGGTGCCCCAGGGCTTTCGGTGTAGGAAGATGGGGACACAGTCACACTGTATTGGACAACCAAAAGTCAACCAACATTTCACTTACATGCTGAGTAAGCAGCCTGGGCATGGCCTGATACCTCACTTTGAAAACAAGCCATTGATGGCTGTATGCCCCTGGGTAATACACTGTTGATGGATATAATGGAAAAAGGCTAACAATGAATTGATGCATTTCACTTGAAAAAGATAATTTCTCTCCCTCTGGCATTTTATGTGGGAAAAAAGAGAGATATTTTGAATTTAAAAAGAGACACTGAGAATTTCTGCTATTTTCTCTGTTAGTGAGTTTTCATAATGAATTATAAAATGACCCAGTTCATTTTTCGAAGGCACTATGTTAACCACAATCTTTTTCCAGAAAATCCCAGTGTATGAGAGCAACTCCAAGCAGTGATGGGAGGAAGGACTGTCCATACATTAAAGTTGGTATAATGAAGGGCAGCGGCCATTGTGTCACCGCTCACAGGGCAAAAAGGAGGTGATGTGGAGCCTGGAGCAGGCAATGAGTGACATTCTGTATTCTTACTCTCCTGTTCTGGTCTTCTCACCCCCAATTTTTTGTACTCTTTTGGTTTTACCTGCTGAAGACGCATGACTCTGATGCAGTTGCTTGTTGTGAATCACTATTTGAAAGTTCACACACATCTTGAAATTCCTAAGGGCTTTTTACCACCCACATTAGTTCACTCACATCACTTTCAATGCTAGTACTTGAAAGGAATTAAGACATTATATAACCAAATGCTATCATTTTACAGATGAGAAAACCAAGACCCTGAGAGATTCAGTAATTCTTGAAAGGCCACCTGAATCGTTAACAGCCTCATTTCTGAGTTTTCCTATTTCTTTTTCCTGACAATGGCTCTGCCATCTCCCAAATACTCAGGATCTTACCTGGGGATAATTTCCGAGTCCTCCCTACTTCTTATTCCTTTTACAACACCAGTCACCAAGTCTTATTGATTCTTTCTTTCAAGACTCTGGTATTGTCAACTCTCCAGTATTTCACTTTTATTGCTTCAACACCTCATTACCCCATCCCTGAATATCCCAAGTGATTATCGTAGCCTCTTTATCTAATATGCCTACCACCTTATCTGATCTACCAGGTATTCTCAACTCTGGCTGCTCATTACATTGATCTGGGGCACATCCCTCCCCCCCACCCCCACCCCACCATTCTGATTACATTTAATTGATCTGGAGAGGCACCTCTATGGGTATTTTTTAAACACAAGTTCCCCAGGTGATTTTAAAGGGTAGTCAGGATTGAATACCCTTTCCAGAGATGTTTTCTACCACCCCTAAAACACTTCGATCCTCAAGAATCTTCTATGCCTCCTCATTGCTGTTGGTTTTCAGATATCTGTCTCTTGCAAGCATTCAAAATTCTTACACTTCTCCTCCCTCTGCTTCTCGGTAGGAACGCTATGCTCTAGTCATATCATTCAATTCTTAGCATCAGACTTATTTCCCACAATATCCTATTTCCATTTTTTAAAGAATATATTTTTATTGATTTCAGAGAGGAAGGGAGAAGAAGAGAGAGAGCTAGAAACATCAATGATGAGAGAGAATCACTGATTGGCTGCCTCCTGCACACCCCACACTGGGGACCAAGCCTGCAACCTAGGCATGTGCCCTTGACTGGAATGGAACCTGGGACCCTTCAGTCCGTAGGCTAACACTCTTTCCACTTAGCCAAACTGGCCAGGGCTCCTATTTCCATTTTGAATTGTAGTGCCCTTTGCCCTCCTCTCTGCTTATACCAAATCTACTGGTTTCTCAAGGGGTTATCTCAAGACAGCTTCCTCCAAGGAACCCTGTTGGACTCTTTGGGTTGTTAATCCTCTCTTGTCTCAAACTCCCTCATTTTCAGGTTTGTACTGTCTTGTATTTGTTCCAAGTGAGTATTTTCATCTATTTAGTGAGATTGAGAGCTCCTTGAGAGGAGGGACAATGACACTTTTTTTTTTCTTCTTTTTCTGTAGTCCCCAAAGCATCGAACAATGGCTGACCTATAATCATATAATATGTAAATTTGGTAGAACTTGGTATAGACAGGAGGCTAGAAGGCAGCTTGGAGAGTTTCTCATGGTGTGATGGCCCTTTCCACACAGCAAGGCAGGCACACAATACCACTCAGACAGTCCTAATGTCAGCTCATTTCACAGTTCTTGGTAGGCTGAAGTCTCCAGGACACTTATATATGGCATTTCTGTGGCAAAGATGCAACACTAGCATGTTAAACTACAATTTGTGCTGGCAACATAGGTCATATGACAATTTGAGTGAAAACACTTTATAGAAACAATAAAAGTTTGATTAACCAGACACAATTACTTGGAACATTTTGGAACATAGCCAGTTTCTTCCACTTAACTCTTGACAGAAAGAGATATATGATGAGAAAAAAGCAGACAGGGAGAAATTTATTTAAAACAACAACCAGAAAGCTTAATTCTGGGTTAGGTTGAGAGAGTCAGTGGAAATTTGCTGTCAGAATGATGACCTTGAGATACTGCAAGACTTCATTCATTCATCGATTCACTTATTCACTCTCTCTGCAAAGCATTATATTAGAACCCAGGGTAATAACCAGTATTTAAACTCCTAAAAGGGAGGAAGTATGTGGACGTTGATAACTAGGTTGCAAAATAGAGAGTGAGAAGGCACAGGAGAGAGGTATAAAGGCCAGTGACTTCAGAGAACTGAGAGGTTACTTCGGATTGGTGGACTTGGAGGAGGCAGCCTTTGATCTGGTTCTTGTAGGTGGACATGATTTGGGAAAAGGGTTTTCCAAGCCAAGGGATCAGCATGTGTCCAAGGTGAAGTTGAGAATATAGGGCAATGGCAAGTGTTCCAACTGGCTGGAGCATTGATAGGTAATAGGATATTGTGGGAGATAAGAGATAAGATTGATTTGTATGGGGCCCAATCAGAGATAGATTTGGGTGCTCATTTAAGCTTCATCGTTTTTATTTATGTGTGTAAAAGGCAGTCCTTTAGGACAATCAATTGCTCTGGCATCAGCGAGCAGGGAAGATTGGCCAGGGAGCAGGGAAGAGTATTTTTTTTTTTTTGTAAACAATGAGCATACTGTTTTTCTTCAACATTTCCTACATACAGGATTCCTTTAGGGTGGAAATATTGTCATTCTTCTTTGCACCCTGTCTTCTGAAAAAGCAATAGGAAAGCCAGGCCTTACCACATGACTGTATTTAAGTGGGAGTTCTAGGTACTGGAGGTGTCACTGGGTGGATTCTCAGTGTGGCCCACAATGGGGGGCGGCATGTGGGGACGGCTTATGGGGAGATCTGTGGAGAGTAGCAGGCGAAGGCCACTTCCCACCAATAATCTTCACAATAGTACCATTATTGAGTGCTATGCTCTAGGCATTGTGCAACACCAGGCCCATGTGGCCCTGTCCCTTCCCCTCCACTCTCAGCTTTCCTAATCCCTCCCCAGCTCATTTCAGTGCAGAGCAACCACTTTTTCTCCAGAAAATGGGTCATTCTCCTTGTAGCCTCTCTGAAGCCTACTCTCTGACTTCCATATCAGTCTTCTCTTCCATTTCTCTTTTGCCTCTAGGATTGCCCTCCCCTGATCTTCCCCAATTTCTCTCTCTTTTTTTTAAAAAAATATTTTTATTGATTTCAGAGAGGAAGGTAGAGGGAGAGAGAGATAGAAATGTCAATGGTGAGAGAGAATCATTGATCGGCTGCTCCTGCACCCCCCCCCCCCCCCACTGGGGATAGAGCCCACATCCCGGGCATATGCCCTTGCCTGGAATCGAACCTGGGACCCTTCAGTCTGCAAGCCAACACTCTATCCACTGAGCCAAACTGGTTAGGGCTCCAATTTCTCTTACTTGTTACTCATGTGTCAGCATGTCCCATGGACTTGCCTCTCTCTGTACATAATGGGTCTCTCTAGGAGACCTCGTCCCACTCATGGCTCTAGCTGTTCTTTCCAGAACCCCCTGGCTCCAGCCCTTGAGCACCTTATCCAAGTGCCCTGTGTGTGGCTGCTTCACTTAAGGGTTCTCAAGTCCCAAAATGATCCCATTTTTCTCTCCTAAACTTGCTCCTTCACCTGTATGGTATCATCTTCCACCTGGTCCTGGGTCACAGGTCTCCTCTGATTCTTTTCTGCATATTCATTATTCATCAAGTTTTGTCACTTCCATCAGTGAAATGTCTGAAACATCTCCAAAACCATTTCCACATGCTATTTCCACCACCACTTCTCTAATTTTGTTCCTCACATCAGTTTCCTCAACTTTTACAATAACATAACTGCCTCCAGTTTCTAATAAAATCCATCTTAAATACTATCGATATGTATTTCCAAATATTTTTATCCTCCCACTTAAACTATTTTTGCTGGCGTCTGATTATGTAAAATTCGAATTCCTTGGCTTGGCATAGAAGGCCCTTTTTCATAGAGCCCCACTTCAATGTTCTCTCATTTCGTCCCTCCCCCTCTCCCATTTAGCCTGTGCGACAGCTGCCTTACCTCCTGCCCGCACTGGTTACATTCTACTTGTCATGAAAGGTCCAGCTACCATGTCACCTCTTGGGTGGGGTAGAATCTTCTACAACTCCGCTAAGTAGATTTAGTGTCCTGGGTCCTTTGGCCTCTTATCACTCCTTTGCCAATACTATTCACACTTGTTTCATTGCCTGATTTTCTCTGTAACCCCTACTTGTTTGTGACTACCTATCGGCAGAGACTCTCTTATGCGTCTTTATACTCCTAGAACCCAGCAAGGTGCCTGATAGATGTTTATGGAACTGAACCAAGACCACAAAGAACCCTTCCCTTCTTCTTCTTTTTTGTTTAAGCTAGTGACTCTAATGAATTGGTTGATTCAGGTCCCCTCACCTCCATGAATTACAGACCAGTTAAGGTAAATTATAGGGCAAGCATATGCCGGAACCATGATCACTGGACTAGATTTCCCAATGATCACACCATGGCTTTATTCCTTCTCTAGTACTTGGCAGCTTTCTCCTTTATTTCCTAATTTAGGTTTCCTCTTATTAATAACTTATCCTTGAGAGACAGACACTTTAGAGAAATGACACATTTAAAGTTCCTATTTTTTTGTAGGCATCTTTGAACAATGGTTGCAATGGTACATGTGTGTATGTATAGATATTTATATCAACATAAAACTATTTGATGAGGAAGTGTTTAGCAGTTAGACCACTTAAATCACTTAGTGAATAATATTGCCTCTTATATTAATTTTAAACCAGACCTGGATGGCAATACGCAGGGTCATTAACAATTGGAAAATATACTTCAGAAACATTCAGAGCCATCTGAAAGCCTTTGGTGGAGAGGTGCTCAACCTCGGCCGTGCCCGTGTGAATGGGGTAGAATTAAACTAGAACTGAAGAATGTGTCAGTCTGATTCAAGCTTCTATGGCAAACCATGGGGATTGAGCATGAGTATCAGTTTCTGTTAAAAAGTCAGGCTGACATTTAAAAATCCCAGTCCTATTAGATGGTGCCAGAATCACATGCCCACTTGCAGGATCTGACAGTGGAAACATGGTCTGCTCTAAGGATGTATTTGAGGGATGAAAAGTTGCTTAGACCATATTTGCAAGGCTATCTATTATATTCTGCTTTATGTACATATAGGATACATTTCTTTTTTCCTTGAGAATTTTTAATAAATTTTAGGCTAAAATATAGCCAACACTTGAGAATGTTCATTTTGAAATAGTGATGAATACTGTTCAGGCACAAAATTATGACTACTTTCAAAGAAGTTACACTGTTTCTTCCCCCCCCCCCCCCCCCCCCCCCCCCGCAACACTCCTTGCCTTAAATTTGGTGTAGCACTGAGTATGGAGGAGGGACAGTGTGAGATGCAGTCCTGTGTGGATAATTGCCACAAAGCAGACTGGGAATACCGGGATACCCAGTGGAGTTCAGAGTTCTGGGGCAGGAATGTCTGGCGACTGTGGCTCTCTTTCTGTCTGGTGCAAAAAGGGTGGCCTGAGTTATTGCTGTCTAAACTAGGGCTGAGAGGAAATGTTTATTAACTTGCACTGGAGCTCATGGAGGATTTTTCACTCCAGGCCCAGCTACCATGTCACGTCTTGGGTGGGGTAGAATCTTCTACAACTGTGCTAAGTAGATTTAGTGTCCTGGGTCCTTTGGCCTCTTATCACTCCTTTGCCAAAGTGTGTGGGGCAGAACTCGGCTAGCGCTGCTTCTGCTCTACTCTCCCGGCCCTTCCCTCCTGCTGGGCCATTCATGAACCCACCAACCCTATCACTCATATGGTCTTAGCTATAAATATTTTCAGAGCACTAGCAGTAATTAGACAAGCTACTATGAAAGAGAGCATTATACATCCGTTAAAAACATATACAAAACCAAAGCTCATTAGAGAAAGATAATATTCATGCAGATTTTACAAACCGTGTCTTTAGGGTGGCCCAATAAGTAGAAATATGGGGACCCATGCTTGTCACTTTTCATGCACATGGAGAGACTGGAAGGTACCATTCCTAAAGGAAGGGGAGGAACAGCCTAGGACCAATCATTAGAATTAACAGAACCAGTGACAAAGATATATTATTACTGTTAGAATCAAGATTGCTTAGTATGTTTAGAGCAGCTGAATAAAAATTATCTAGGCAGTAAGAATAAAGACTTTAAGTAAAGCTAATCGTATCAAGCATGCAGCAAGTGAAATTAGTGAAAGACTGAGCTACATGTGTATTCCAAAAGTAGATTTTTCTCAAAATATTGAGGGCATCCTGAGGTGCTTTTAAGGAGGCATAAATGGTTTAATTTTTTTCAAATGCAGATTTTTTTTTCATAATGAAGAGGTGTTTCAGTGATATCAGCTGTCATTTGAGAATCAGTCACAGTAATCATTTCCAAATTTTGAAAAATTCTCAAATTAAAGATAGGGCGTGCTACCATTTACACTTAGGTTTTCTCTAATAATCTCATAAATTCCTATAGTTCCCCTCACCTCTGACAATTTGCTTATTTATAGTCAAAGTTCACAGTTAATTTGCTGGCTGTAATTGTCTTCTGGAAAAAATAAAGCTGAAAAAAATGCAGTAATGTCTTGCCTGCTGTACTCTGCTGTACACCCCTGTCCAAGCATGTGCTTGAAACCAGCTTCTTGGCCGTTGTTTGGTGTGTGTCTATCTCAGCGCATGGGCTATAGTTTCTTTTTTAAATCCTCACTGGAGGATATGTTTTTATTGACTTTTTTTTAGAGAGAAAGGAAGGGGGTGGAGAAGAGAGAGAGAGAGAGAGGAGAGATTGATCGGATGCCCCCCCCCCCCCCCCCCGCCCCCGTAGGCACCCTGACTGGGATCTAACTGGCAACCTTTAGATGTACAGGCGACGCTCCAATCAGCTGAGCCACCAGGCCAGGGTTCGGCTGTAGTTCTTGATGTACATAACAATAGTACTAGAAATTCAAGAACGTCTAAATCAATAATCTCCAAGAGTAAGGCCCCTGGGAGATGCAACTACTGTCTTTAGGAGAGGAACACCTACTCCCGTGTTCTCTCAGCTCCATGCGGTGTGAGGGGAAGGGATGCGAGGTTAATGTGATCAGAAGTACTTAACCCATGCAGCTCAGACATTTGGAGGCCTGATCCCCTTTTTGACAGTCTATACTGATGACAGTCCCTTCTAAATGCCTAACGTGCTGCACGTTACCTGGTGCTGTGTAGACCTGGCTTGCTTGTGCAGAATGGAATGCACTCACGCAGATTTCCGATTATGCCGCCTGGGGTGTTTTCCAGAGCACGGTGTGTGTCTGAGGGCAGGGAGCCTCAGGGTGGGAACTAATACCCCGAGCTTAAATGGAAAGTGGAACCTCTCTGTGGTAAGGAAATGAATACTTAACAATGAATGTCAGAAGTAGAAATTAAATTTCAGGATTTATTAATTGAATTTACCATTTAGCCCTGCCAAGATGCAAGTAATTTTGTACAGAAATGATCAAGCTGTTTTAATGTCGCACAGGGAAGGCTCTCATTTGATTTTAAGTGTGGCCTTTAGTGGGCTTGAAAGATACATGTGCTAAGAAACTTCAAGGCCAGAAGGTCAAATAAAAGGGCCCAGAACTCAGTGGAGATAAATTGCTGTGAAGGCTGGGGTCAAAACTGCCATGAAATGTGAAGAATGGAGAGTTGCGTACTGTGCTAGACACATGCCATGCACTTTATGAGTGTGTATGTTCCGCCCTGAAGCCAGGTCCTGGTGAGGCCAGGTCACTGTCTGTTGGAGAGTGCGGCTGAAAGACCAGACACCTTTCTATAGAAGTGTAAAAGGTTACTTTGTAAGCAAATGTCTGAGCCACTTTATAGTCAACAGCTTTCCGATCCAGGCTATGTGTGTATGTCTTGCTCTATTAAAAAAAAAAAATTTGAACCCAAACAACACACTGAAGAATGTAGGATTCTCAAAGTTTGGAGATTTTGCTAAAATTAGAGCATATAATTCAAGCCGGGAGTAAGGCATTATATGATTTTATCTTCGGTCCTGACTGAGGGAGTTCAGTTAAGAAGAAGTATTGGGAGGTCTTTATCAGAACAGGGTAATCTTATCTTTGAGCAAGACTGCAGGCAGTGCCTGGCTTGTGTGGCTCAGTGTCAACCCATGAACCAGGAGGTCATGGTTCAATTCCCGATCAAGGCACATGCCCTGGTTTCGAGCTGGATCTCCAGTAGGGGGCGTGCAGGAGGCAGCCAATCCATGATTCTCTCTCAGCATTGATGCTTCTATCCCTCTCCCTCTCCCTTGCTCTCTCTGAAATCAATAAAAAGACTGCAGGCAGAGTTGTAGAATAACATAAAGGTGGCCTTATCGATTCACTATTTCTTCCACCAGAAATGAGTGGTGTAGGGCATTTTAGTTTAAAAATTGAAGCTGGTGGGTTGTTTGGCTAAGGAACACAAGGATAGGACAGTAGGCACAGGCATCTGAAGGGAGGCTTGGAGACTTGATGTTTGCTGGTGATGGCAGTTGGCTGGACCTACCCAAGAATCTGTCTTAAGGACTTCACTTTGAGCACCTGGATAACAGGGTTTTGTTGGCAAACCTCTTCACAGGGATCAAACCCTTTTCTGCATCATCGCTACTTTGAGACGAGAGAAAATCAGACAGTGGGAAATAGTTCGGGCATTCAGCACAGCTTCTTACGGGTCTCGTTGAGGGGTTAGAAGCTCATCTTGAAAAGATATTCTCATGCTATGAACCACAAGGTCAGACTCTCCTTAGTGGGGAGGGTGGGATCTGAGCTCAGATGGTCAAAATGCCCGAGATGGAAAATGGGAGGAAGACCTGGTCTGCTTTAAAAAACGCTGAAATGGTTGCATGTCTGGAGGGCTATTCAGACTGAATGGGCAAAAGAGGAGCAGGGTTGAGGGGTGAGGTGCTCTCAGATGGCGGGAGGCCGACAAGACATAAAGGGGGCAGCGAGCGGTAAAAGCTCCTGTGGGCCCAGCCTTTACAACAGAACCAGAAGAGATAAATAATGCAATCTCCAGGGCATCATTTCCCTGGAATGGCACTTAAAAAATATAGAGTCTGGGCCAAATCGGCTCAACTGTGTGTGTGTGTGTGTGTGTGTGTGTGTGTGTGTGTGTGTGTGTGTGTGTGTGTCTGTCTTTAAAACCACAGTTCATGCTTTCTTTTCTCTTAACCTCCATTCTTGATCTCCACTTCCCACTCCTGGTACCATGTAAAAATATTCTCTTAATTCGTGACTTCTTTGTTCCAACGCTGTTACAGTATTCCACAGCGTTTCCTCGGAGAAATCTGCCTCCTCCCTGGACTTTCATGGCAGCAGCCCTCTCTCGGGAGAGCTCATTGGCTTCACGTTGGGGAAGAAAGGGAATGTTCTTATCAGAGCCTAAAACCTGGTTCTCAGGAGGTTACCAGAGGAACTGGAATATTTAGGTTTCCAAGATGCATGTGGGAGTGCTTCTCAGTGGGGTTTGTGAAAGGTTTCGCTTCACTCACGCATCTCCTGCAACAGCTTAAGTGCTTGGGAATGGAAGGAGGTTGGAACTCGAGAACCAAACGAGTTCTTGGTAGATTTCTTCGTTACTGTATGGTCTAATATAGTTTACCAGAGTCTAAATACCTCACAAGTGAGGACTTGGGGAAGGGGGTTACTTAATATATGCTTAAAGAGAAAAATGCATGTTGTATATCATGTAAGAATATCCCACAAGATGGAATATGTTTATAGCCCACAATTTCCAAATAAATCATGTGAAGAGATGGGATTTTGTCCTCATCCTAGAAACACTGAAAAGGATAATCGAGGCTTTGGCTGAGCATGGGGAGAGCAATTTCCGAGTTTTGTGTTCTTTAAGGAAGCCCCTGCCTGACTCCATGAAACAGAAACCTGCCGATGTTTCCCGGCTGGAGAATCTCCGGGGGTTGCCCAGTGCCGCAGAGCAGGCTGAGCCCTTCAGCCAGGACGAACCCGACTTCTGCCCGGCAGCCTGTGTCTTCCCGGCTCTGACTCAGGAGAGGGTACCGGAGTGATTTGTGGAGCCTCTCATGGAGAAGGAAGATACACTCAACCATGAATGTCAGAAGCTGAAATTAAATTTCAGAATTTATTCTTGAAGCAAGCTGCCTTTTGCTCTATTAAAATGCAGGTGAATTAGTGCAGAGGCTATGGAACCACTTAAAGCGCCCATAAACTTGGTCTCTGAGGAAGAGGCGAAGGCAGGGAGACCCCTCGCCTTTTATTGTGGGGCACAGGAGCCCCCACGAAAGCCTTGGGATGTGAGGTTCCAGTGCTCCAGGCTCCCCGAGGCTGGAGGGGAAGAGTCACGATGAGCAAATTTACTAGGTAAAGTGTTGGCTCACTAACCTGGAATTTAGAATAATTCAGGTAAGGTCTAAGCCAACATTTACCTGTACTCAGCAAGTTCTTTCTTCAGAAAAAGTAGAAAGTATTAGTATAAATATTACAAAAGAAAATGCTTAACGAACCAAAGAAGCCAAGTACTTTTCAAGGATCCTTAATGCTCTAGAAGTACTTACTACATTCTGTAATTAATCAAACTCATTTAAATATATTTCATTGGAGCAGATCCTTTGGGACTTTTAACCAGTCACCAATCTGTTAGAACCAGTTGTTACACTACTTCATTCTTAGATTGTCAGCTCACTGAGGGCCAGAATTATCTTACCTGTGGTGTCTCCAAAGAGCTTTGCACACAGTAGGTGCTCAGAAAATCCTGGTTTAGTCGAGGAAATAGTAATGATATCAATGCATGATATTAATTACAGGCTTTGTCTCACATGGTCTATTTGGTAGGGGTATACTGTCTGAGGTTTATCTTTGTATGATCAGAGGGAAGAAAGAACTCAAACTAATAATTGTAAACGATGATAATGCTTACAATTTTACTTGTCAATGTATATTCTTAAGGAATAAATAAATAAACATTGCCTATTGCCAGATAAGTAGAGACCAGTACTGCTTAATCTAGTGCTCTCAAAGACCATTGTAAAACACTTTTTATTTGTTGATTAAAGGAAGACCTTTAACTAAACTATTTGGCCCATCTATTTCTTCAGCTGTAGTCATTGGCTCAGTCAGATCTTTACTTACTTAATGCAGTTTTATTATACTTATAAAAAGGAAATAATTTCATTTACCAAAGGCCTGTAATCAAGTCAAAGCCCATTACAGACACAATTAACTTGGAAAATGGAAGTGTAGGCAGAAGCCTGATTCATGGATTGGTTATTTCTTTCCTTTTGCGTGGGCCTTGGGTGTTAGCTGTCGCTGGGCCATTGATTTTGTGAGAATTCTGCTTGTCCTTATAACCCTGGCTGGCCTCCTAAGGGCACTAGAGACTCCCTTTTACTCACAGACTCCCTTCAGCGTTGTAGTCATAAAGACCTGCCCCCTTGCTTTTCAAGAGAATAAACAGGCCGGACCACCCATTGAGTCTGGGAAACAGATTTCTGTTTTGCTTCATTTTGATCAGATTTGAACAGCAAGTACTATGAGGGAAGGTGTGCGTGGGTCTGAACAGCTTGTGTAAAGAATTTTTTCCATCCAACGGCTGCTCTTTTCCCCCCCGACCCTGGCTCTGCGGCTCGGTGTATAAATCAAGTGAATGCTCCTGTTGTCATCCCCAGATGCTGAGGAAGGACACCTCTCTGTCAAGGCAGGGAGCTAATCTGTACAACTTACTCCTTTGCAGCTTTAGGACCAGGATGCATACATTCTTTTCTCTTCACCATTTTAGATGTAATTCAAATAGCAACACCCAGTGTGAAGGAGGGCACTCCTTTTGGTGTAGCATCTTCTGAGTTCTTTTCTCAGTATGGTGGAGTGAAGGTTCCTTATTCCTGCCAGTTGTTGAGATGTGTGTCAGGGGAGGGGGAACTTACACTCTCTGTTGAGTTTATAATCAACAAATTCTTATCCTGAGGACTAGAGTAGAGTTGAAGTGTCTATCTCCTGAGCTTCTCTTTCAAGGACTTAACTATAAAAGCAACTTCTCCTTCAAAGCCCTTATCATTTCCCGACGCCCCTCGCAGCTGCTCGCAGCCTCCGTGTGCAGCCACTACTCTCGCGGCTGCGTTTGCTGATTTATGCCTCTGAACTGGCGGAGGTGTCACCTGGCTATTAGTCTTACGGTAATTATGGATGGCTTATTTGCAGCAGACTTATTCCTCTCCTCAGCTCACCTGGATTCATGCTGGTTTTGTTTAGTCAACAATCTGACAGGTTACCCACGCTATTTTTTTCTTTCAATTGTCCCTGCACTGATCTCTCTGTCACAGATCACCTTAAGGATGCGGAGTGGGAGTTTTGTATTTCTCTTGACCGAGATCAGCCTTTCCTTGGCATGGGCCGAAGTCCAGATAAGGGTCCTGCCTCAAAGCCGTTCTGAGCTCAGTAGGTGTCGAAAGGAGGGCTGGTGATATCACCTAACGCCCTTCCGCAGGCTTGTTCTCCAGCCCCTCATCTTCAAAGTTCGCTCTCCCAGGCTGGGTTATGTCTGAACAGCTTGCTAATAGGTTATGTCTCCTATGGATTCTGATAACCTCCTTTAACAATCCTTTAAGGATGGATTTTATGCCAACCTTAGGATCTTAACAAGGCAAACGAAAGAAACAAACGTAGGACCAAACTCATAGTTGACAGAAAAACCAGTTTTCCTGTGATTAGGGTGCATCTAGACAAAGTGGATTACATTCTTGGTTATATTTACTGGTACACCCGAGCACTTCTTGTTGTTCTTGTTGCTATTATTTTATTTTGTCCCCCCTTCCCCTTGCCAATTTAATTAAAATACACTCTAGTTTATCTTGGACAGAAACTTCTGTTTCATGGTAGAGTCTGTTTAACTGATGCTGGAGGGATTATGATGTCCTTTGGCTGTGGGCACTACTCTTATATTGGGGTCATTTGTACAGCCATGGATGTGGCCCCTGCTTTGGTTTGCTCCTGGTGCAGGAAAGAATGTAAATAGCAGGCTTGTGACTGCTGTCCTCACAAATGTCTGCTTGCAAAGCTGGTCCTTGCTGGCATCCGGGACTGGGACTGGTCAATTGTCCTCTGATAGAAACCTTTCCCTAAAGGTAAGGGTGTGTCACTGTACCCCAACTATTTGCACAAACAGTGTGGTTTATGCTGAACACCTGCTTTCATTAGGGGAGACTGGAATTATTTTATTATTATTGATTTTTAGAGAGAGAGAGAGAGGGAGAGGAAGGGGGGGGAGAGAGAGAGAGAGAGAGAGAGAGAGAGAGAGAGAGAGAGAGAGAGAGATTTGTTGTTCCACTTATTTATGCATTTATTGGTTGATTCTTGTATGTGCCATGAACAGGGATTGAACCCACACGCTAACCAACTGAGCTACCTGGGCAGGGCCGACCCTGGAATTTTGGTATGTGATAGGCAGAGTGTCTGCATGATCAGCCCCCAGTATAAACCTTGGGTGCCAAGTCTCAAATGAGCTTCCCTAGGTAGCAACATCACACATCTGTTGCTGCTTTTTGTGACTGGGAGAATAGTGCTCTCTGGTGACCCCTCCGGGGTGGAGGGAGGGGAGGAGGAGGAGATAGACAGATAGAGAATAAGGAACCTGCACGTGGATTCTCCCAGTGTCTGCCTGTATTCCACCCCCCCCCCCCCCCTTATGATCCTACTGTGTATCCTTACTAAAGCACTGTAATAAATCTTGTTATTACAAGGACAAGTATATTCTGGGCCCCAGGAGCCCAGTAATCCTTTTAGCACATCTCTGAATGTGGAGTGGTCTTGGGGACCTCTGAAACACGCCCCTCACTGTCACTGTGACCTTCCAGAGATACCATGTGATGGCATTATCCTCAAAGATGCTCATCTGATCCTTAACCCTCTTGGTTTCTCATACATAACCATGCATCTTTTAGCTTAGAGTTTCCTGAAGAACTAATGTTTACTTGGTTTATGATTATTCTTTTACTTCCCTAAAGGAAATTGCTCTACTCTATTAAATTTTGTCTTTTGTGGCATAATTGCTAAGTTATTTTTCAGTCAAAATCCATGTCAATCTACCATCAAAAGTAGCTGATGAGCTCTTATTACCAGCAAGTACGATTTAATGTTACATTTTCAAATATATTCAGACGAAATTCTGCAATATCGCAAGAGTTTTCATCCTTTGAAAGTGTGCTCAGATATTTAACAAACTCTTTGTGTTGGTTAATTTTAGATTTTAGCCTTAATTAGATATTTTTGGGTAATATTTAAGAATTAATGGGATAATGTTGACATGATCTTAAATTTTTATCTTGTTCAAAAACGTGTTTTTATTTTTTCTTAAAGATGCGTTGAGGCAGCTTCATGCTTATGCATTACAGGTTATGCCACAGGCGGCTCGGTAGTACTGTCCTCACTGACCACTACAGACAAGCAGCTGGCGTGGCGGACGTGCAAGTGTGGACCAAACAGTGATTGTACAAGAGCCATGTTGTTCAGATTAACATTTTAAAGACTAACCTGTTAGAACAACAGGAACAATATTAACTCTATGAAAATTCCTTGGTATAGGTAATAGTCAGGTCTTGCCATGGAGTGAAACATACCTTTAAAATGAGGTATTTTTAGAAGTGATAGAATCTCGCAGGCCAGTTTGATATTACTGAATCACGTAATGCTCCAGGGTGCCAAAAGCTATTGTATTCCCAGGGTTCAGATTCTTTCTATGAAGGGATTAGTGCCAGGTTCGTTTAATAGGATCAGGCCTGTGCTTATTGCTAATATTAATATTTGAAAGTATTTTATTACATCCAAACATTAAGAGTTGCAACTTGGGATGAAATATATCCTTGGGCACAGAGCCAGCCCTCCAGAAAGTTCTGAATCCTTTCCCACTCTTGATGTGAGGGCTTGCTGCCCCTCTTTGTAGGCGTTGTAGGAGTATCAAGAACCTGGAAACAGAGTATTTAAGGGCTTCTGAATTCAGATATTTCAACTGAACTCAGGACCATACTGACCTGCTAAATAATAAATAAGGTAACTTAGGCAAAAAATAAAAAATAAAAAATTGAGAGGGAAAAGTACTATTTAGAATTTTTGGAGTGGAGGAAGGTAGGGGATGGAGGAGTGAAAATGAGAGTCAATTTACCTAGATCACAGTTTGAACTACTTGTACAGGTCAGCTCGTTATTAGTAGATCCTTTTTCCATAACCTGGAAGGGTATTGTCTCCACTGCTCTTTACTGATACCTGTCTATCTCTCTGTCTGTCTGTTATTCTTTTTAAAAAATATATATATTTTATTGATTTTTTACAGAGAGGAAGGGAGAGGGATAGAGAGTCAGAAACATCGATCAGCTGCCTCCTGCACACCTCCCACTGGGGATGTGCCCACAACCAAGGTACATGCCCTTGACCGGAATCGAACCTGGGACCCTTCAGTCCGCAGGCCGATGCTCTATCCACTGAGCCAAACCGGTCAGGGCTGAATGTTTTCTTGACATTAATTAAAGAACAGCTCAGGTTATGTAATGACCCCCAGCCGTTCCTTAGTAATGTTGTCAGTGGTGCTTTAAGTGGGCTCCTTGGAAATAACACCATTAAAGACTTTGGAAGAAAATCTATGCATTAACATGCACTTTAAAGCCTTCCTCAAAAACACGTAGATACACAACATGAGTGTGAATTTTCTGAATATCCCTAAATGCCAAGGAAATGTAATCACTGCATGAACTGAAGTTTACATTTTCATTTTCACACCCTGAGGATTTGTTCTTGCTTTCCCCCTGGCCCCAGTTACATATCCTATGGGACAGTGTGATGCACAAGCAATTTTAGGAAATAATTGATACATTACTGTGGACTCAAATGAACAGAAGACTATCAGTCAAATTATGAAAGTTCTAGTATCATAGTGATGGCTGGATCTCCCAGCACACTCAGAGATGCCCTGAAAGGTTCCATATTTGCTATTTTAAACATTACTTAACTATGGGAGCAACAGAAAGAACACACACATATATATCTTGTGCTTTAAATGTATACATGTGTATAGATATCTATTGATAGCTAAATATATATTTAGGTAGAATTAAATAACTGACATTGTCTTATAAACAAGCACAGGGGTTTACAGTACATGAAAGAAACAGAGAAAAGGTGAATCAAAACGTGAAACGCACCATACTCTGGGACCTGCCCCGTCCCACGCTTCAGCAGCAGCCTCACTCTTCTTCCTCCGGATTTGATGAGTTCTATTGCTCTGGCGTGTGTCATGTCCCTTGTGCTCTCCCCATTGATTTCAATGATTTGATCTCCTACCTGGTAATTAAAGAAACATTAAGTCACCCACAGACGGTTCTACTCAAGGTGCATTTCCAACAGATTAGATAAGCATCGTAGATTACCAGTTTCCGGGGAGCATCTAAACGATTTGGTTACAGCCTGCTGCCTCTTAGAAGAAGCTAGTCCCTGGCTGCATCCTGAATCTGACCACCAAACTTAATTTACTTTTATAGAAATTAAAATATAAGACCAGGGAGGTTGTGGTGATATGTCACTTATATTTAGCCAGTATGGTAGAGACTATAAACTATTTAGTGTGTGTGTGTGTGTGTGTGTGTGTGTGTGTGTGTGTGTGTGTGTTTTAATTAGGGAATAGATGTGATACTATTTTCCAAATAACGCTGTACCTATGCTTTAAAACAAGAAATAAATATTCTAAGGCCTTTTCATTGAACACAATGCCAGCTTTGGGTTTAGTACAGCATCTAATTCAGCATGTTGGATGGAATGAATGGTTTTTGGGCTTTTCTGCGAATTTTCATTATGCATCATTTAAATTTCCCTGGGTGCTATTGTGATATTGCCTTCTTTGTAAACACTGGTTGGTTGATATTCAAGTTCAGTGATGAGTTTCCTACACAGTCCTTTGAATTAGAAATGGGATCCTCCATTCTCTACACATGACTAGTGCCCTTGCTAAATCTTTGCTCTGTTCACACCTGGTTGCCAGAGCAGTTTGGTTAAATACCAATTCCTCCTGATTTGTCAGAAATGCCTGCGTTCCATAAGCAATTCCCATTTAGCCTTTGTGAATAGACATTTGGAATAAAAGAGGTTCAAGCATGAGCTCATCATGTAACTCCCAAGTGCCATCATTGTCAGGAAACTTTGAATTAAAATATGTTTCATTTCAGTGGAAATCACTTAAGACAAATTAGCCAGAAAAGCACAATGAGTTGCTTTGTAAAAATGCTATTTTTAGTTGGGACCCTTAAGCAAAGCAGATCTCAGTCTAAACTCCACAATGCAGACAGCATTGCAAATAAACTCTCGATAGGAGAGCACTCAAGGTGGGTGCTGCAGGCTGGGCTGAACAGGAACAACTGCCATCACAATGGCAAGGGGCCACTAAAATAAGACCACCTCCTGAAAAGTGGAGGAAAGAACAAACACGTGTTTGTCATAGCAAGGAAATAACATCCTTTTTTTTTTAAAAAAAATAAAATACATATTTTAATGATTTTTACAGAGAGGAAGGGAGAAGGATAGAGAGTTAGAAACATCGATGAGAGAGAAACACCGATCAGCTGCCTCCTGCACACCCCCCACTGGGGATGTGCCGGCAACCAAGGCACTTGCCCTTGACTGGAATCGAACCTGGGACCCTTCAGTCCGCAGACCGACGCTCTATCCACTGAGCCAAACCAGTTAGGGTGGAAATAACATCTTTACCTAAAGACAATTCTTCAGGGGTAAGGATTCCAATGCAACGAAGGGAAAGACTTCTCTCTTTACGCAGTACTTGGTGGCCCTTAGAAGTCTGATTTTGGGAGGTAGAAGAGGTTGGCCTCACTGGCATGACTTTCACATTCCACAGAAGAATCATGAGAGACAGGACTACATTAATTTTTTTTAGAGCCAATGTTTGCAACTCCCCCCCCCCCCAGGTCTCCTTAACTGTCTTCTTTCCCATAAGGCAACAGGCACAGCCTAAAGTCCAGTAGCTTGCTAGAGGCCACATATCCAAGCCAGAGGCAAATGGGACCAATTATTCCTCTCCTAGCAGTCCCTACCCATGACTGAAACCTCATGGCATGGAACTAAATTATAGATATAAAACAGAAGTTCTCATGAAGTTATCACAGTGAGTCTTCATTCCTAGCCAGACTCTTCCGAGCTTGACTCACATATCCAATCGATTACTGAATATCTTCACCTGGATGTCCAACAGACAGCTCCAACTCAGCACCAGCAGACTGGGCTTACCATTTTTCTACCAAAGCAGTTTTTCCTCTTAATTCTTGAGGCTGGTTATGCCACCAACATTCACCCAAGCCAGAAACCTGGGGGTCATGCTGGGCTCCTTGTTTCCTCAACTTCTCTGCATCTGTCTCTGTTCTCAAATTTGATTCCATTGCTAACTAGCTCAGTTCAGGCCTTTAACTGGATTATTCCACTAATCTCCTATTACCTTATTATGAAAATCTTCTCATTGTCTCCATTCTTCTAAGGCAGTGGTCGGCAAACTCATTAGTCAACAGAGTCAAATATCAACAGTACAACGATTGAAATTTCTTTTGAGAGCCACATTTTTTAAACTTAAACTTCTTCTAACGCCACTTCTTCAAAATAGACTCGCCCAGGCCGTGGTATTTTGTGGAAGAGCCACACTCAAGGGGCCAAAGAGCCGCATGTGGCTCGAGAGCCGTGGTTTGCCGACCACTGTTCTAAGGGAAATCTTCCCAAAGGCATCATGCAAACAGGCATGTAGGGTTTCCATGTGCCACCACTCTCTTTGCCTCTCCTCCCCATAGACCTGGTGACCTTCCAATCTTCCTCAGGGCCAGTCTAAGCATCTTCTCTGTGGGATACCTTCCTAGACCCTGTCTTCTTCCAAAGCAGAAGTGTCCAGTCATCATCACCACACCCACTCTGTTGTTTCTCACACCTCATACAGAGTTATGATTCTGTCTTCCCTTCTACACTTTGAGATTCTTCACTCATCAAACAATTTCTGAGTACCTGTTATGTGCTAAACAGTCTATTAGGGAGATTAAATAAAGAGAGTGATAAATGGTATAGTTTCTATTTACAATAAGTTCCAGTGTAGTTGGAGAGAAAGTGGGTAAATAAGATAATTATTATTCAATATACCTTTGCTATGATATAGGTATTAGCAAAGTGCTAATGAAACAGAAAGGGGGGGCATCAAACTCAGAATGGGCAGGGCTGGTAGTCAGGGAGAATTTCCTAGGAATGGTGACATCTCAAGTAAGTTTTGAAGTGTCAGTAGGAGTGCCCCCAGTGAAGGAGGAGGAACAGCATCCTAGGTATAGAGAGCAGTCTATGCAAAGGGCTGGAGATTTGAGAGCATAGTACACTTGGCAAACTGTTATTGTATTCTGCTACTCAAGAGTTTGGACTTAATTTTAAAGGCAACAGCAAGGCACTGAAAAAAATTTTTTTTATTGTTTAAAGTATTACAAATAGTAGTACATATGTCTCCTTTTTTAGTACCTCCCCCCTGCCTCCCCTACCCCCTGGCACATGCCCTCACCCCCCCTCCAGTGTCTTGCGTCCATTGGTTATGCTTATATGCATTCATACAAGTCCTTCGGTTGGTCTCTTATCCGCTGCCCCCCGCAACCCTCCCCTGCCTTCCCGCTGTAGTTTGACAGTCTGTTCGATGTTTCTTTGCTTCTGTATCTATTTTTGTTCATCAGTTTATAATGTTCTTTATATTCCACAAATGAGTGAGATCATGTGGTATTTTTCATTCACTGACTGGCTTATTTCACTTCGCATAATGCTCTCCAGTTCCATCCATGCTGTTGCAAATGGTAAGAACTCCTTTTTTATAGCAGCATAGTATTCCATTCTGTAGATGTACCACAGTTTTCTAATCCACTCATCTGCTGATGGGCATTTAGGCTGTTTCCAAATCTTAGCTATTGTAAATTGTGCTGCTATGAACATAGGGGTGCATATTTTCTTTCTGATTGGTGTTTCTGGTTTCTTGGGATATATTCCTAGAAGTGGTATTACTGGATCAAATGGCAGTTCCATTTTTAATTTTTTGAAGAAATGCCATACTGTTTTCCACAGTGGCTGCACCAGTCTGCATTCCCACAAGCAATGCACGAGGGTTCCTTTTTCTCCACATCCTTGCCAGCACTTGTCGTTGGTTGATTTGTTGATAGCTATTCTGCCAGGTGTGAGATGGTACCTCATTCTTGTTTTGATTTGCATCTCTCAGATAGTTAGTGACTTTGAGCATGTTTTCATATGTCTCTTGGCTTTCTGTATGTCCTCTTTTGAAAGGTGTCTATTTAGGTCCTTTGCCCATTTTTGATTGGATTGTTTATCTTCCTTTTGTTAAGTTGTATGAGTTCCCTGTAAATGTTGGAGATTAATCCCTTATCGGTGATAACCTTGGCAACTATGTTCTCCCATGCAGTAGGCTTTCTTGTTGTTTTGTTGATGGTTTCTTTCGCTGTGCAGAAGCTTTTTATTTTAATGAAGTCCCATTTGTTTATTTCCTCCTTAGTTTCCATTGCCCTAGGAGCTGTATTGGTAAAGATATTGCTACAACAAATGTCTGCTATTTTGGTGCCAATGGCTTCTTCTAAGATTTTTATGGTTTCCCATCTCACATTTAAGTCCTTTATCCATTTTGAGTTTATTTTTGTGTATGGTGTAAGTTGGTGGTCTAGTTTCATTTTTTTGGCAAGTATCTGTCCAATTTTCCCAACACCATTTATTGAAGAGACAGTCTTGACTCCATTGTATGCTCTTGCTTCCTTTGTCAAATATTAATTGAGCATAATGGCTTGTATCAATTTCTGGGTTCTCTGTTCTGTTCCATTGGTCTATATGTCTGTTCTTGCGGGCACTGAAAATTTTAAAGAGGAAGTAACTTGACCAGGAAAACAGAGTGCTGTTTAAAAATCAACCTGAGACATCAGTATGAAGAGTGAATTGGAGAGAAAGTGGGAGACTGAAGAAGGGAGCTGAAGTCATGAGGTTATCACATTGCCTACCCAAGTGAGAAATTGGGAAGCTGTGGGGAAGGAGATAATGGGGCAAATGAGGGCAGGGAGTGGGTCCCACTTAACTCTGTACCTTGCTTGGGGTGCACCACATATATTTGTCAATGAATGAAACATTTCCACAAGGCTCATCTTGAGGATCATGGGAGAAGGGGTTATAAGCAATTTCAACCAAAAAAATCAGACCTTGATAATCACCACAGTTGAGGACACTTCTGTCTTGAGACTGACTTTTCAACAAGAGCCATGTGGAGGGTGAGGGGAATCTCATGGGGAGAAATAGTCACATCATTTGCACTCTGGTCACATATTTTGCTGTGGCAATGACTTAGAAAATTTGATGTTTTCATTCTCTTGTATGTTTATTTCCCCTTTCCCGACTAAGAGCTCATGAGAATTAAGGGGGAAAAATGATCATGGCAGAGTGAGTGGTGGGTTGGAAGACTATGTGGGATGTTGAGAAGCAATGGGGTTCAAGAGCTGCACAGGGGCTGGGCTGATGTTGCCAAGTGGGAGTTTCAGGGGTGGGGCTCTGGGAAGAGTTGGCGATATTATTTTTATAGTTCCAAAGAGTCTGGGCTGACCTCTTGGCTTGGCAGATTGCCACACTTTCAGCTTTCTGTGAAGGGGCCCCTCGGAGGGAGAAGAGAACATTCTGGTGCTGGTTAAATTGAGGGTTCTCAGCTGCTTGCCTAAGACTTTTAGTTTCTCCCAAGCCCCTACCCCTTCCAGGATCCCAGTGCAGTCTGCTGGTTTCCTGCCTCATTGGGAGCAATGGGAGTTTGGGAATAGTCCAACATATTATTATATTCAGAAAAATATTTTTTTGGGGTAGGGAGTGATAGTCAGGTAATGAGATGGAAATGCTGCCACTATTAAAGACTCTGAATCTCACAAGGTGTTCTGGGCATACTGCAAAAATGTGCCAACTCATTTGGACCTAGAGTCAACAGTAGCAATCAGGCCTGGCTGGCGTGGCTCAGTGGGTGAGCGTCGATCTCGAACCAGGAGGTCACAGTTCGATTCCTGGTCAGGGCACATGCCTGGATTGCGGGCTCGATCCCCAGTGTGGGGCGTGCAGGAGGCAGCGATCCATGACTCTCTCTCATCGTTGATGTTTCTCTCTCTCTCTCTCTCTCTCTCTCTCTCTCTCTCTTTCTCTCCTACTTCCTTCCTCTCTGAAATCAATAAAAAATATTAAAAAAATAGTTATAATCAGTGCAGATCCAGTCTTAAGACTCCTGCCTCTCCTTGTAAAGTGGTGCAAATTGTAAAAAGGTTTCATCTTCATTTTCATTCCAATATCAGTATTATGTACAGTCATGGTACATGAAACTTCCTAAAGCAATCTGGGATGTGTAAAGAGATGGGTCTGTTGGGGGGTGGGGGGTGGAGAAGAGGTTCTCTCATTATCTGCCAACCTCACCTGACTTCGCTGCAGCTGCCAGGTGCAGCCAGTGGAAGGGCATCACTCTCCTACCTCACATGGGAGTCAATTGGGGAAAGTACTTTGATGAAATCAATGGAAAATTCCTTTGGGATTATGAAAAAGATCAGTTGTGACTCAGATGTATTCCCCCTCCACCCCCCATCTTCTCTCCACCATGGAGCTATCTTCAACTGAGCTACATTACTAAAATGAAACTTTAAAGTCTCATTTAAAGTTTGTTCTTAGAGAATTTTAAAACATCAAGTTCTAGCTAGAGTTGAGAAATGGGGGAGGTGGGAGGAAGAAGGAGGAGGAGGAGGAGAAGGAAGAGAGAGAGACCCAAATCACACAGAGGTAGTTCAGGAACATATGTGTTGTTTTGTGTGGGTCAAGAAGATGTCAAATTCAGGAAACTAACCAAAGGGGTTAAGATAAATCCCAGACTTTTTTCTTTTTTAGTGGGAGAAATACTGTTACCTGTGGTCCCTTGGGGCAACTAATAACCTTACAGCAATGTCCTAGGGACAAGGGGGTGAGATAAGACTGCCTGGCACAGCCTAACAAATTCTGCATTCTGCGCACACATCACGGCAAAGTTTTCTTTAACAAAACTATTACCAAATCCTTGTACTTGCTTGGGGCTCTGCAGATAAAACTTTTTCTCTTCTTCTGCTTTTTTTAAAAGTTTATTTTAGAACAAGAGTGAAAACTTTTGCACATCTATAAGGCAGAATTGTTTTGATAATCAATGCCACCCACATTCAGCTCTACCGATATTATCCCAAATGGAACATACTTTTTCTAACAAAGCTATAGGCATGAGTAAAGGACTATGACTAAATAGAGTCAAAGGAAAGGCGAGGCTCCCAATCCCAACCCTTAGACTGATTCCCTTCACAGGATTTAAAATCATATCATCCAGTCTCCTAATGCAGTGGTTCTTAACTTGGCTTCCTATCAGAATCCCAGGGACTCTTTGAAAGGAAATCCCCATAACTAGATTGTACTCTGGCCTAGTCTCTGGGGGTGGGACCCAGGCATCAGTATTTTTTTAAGCTTCCCAGGTGACTCCAATGTGCAGCCGAGGTAGATTACAACAGCTCCAGAGGCTGGTAACAATGATCAGCAAGTTCCTCAGCCCATCACTCCCGCTAAGAATGGGAGATCTGATGGGCGCTGCTGGCTCTCATTGATCCTATCTTTCACTCTGCTCAAGCACTCCATATGTTATCAGCTTTGAGTGCAATTTTGAGCCTTTCCATATGCCTTAGTGATTTTTAGAGCACTATTTAATCAGGCAAATACCAGCAAAGAGAGAAAAGATGGAAGAAGAAATTTCCACAAGGCATGATACAAATAAATAAAATAAGTGGGGGGAAAAAAATCTCAGGTTTAAATGGAAAGTATGAGAAGTCAAAGCCTGTAAAATCTTATTTATACAAAAGAAGAACTATATTTTAAAGGGACTGACTTAAACATGTTTTTCAGCTTTTCCTATTCCTTGAACATGAAACTGCTCCCAACTCCTAAAGATTTAAGGTGGGTAATTATTAAATAAACACTCGTTACCTTTCCCCTGCAAAAAAAACCAAAGCGACAAGTTCCCTATTTTATGTATGGTAAACCAGATTACTTTCAGTTTAAGAACATTGGCAGCTCCGCAAAACAGATTATAGATATGCCAGAAGGAAGGTAGGAGCTGTACGAAGTCATTACAAAAAGCCCCCAAAGAAAGTAAGACGATAAAAACAACCATAGAAAAATGAGAAAATACAAACAAAATAAGAAAATGCCAGGTATCTACAGCCTCCACTTTCGGCATAAAAGAGAAGCAGAGGCCCTTTCCCGATGGGCATCACAGGCGGAGCTGGTGCGGCCAGTTGGGGGCAGATCTTGGTTCCAAGAAGGGAGAGATTCAGTTAGCGACTTGCTGGGATTACAACCCGGTCTTGGTCTTCCTGCAGGTCTCTTGTTAAAAATGGCACAATGGAGATGATCCAATGTGGTCTTACAGAAATGGCTTGTCACCACATTTCAAAACAAACTACTCAGAGTCCCAGGCCGTGGGTCTGGGAAATCAGAGGTTGATGGCCAGTACTCAGGCAAGGGATGTTTACCTTTGTGAGGTGAGCGGGGGAAGCAGGCTCTATAGCCTGGAAGCTTCTGCACTATTGAGTCTTCTCATAGCCAGCTCGTGGTTTTTTGTTTAACTTCCGGTCAATCTTGAGCTGGTTTTTATTCTTTGGTTTTTAATGGCTGCGGTGAGGCCTCCCTGAGGAAGCGGAAGCAGCCTTCTCAGGTTTCACTCTCTGCACAGACCCATCCAGATCCTCAAGCTCCTCCGGACTGGAAGTCTGGAGAAGTACCATTTTCCACCCTACTTCCTGGTCCCCTCTTTTCAACGAGCTGGTCCTGAACTTCCTGCCAAGGCACTTATTGCAACTATTCATGGATTAGAAGCATTAACATCATTAAAGTGTCCATACTACCCAAACTTCCAGTTCCTCCCATCCTTTTTTGCTACTGGAGTTTCTTTGCTTGGTCAGATACCTATCCCAGCCACGGATAATATTGCCATACACCTGCGTGTCTTCCAGGTAGCTTCCTTCAAAGGCATAGCTCTGTCTCTCCAAGTTTGCCAGCCCAACACAAGCTCTGCCAGCACCCGCAGGGAGTCCCGATCGGCCCAGGCGCTGCCCTGCTGTGCATCAGCACGTGAGGCTGAGCAAAACTTTTTCTCTTCTTTTGGAAGGCCAAGCTAAAGGTAAACATTTTAATATTCCTTAAGTGGTTAATAGTTCAAGTTGCAAGGAAACAAATATAAATGCTGCAGTGTATGCATTTTTTTTAGCCAAGTCATATAGAAAGTATTTGGTTTGGCCCAATGAAATCTTTATAAGAACTAGATTAATCCTGATTTATTTCACCCCGAGTCATGGTGGTCTCCACTCAAGGCTGACTCAGACATCTCCGCAAACATGCTTCACTGGGTGTAATCAGTTAATTGCCCTCGGCCTACAGCTGCACCTTAGGGACCTATTTCACATTATTATATGACTGAAATGATACTAGATTATAACTGAGTGTGAGGAATTGAACCCCTTAGGATTTTATGCAATAAACAATGGATATCTCTATTCCTTATTCTATGAAAGACCTAGCTGTGGGCCATTTTTGGGGCTAATAAGGTCATAGGTTAGCTCCATCAGAATTTTTCACTTATAGTCTGTTTTTTCCTGCTGACTCCAGACCTCTGAAGATAACATATCTATTGTCTTTGTGTCACCTATACCTGTCACAATTCCTGACAAGCAGGCTCTTGTTGAGTAAATGAGTGTTAGGTTTGCTTTTCAGTAACAGTAGCAGTCTTTGTTCTCACTACATAGTAAGTTCAGCTTCAGTGCACCTCAGCATACCTTAACCTTTCTTGAAATACTGCCTTAAACACTTCCAGCCAAACCAAACCAATTTCAATAGTACTTACAGGAGACCAAATGAGGTTTCAGTAATGGTGACCTACAAAAATTGTTAGAGACAGGCAAAGTTATGGGAAACAAATGCTGAAGGCTTGAGAGAAACAGGAATGGAGGCTGAGTCTGAACGAAATCATAAAGTGCCAGTAAAAAAAGTCAGCTATGAACAACTATATGGCAACAAATTGGACAACCTGTGTGGAAGACAAATATATAATCTTCCAAAACTCAATCAGGAAGAATCAGAAAAACATGAATAGACCAATAACAACTAATGAAATTGAAGCAATAATAATAAAAAAAAAAAACTCTAAGCAAACGAAAGTCCTGGACCAAATGGCTTCACAGGGGAGTTTTACCAAACATTCAAAAAAGAACTAACACCTCTCCTCCTCAAACTATTCCAAAAAATTCAAGAAGGAAGACTTCCAAGCTCTTTTTACAAGGCCAGTGTTATCCTAATTCCAAAACCAGATAAAGCTATGATAAAGGATGAAAATTATAGGCCAATATCCCTGATGAACATAGATGCTAAAATCCTCAACACAATATTAGCAAATCAGATCCTGCAATACGATTATATATTATGACAAAGTGGGATTTATTCCAGGGATGCAAGGCTGGTAAAATATTCACAAATCAATAAATGAAAATAAACAAAATGGAGGCTAAAATCATGTGATTATATCAATAGACCCAGAAAAAGCATTTGCCAAAATCCAATACCCATTTTTGATAAAAAAATCTCAGCAAAGTGGGAATAGAGGGATCATACCACAACATAATAAAAACCATATGTAACAAACCCACAGCCAACATCATACTCAATTGGCAAAAACTAAAAACATTTCCCTTAAGAACAGGGATGTCCACTTTCATCACTGTTATTCTACATACTACTGGAAATCCTAGACACAGTAATCAGATAAGAAGAAAAAAGTAAAAGACATTCAAATTGGAAAGGAGGAAAGTACAACTGTCCTCCTTATTTGCAGATGATGATGTTGTACATAGAAAACCCTGAAGATTGCACCAAAAAAACCTACTAAATTTCATAAATGAATTCCATAAAATAGCAGGATACAAAATTAACATCCAAAAATCGATGGCATTTTAATAAAATAATAACAAACTCTCAGAAAGAGAAACTAAGAAAACAATCCCATTTACCATTGCAACAATAAAAAATAAGATACCGCCCTAGCTGGTTTGGCTCAGTGGATAGAGCGTCAGCCTGCGGACTGAAGGGTCCCTGGTTCGATTCCAGTGAAGGGCAAAGTCCCGGCTTGCAGGCTCGATCCCCAGTGGGGGGCGTGCAGGAGGCAGCCGATCGATGATTCTCTCTCATCATTCATGTTTCTCTCTTTCTCTCCCTTTCTCTCTGAAATCAATAAAAATATATTAAAAAAAAAATAAGATACCTTGGAATAAACTTAACCAAGGAGATAAAAGACCTTCACTCAGAATACTAAAGGACATTGAAAAAAGAAAAAGAGGAAATACAAACAAGTGGAAGAATATACCGTGTACATGGATTGGAAGAATTAACATCATTAAAATGTCTATACCACCCAAAGCAATCTATAGATTCAATGCAATCCATATGAAAATACCATGGCATATTTCACAGATCTAGAACAAATATTCCAAAAATTTATATGGGACAAGAAAAGACCCTGAATGGTCTCAGTAATCTTGAGAAAGAAGAACAAAGTTAGTGGGATCATAATACCAGATATCAAACTATTATACAAAGCCATTTTAATCAAAATAGCCTGATATTGGCACAAGAACAGGCAAATAGGTCAACAGAACAGAACAGAGACCCCAGAAATCAATCCATGCCATTATAACTAATTAATATTCTGCAAAGGAGGCAAGAACATACAATGATAAAATTAGACAGGTACAACCAAAAAAATGAAACTAGACCACCAACTACACCATACACAAGAATAAACTAAAAATGGATAAAAGACTTAGATGTGAGTTGTGAAATCATAAAATCCTAGAAGAAAACAGAGGCAATTAAATCTCAGACATGTCATGTAGCAGTATTTTCACCAATACATACATCTCCTAGGTCAAGAGAAACAAAAGAAAAAAATAAGCAAATGGAACTACATAAAAATAAAAACTTCTGTACAGACAAAGAAATCATAAACAAAATGAAAAGGGAACCCTCTCTATGGGAGGACATATTTGCCAATGATACATCTGATAAGGGCTTAATTTCCAAAATATATAAAGAACTTATACAACTCAACACCAGGAAGACAAACAATCCAATTAAAAAATGGGCAAAGAACCTGAATAGTCACTTCTCCAAAGAGGACAGACAGATGGCCAATAGACATATGAAAAGATGCTCAATATCACTAATCACCAGAGAGATGCAAATCAAAACAAAAATGAGGTACCACCTCACACCTGCCAGAATGGCCACCATCAATAAATCAACAAACAGCAAGTGCTGGTGAAGATGTGGAGAAAAGGGAACCCTAGTAAACTGCTGGTGGGCATGCAGACTGATGCAGCCACTGTGAAAAACAGAATGAAGTTTCCTCAAAAAATTAAAAATGGAACTGCTGTTTGACCCAGCAATCCCACTTCTGGGAATATATGCCAAGAACCCAAAAATGCCAATCAGAAAGAATATAAGCACTCCTATGTTCCTAAAAGTGTTATTTACAATAGCTAAGATCTGGAAACAGCCCAAGTGCCCATCAGTAGATGAGTGGATAAGAAAAGCTGTGGTACATTTACACCATGGAATACCATACAGTTGTAAAAAAGAAGGATCTCTTACCCTTTGTGACAACATGGATGGACTTGGATATCATTTTGCTACGCCGAATAAGCCAGTTAAAGACAAATAGCACACAATCTCACTGATATGTGGAATCTAATGAATAAAATAAACTGATGAATAAAGGAGGTCCAGAGGCATGGATTCATGGAACAGACTGACAGATCTCCGGGGAGAAGGGGGGTGTTGGTGGGGGGGATAGGAAGAGATTAACTAAAAATCATATATGTGTATATGCGTAGCTCATGGACACAGAAAATAATGTGGTGAAAGCCTGGAGTGGGGTGGGGGCTGGGTGGAGGGGAAAATGGGGGACATCTGTAATACTTTCAACAATAATAAAAAAAGAATAAAAACTAGAATAAAAAAAAATTCAGAATTAGAGCCCTCACTGCTGCCTGCCACGGGCACCATCACTGGAACTCTGACAACAGGACACTGGGCCAAAGTGGAGCAAAAGACAGGCTGGTTCTCAAATTTGATGCTGATAACCTTTAATATGTAATGGCTGAGTTCACAATTAACCTTTATTAAGATATCATTTAACAGTTATTACAGTAAAAATATTTCCCAGGGGGTTACACTGAGTGTTTTGGTTCACCTTCCCATTTCTTCCAGCAGACTTGTGATTGAATTAGACGGGATCCCCCTGCTCGTTACAGGACCGGGCTCTTGTTCTAAAACGGTGTGCACGACTGCTTCAGCACGGCACAGGCACCCATCACGTCAGCAGGCTTTCCCAGAAAGAAAGCTTCTAACCCAACTGGAAATTGAAACACATTTGGAGAGCAACAACATTCTGCGAATTTTATTTGCCTCAATATATAGGTTGAAAACTGCCTGAGACTCTCTTTATACTATATTCTAGCTAGTAATCACTTAAAGAGAAAACGTCCCAACATTTCTCAAGAAACCTCATCAAAGTAGAAGTGGGAAATAGCCCTGTGGGTGTATAGAAAAGTCCTAAAACAAGCTTATGCCTGAGCACATACCTGCTTAGAAGGGCCATGAACATGAGGGGAGCAAGTGGGTATAAGAAATTATAGGCTACTGTCACTTGATGTGGGTGGTGCACCTTATTTCATGTTTTGTTTTTTTTAAATTTAATTTGGGAATTAACCCTTTAGAAAGATTCGTTCACAGCTTTAAAAATGTTCAGTCTCTGACCAGGTGGTGGAGGTGGTGCCCTGGCTGGTCATTCAGATCAGGGGGTTGGTTTTAGTGGAGATTCAGGGGAGCTCTCCATTCAGGAGCCTCCATTTAAAGAAAATCCTCACCCAAGGATATTTTTTTCCATTGATTTTCAGACAGAGTGGAAGGGAAGGAGGAAGTGAGGTGGGGGAAGGGAGGGAGGGGGAGAGAGAGAGAGAGAGAGAGAGAGAGAGAGAGAGAGAAACATCAACGCGAAAGAGCCACATCGGTGCCCTGACAAGGGCTGGGGATTGAACCTGCAACCAAGGTAAGTGCCCTTGATTGTGAATCGAACTTGAGACCCTTCAGTCCACAGGCCGATGCTCTAATCATTGAACCAAAATGGTCAGGGCCAGGAGCCTCCATTTTTCATTCTGACTTTTAAAATTCTCTAAATCTAAACATGGAGATACATGTGAAATTTAAAGATGATGCTGGGCTTAGTTATGCAAGTCAACTCTAAGTGACAATTTGGTGTTTTGCTCACCAAACCTTTCTCTTTTCCTTGTCACATACGAACTGACATCTCATGCAGAGAATTTTATTAGATGGTTTATTTCTAAATCTCCTTTCAATTGGTGTCGATGTTCCATTCTTCATGGCTCCCCTCGCCTGCTCTATGTGCGCTCTGTGGGTGATTTCTTCCTACCATTCTTAAGTATTCCTCTCTGTGCCTTCGCACATCCTGTACACTTTGTCTAGAGTCTGCACTCTTCGCTTCAAGCAGCCGAGTCCTACTCATCCCTTAGGACAATCCCAGGTACGAGCACACCCAGGACCTTCCATGACCCCACCAGGCTGGGTTTGGGTGCCTTTCCTCAGTGTTCCTTGGCCACTGCCCAGCACTACACTGTAAGCTCTCCAAGAGCTGAGACTCAGCCACGTGGCCAAATACCCATGCATATTTGTTCAATGGATGGATGAATTATTGACAAAAAGAATTTTTCAGAAGTGTTTTAAAAATACCATGCTCCTTATTTTTTTAAGCCAAATTTAAACAAATAAACTATATATATATATATATATATATATATATATATATATATATATATATATATATTATATATACATATATAGTTTTACATTTGGTTTCATGATATATGTCAACCAAGTTTAACCATGATCAAATAATACAAAGTGTATATAAGTGCCTTGTACACTCTAAACTATACAAATTTAATCTTTTATTAGTAACTATAGTTATCATCATCATCATCATCATTATCATCATCATGGTAGAAGAAAGAAAAAAATGCAACACTGGCAAGCTTTTCATAATGAATCTAGGAGAGAAACAGCTGATCTACTGAAGATATTTGTTGGGGAATAAATATTATTTATTGAAGCTAATGCTTTTTCTTAAAATATCACTGAGAGGTTAAAAACTCGAAAAATCTTCTGTTGATTTGGGAAGTGCTGTCCTTTAGGAGTTCTATAGAATGTTAATGCTATTCTTTATTCTGTGATTTTAGAACAAATAGTTCTTTAGAAAAAGAATCTATTTGAAAGCTGGGCAGATGGTCCAGACCCTAAGCAGAGATACAGGGTGACTGCAAGTGTGGCTACAGACAGAAAAGCAAACACAGATCTTAAAGACAAATTGGCTGAAGCAAAGTATTTCCTAGAAGGAAAAACACAACAATTCCATTTTCATATGCAGGTTTGACTGCTCAGTGAAGAAGAGACTGGGGAAATATCTTAAAATTATCTGCCTGAGCAAGAACAGAAAGCTATCAGTGGCAGCTCAGCTAGTGGCTTATCCATTTGCTCAGCAATCACTTATGTTAGGTCTTGAAGTCAGTTTCTCTTGTTGACTGAAAAATAGAGGAAAGGAAATAAAAGAGAAAGCTTTCTATTGTGTGGACGCTATGTGGACTATTTCCTTTCCCTGGATGTAATTGAGGGAACACCAGGGATTATTATTCTGCGGCTTATCTAACCAGATGTATTTATTTCCCAGAGGCACGCACGAGGCTTTGTGCGATTCTGTGATACAGGCACAGACCCTACTTCATACCGCATTTACATCTCCTTTGTGTGCCAGTTCCAGGCCTGACATGTTAACAGTGTGAATTAGAGCGTGAAAAAGGTAAACCCAAATGGGTGGCTGGGGTGTCAGTCAGCTGGGATTTTGAAGATAGTTTAATGAAGGGACTATTTCAGAGGTGCGGGCAGGGTTAAGCCAACCGCAGAGGGCTGTTGAGGCACTAAAGGCTACGCGGGGCAGATGGCATCACCTGAGGTCTGGTAGACCCTGGGGGAAGAAAGGAAGCTACAGGGGTCTAGTGAGAGCTGGAAGCATGAAACGGGCTGCCTGACTGGAGCTGTGGTTGTGGAGGTAGGAGCACTGCCCAGCCTCCAGCCCCGAGGGTGAGAAATACCCCAGCCTCGCTATGGCAGACACAATACTGTCCCCACCAAGGACACCCAGGGCTAGTCCCTGGAATGTGTGCATATGTCACCTTACATGGCAAAAGGGATTTTGCAGATGTGATGAAGTAAAGGACCTTTAGAGGGAAGATTCCCCTGCATGAGCTGGGGAGACCCAATGGAACCACAAGGATCAAAGTCAGAGAGAGATGTACCGGTAAGGACAGACGCGCAGGGGTGAGATGAGAGACCGGGCCCTGCTGCTGGCGTGGAGGACGGAGGGAGGAGCTACCTGCCCAGGAAAGCAGGTGGCTCCAGAAGCTGGAAAAGGCAAGGAAGTAAGTTCTCTCCGAGAGCCTCCAGAAGGAGCCAGCCCTGCGGACACCACAACCTGATTTTAACCCAGAGAAACCGATTCAGAATTCTGACCCCCAGAACTGTAAGACAATAAAGTGTGTGTTGCTGTAAGCTACTAAGTGTGTGGCCATTTGTCCCAGCAGGAATAGAAAATGAACCCACTTTCTCTCTTCCTGCCCTCCGATCTGCTTCTCATTGGCGAGATCCAACAGGGACCTCGAGGGCAGGAGAATTTGGGTGATGCAGACACAGAATCGGGCAGAGAAGGGAAGAGAATGACCTGGGGAGGAGGTGGGATAAAAGGAGCACCAACACGGGGGTGGGGGGTGTGGAGTGGGGATAGGTTTTAAAATAAGGAATAAATATGACAAACGAAGGTTGCTGTGTCCCCCTAAAATTCCTATGTTGAGGTCATGACCCCCAAAGTGATGGTCCTAGGAGGTGGGACCTTTGGATTCGTGCTCTAAGAAGAAGCCAGAGAGCTCCCTTCTCCCTCCCACCATGTGAGACACGGTCTCTGAACCCACCCAGACATGGTTCTTCCCCAGACACCTAATCTGCCAGGGCCTTCACCTTGAACTCCCAGTCTTCAGACGACGAGAAATAAAGTTCTGTTGTTTGCGAGTCACCCAATATGTGGTATTTTGTTATAGCAGCCTGACTAGAATAAGACAAAGGCTTTAAGAAACAATTTAAGAACAAGACCAAAAAGTCAGGTGAGAGTACACTTGCGCATCCTGAGGAAGCTATTTTTGGAAAACTTTGTTTCGTTATTTCATTTTTACCCAGGTAGCCCCTTAAGATATCATTATGGAAAAATAAGTGGCGTCAGAGTTACTGAGTTGAATTTGCTTTTAAAAATTGCTAAAGATTTCAGAGTTGCTTTCGTGTCTCGTCAGCTTCCAGGCCCCCTCAATTCTACACCCACTCTGTCTCCAGCAGCTGTTTGTCATTTCCCACTTCTCTTGCCTCCGTGTGCCGCTCACTAGCCCCCTTTTCTTTCGGTCCATATGGCTGCCACTGTCATCTTTTAAAGCTCACCTCTGCCTCCTTCTCTCTCCTTTTCGAATACCTCCCCTCCCCTTCCATACTCCTTGAACAGAATCCAAACTCCTTGACACGGTGTGAAGATTGTCCAGGACTTTGTCCCCAACATTGCACCTCATCCCCACATTCTCCCGGGTTTAATGTGGCTGCTTCTCATTCCTCCACTTTCCACTGGGTTCTCCCATCTTGCACCTCTCTTCTTGCCCTTGCTTCTGCGAGAGAGTCTTGCCATTCTCCCAGACTTTTCCCAGCCCTTCTTGTAATCATGCCCATCCTTCAAGGCTCCACTCAAATCCCCCCCTGAAGGATCATTGGTCCTCCGATTTCTCAGGGTCTGCACCGTACTACACCTCTCTTACAACACTGACTGCAGCCCTGCCTCTTGTTCCAGGTCTCTGCATTTATTATCCCCATCGCCATTTCTGCACCTACAAAATTATAAACTGGGAAGAGGGATAGTACTCTCTAATAGTAGCTAACATATTGCCTTAAAAACAATAGATAATAAAAAGTTGCTTGTAATGGGGACAAAGTTTATTACTGTGTACAGCAAACGTGATCAGTGGAAGAGGGGCTGTCTTGGAGGGTGGAGCTGAGGGTGTGTGGGAGTTGGAGAGAGACAGGGCTTTGAGGTCAGGACTCCGAGGGCAGTCTGTGCCTTGCTCACTGTTTTCCACCGTTGACTAAGGTGCCCAACACAGGCTAAGAGCCTCATAAACATTTGTTAAATGAGTGAATAAGTGTTATTTGCTTCATTTTGGTCAAGGCTAACCTTGAATTCATGAGAACAAGGTCATAACAAAAGTGCCTAACAAGTGTTACAATAGGGAGAAGGTGAAAGTGTATAAAAGTAAAAACAACACAATCTTCTTGCAGTGAGAAGCAAGCTTAGAAGCAGCAGCCCCTCACCAGGAACCAGCTGAAGACCCAGGCACAAGGTGGAGGCATCTCTTTTCTTTTTGGAGTAAACAAGCTTTTTCTGGCATAACTGGCTAAAAGCAGGCATTAATTTTTGTATTTACTGAGTCCTGTGAGAAGCACTGGGAAATAAATCCATATGGGACTTAGATTATACCTCCCACACTGCAGCTTCAGGGCAGAGATCACATTTGATAACATAATACTTTTTATTTCTACAATATTCTTTGTGGCACCTAGCACAGTTCTGAACAGTGCATGAGAGGGGTGGGAGGGAGGAAAGGAGAGAGAGAAAGAGAGAGAAAGGGAGAGAGAGGGGGAGAGAGGGAGAGAGAGAGAGAGAAAGAGAGAGAGAGAGAGAGAGAGAGAGAGAGAGAGAGAGAGAGAGAGAAGGAATGGTTGGTTGACTAATTCATGTGGAGGTACAGTAAATAAAGAAAACTGTTGCTGATGATACACCCATTAAACCATTCACAAGGACTTTGAGGGCAAGGAGCCCATTTATTAACCTTTTAATCTCTGGCTTCTATTATCCTTACTTAAGGCGAGGATTCTGAGCCTCCGGAGGATTAGAGATTTGTGAAGGGCAACATAGCTTATACGTGAGGTAACAAGACAAGACATAAGTTCTCTAATCCCCAAACCCAGCACTGGTGAGGTGGGGAGAAAGGCACAAGAGTAGGTTTTCACTTAGTTCACAGTTAAAGTTTCCTTCTAAGTCAACAAGAAACTAATATGTTTGTAATTTATTATTAACCTTTGCTATATTGTGTAAAAATACCCACATGTGTCACGAATACTTCTGAAGTCTAGGTTCATTCAAGCATGAGTAAGACGAGAAAGGAGGCCCGATGAAAGGTACAATGAGATATCTATAATTGTGAATACGTCTAGTTAGTACTTCATGTGTCTGAACTTTCCTGATCACTTCAACTACTTCCTCCTTGAATAAATGTTATTTTTATAGTGTCAGAGTTCAGATCAGCAGAATAATGGATGTCCTTGTGCCCACTTTTGACTTGCACAAGGAGTATGTACACAGGGCAGAAAAACTCATGTGCCTGGGGTCAACTATCTTTGGTTGCAATGAAAATACAGTCTCTTTTTAATAGCTTCATTTTAAGACAGCTCTCCAGAGCATCTTTACTCATTGGCACCATATTCAATTGTACTGGCAATAAATGTGTGGATTACAATAATTTTTCTATTGAGATGCTAACACTGAATAAATAGAAAGTTAGAGCAGCATTGTATCACTATCATTTTGATGTACAAAATAAACATTATCCACTTTATTTTCTTTTGCTACTTGGAAGTCACGCATTAATTACTTAAAATTTACAACTAGGAATGTAGCCCAGTGCCTAAAAATCTCGCTTCTGTTCAAGTTAATTCAGATTGTCCATCCATGCATGTGAACAGCTGAGCTATGAAATTGGGCTGCATGTTTTTCTGGCAATAATGAGAAGATAATATTCCTTAGGAGTAGTTAAGTGACATCACTATCGATAGGTTAATTGGAAATAAAAATGTAAAGCTTTTTTAAATCACTAGAATAAAAAGCCCCTGGTTTGTTGTAGCTTTGCAATGTACTTTTTGAACTCTCCCCACTTTGAAGGTTAGGTTAATAACTGTCTGATTAATGTAACTATGCTGCTTTCAGAATTCCACATACATCCCACAGTCGATCAACCATTTTCTAAAGAAGACTTTCCTACTTACATCTTGACCACAGGCATCTTGCTCCCTCTACTCCTTTACCAAATCTTGAAAAAATAACTCCTGAGTCTGACAAAGTACATGGAATATTGGGTGGAGAAAAGAAATACAATTTGATGTGAGGGCACGAGAGTTGGCTGCAGTTGGGAATATGATATATGAGACACCCTCCAGGTTCAGAGCCCAGAGTACAATTTGCTGTTGCTTTTTAATAAGTTTAATAATTAATTTTTAAAATTCTCACCTGAGGACATGCTTATTTGTTTTAGAGAGAGGGGAAGAGAGAGAGAGAGGAAAAAAATATATTTATGAATTAATAAAAAGATAATCTAATGGAGAAAAAAGGAAAATGGTTCCATATAGTAAATGGAACGATGCTCCAACCAACTGAGCCACACTGGCCAGGGCCCATAATGAATTATTCTGAGAAAGGCAGCTAAGTTATATAACTCTATGATGCATCCTAACTATATTCAAATTATTTTCAGCTCCCTGTGTGAATATTTGCACTTATGCTACTACATACATGCATTTAGATTTCTATCTCTATACTAGCCGCCTAATTAATTACCAACAGCTCATTGTGCAGTTGTGAGCCACCCAGATGAAAAAATTGATCCTTCAGAGTAATTAGCACTTACTTAATATAGTTTCATGCCAGATACTTTCTAGGCATGTTAGAAACATTGTCTCATTTAATTCTCAAACAAACAACACAAACAGGCAAACATACTATCTATGAGCTAGAGAAAACAAAGAGAAAGTCAAATTAATTTTGGTAAGTCCAATTCTAATTCATTTTTTACCATTGGGATCTGATTAATTGCTGAATAATGCATAGTGAGTGCCACTGGTACCAAGATATCTTGGCATGTTTAGTTAGTTTGAGCTGTCCCACACCACTGACTACACCCCTTCATTTGGGTTGGACAGGTATCTTTATGTTGTATGAGTGGGCATTCAAGAATGACTTGGATCTACTTCATGATGCTTCATCTGTTCTTGTCTTTCTCTTCCTTGAGTGGACTTTCTGGTTTTCTGTCCTTGGCTCTTGCCTTGAACTATGGTCCTCATCATCTCTTCCATTTTGTTTCTTGTACTTCCTAGTAATCTTTGATTATATCTCAGGATGGTCCCTCAAATCTGCCTTCATTTTGCTCCTTTTGGAGGCTGACCTTTCTATATTGTCTCTGTACAGTCTTGCCCCCCAAATACTGCATATAAACATGTGAATGGAAACTCTGAAATTCACCACCGTTCCTAGAAAAACAAGTCTGCAGGCTTGTCTTGATGGAGAATTCTTGCTCTCTAATCACCTTTGTTTTCCACGGATAGCACATTAATAATGTAATTTGTTTGTTCATTTGAAGTGTCTCTAGTCACTGATGTGTAAATGTGCAATTGATTTATTTTTCCAATAACTACTACAGCCATACTCTGTTGACCTCCCCAATCCCTTTTCTATGTAGCAGTGCAATTCCGTGTTTCAACACTTTTAGCTATTTAAAAAGTATAATGCAGTTAGCATTGCAACACTACCTTCAATTAAAAGCTCCCCCTTCTCACTGTAGACTAGGCTTAAGTGGTGAAAAGGCCTTGTTCTTCTTTCTCCTCAACCCCTCACTCTTCTTCCTCATCTCTCCAGTGTGCCAGAGAAGCTCTGATGGCAGGTAATGTAAGAGGGACAACACTCACTTGAGAGATCTAGAGTTACTGGCTGCAAGACGGTCCTCCTCTACTATTCTCTGTGTAACAGATCGTGTGTGTGTGTGTGTGTGTGTGTGTGTGTGTGTGTGTGTGTAGGGGTAATGAAGGGGCATATCTTAATTGAGAGTTCACTTGTGCCAGGGACTGTTCAAGGTGCTGGGGTTGTGGTGGGATCAAGGAAGACGAGGTTTCTGACTTCAGGAAATTTAAATTTAGTGAACATCCAAATGCTGCTTCTCTCCTGAGGATATTTTGGGTTACTTCTTTGGAAGACTTGATAGAGTTTCCCCTCTGTGTTGCAAGACACAGGGGATGCTGGTCTTTCCTCTTCCATATTGCAACCCTTTCCTCCACTATGGATAATATAACTTACAGCCTCTTTCAGCAGGGGTATCTTTGGCCAGAAAATATCCTACCAGAAAGATGGCTTAAGTCCCAAATCACCTGTAGTGTCTACTCAACCTATGGGAAAGGGTGGAGTGCAGGCTGCCTGGACCCACCCTTTCTTTGTTTTCTGTCTTTCCTCTGTCTTTTTCTCCCTTCTCCAGCTCATCAAGGTGTCTCTGATTAAATTGCTCAGCCACTTTTAGAAAAGAAACAATCATCAGTCTCCCATTGGGTAGAGGGCAAGGATGGTTCAAGCATCCCCAATCTTGAAGGAGGGGAACAGAACAATTCTAATACCTCTCTCCCTCATGGGGGTTGGGGTAGGGAGAAGGGATGGTTAATGATTCACAAACTGTTTTCTCCCAATGGGAAACTCTTGCTTCTACTCTGTATTGGGACAGTGCAGGGAAATACAAATCAGTAGGGTTAGTTCTGTGAAACAGCAGTTCTCAGCAGGTCCCCCAAGAAAGTGGCCTCAATATTGGTGATTCTCTAAATGGAATGTAAGGTACTTAGTTTTCTATCCTCATTTCCTAGATAACTGGGTTCAGGCTTGGATTACATCATCATACCACATGGAGAGAAATAGAATAAAAACAGTTTGATGAAGCTTGATGATTAACTATTAATTTTACTTATTCATCCTCACTCTAGATAATTGAAAAGTGACTTCAGTGTTATTTATTCTTTAGGTCCTTATTAGCCAAGATTAAAAAAAATGGTTTGCTGACTAAAATGTGCATAATATATGTTTATTATTAGAACCTATTGTTCCAGTGCAGTTTACACTTGCCTTTTTGGGAACTTTTCTCAGCTACATCTTTTCTCAGATACATAGAATACATCTATGATAAAATTTCATTTGTTCTTATTAAAATAATGTAATATTTAAAGTTAAGAGTTGAGAGTAATAAAACACCCAGCCTTGCACTTACCAACAAGATTTTAATTAAATTAATATTGTGCAACCTTTACTTCAAACTCTTCTGCATAAAAAAAAATCTTATGGATGGAATAGGAGACTACTGCCTGCTTTCTGAATTCATTCCCCTCCCTACAAAGATAACCACTGTTCTATAGTTGATGTTTGCTCTTCTTTTTCCTGTTTTTCTTTTAGTTCATATGTATATAACCATAAATAGTATGTAGTATTACAAGTGTTTATACTTTACATAATTAGCATTACATATTTGATTCTGTAACTTGGGTTTTTACTCAACCTTATGTTGCTAAAATTTATTCATGTAGTGGAGATAGTTCATTTATTTTAACTACTATATAATACTACATTATATACATATTCTTTAGTTTATTTTTCAGTTCTGTTGATGCACATTTAGGACCCCTGCCCCCAATATTTGCAATTGAAAACTATGCTGCAATAAACATTGTTGAAAATGTCTCTTGGTGTATTTGAGCGAGAACAGGATATACACATAGCAGTGGAGTGCTGATTTAAAGATGTATATCTTTAATTTTACTCGATGTTGCCAAATTGGTCTCCAAAGTGGCAGCACCAATATACTTTATCACCAATATTGAATGAGAGTTCCCAGTTCCCCACATCCTTGCCAATGCTAGGAACTTCCAGACATTTAAAGTGTTGCCAGTCCTATGAATGTAAAATGCTATCTTATTGCTTTAACTGGCTTTTTACTTTTGAGCATCTTTGCAGATGTTAATAGCCATTTGAGTTTCTTCTTTTATAAATATCTTCATCATGTATTTTTCCATTAGATTATCTTTTTATTAATTCATAAAAGTTCTTTATTATTTGTATGTTCGGGATAGCATGCATTTTTCTGTTTTATGTATTGCAAATACATTCTCTTAATGTGAGGCTTGTCTTTTCACTTGGTTCATAGTGTTCTGTCATAGACACTTAACATTTTAATGGAATCAGATTTATCAGTAATGTTTCTTTATGATGGTTTGGGCTTTTTTTTTTTTTTGGTTTGGGCTTTTTATGATTTATTTAAAAATTCTTTTCAACCCAAATGAAAAAAAAATTTATATTTTCCTCTAAGAGTTGTAATAGTTTGCTTTCCACATTCAGTCTTCAATCCACCTAAAGCTGATTTTTGTGTGTGGGTTGAAGTAGAGGTTTATTTTTAGCTGTATGGATAACCATTTATCCTAGCACCAGTTATCAAGACTCCGTCCTTCACTCTTTAATTGTAGTTAATGCTGCCTCAACTGCATGTTAAGTCTCCACACCTGTCTGTCTTTGCCAGGCTTCCCACAGTACTAGTATATATACTTCGGTCAACCGGACCACACCAGTGCCAGCACTCCCAACGTTTTCATTACTATCGCCTTCTACAAACAACTGGAAATCTTGTAGGACTGGAAGTTTTTAGTCTCACTCTTACCATCATTTCAAATACAAATAATTTCAAACATCTTTAAGTTACATACAGTGAATATCAGAATTTTGGGTTTAAAAACAATACACTAACTTTCCACTTCACTTTTAAAGTATCATAAATGATAATAAGTAACAATTACTAATTCAAACATTTTAATAGTGATTTGCAGACAAAAATTTTATTAGAAGTTAATTCATAGCTGTTTACGAGGTCTTAAGAAAACTAAAAGTATTTTTTTTAAAGATTTAAATTAGTCATATAAAGAAAAGTAGAATTATTTTAACCATCCTGTTATTTTCTTAGTGAAATATTTAGGAAACAACTGATTTATAAAGGATTCACTTTTTTCTTGGCCTTACATATTTTACACTAGTGGTTGATTTAATGCCCAGTTATCTATTCAGCCTATTCAAAAGTGGGTTTTACCCAGGGGTATGCATCAGAATTACCTAGGGAGCTTTTTAAAAACCACCCGACCCTTTTCAAATTTAGATATTCTCCAGCAAAGTTGAAAAGCAGTAATATATCACTAAAAAAGGAGAGCTTTTGCCTCTCTAATAGAAGGACACTGGCGCCATCTATTATTGTGATCTATGTGAAGTATGAGCTTCCCTAAGAAGGATGTCATGGAGAGCTATGGCACACTTCATTGTCCCATGGTTCTAACTGTTGACATGTTCTCTCAGACATTTCCAATGTACCGGTACTTCTATTGTCTAGTTTACCATTTCTAAATGTAAGGTTTATTGCCACTTGGATACCTGAGAGCTAAATGGAAAGTGTACATGCATTCGTTTCATTCCAACACACTGTGATGTGGCCAGATTAATTAATAGTGTAGCTACTTAAAAAAGAGTGCACAAATGAGTGGGAACACTAACAACCCACAGTGGAAAAAACTCTGCAATTCACTGATTCTTACACTCTTCTAATAGTGGATGACAACATTCTGTGTAGATCCCCATGTGACACATCCGAGTTCTTTTTTTCTCTCTAGAGGGCTCTCTAATTTACCTTCTGAAATTCAAAGAGCTCAGGCATCAAACGTATCTATCCCAAAGGAGCCTGCCTACTCAAAAGTATATATATGTCCCTCTGGGGCCCAGGCAGGGAGCTGCTGCGTTGCACTTTGCATGCTTCCCTTCGGTGCTCCCCTAGGAGAATCCAATATTGACTGCTCCGGGTCAGTAGCTCAACTCCTCATCTACATGCCAGAAGGCTCTGAACCACAGACTGCATTCGGGCTGGCTTGTGCTTGCTCCACATCCTCCTTGGGCCACCTGTCTTTGAAAGCAGTTTGGTCCCAGACTTGAGTGACATCACACAACCCTGTTGACCTCTGTCCCAGGTAGGACCCAAACAATTTTGCAAGACAAATAACAAAAGCAAATTGCATCACAAGGTCACCTAAAGGGTCATAAGGATTAGTTATAGAAAACAAGGAAGGGGTACACACACTACACAATATATATATATTTTTTACCTTTGATGAAGCAATAAATTTTACATAAGAGCAGAGGTATTTTGACTGAAACAGGTATGGGGATGGGCTGGCACTCAGATTCCTGCTTTCTTTACCCACATCTTATTTCCTGGTTTCCGTTCCTATCCCAGGAGATTCTTTGGCATCTTGAGGATTATTTATAATCTTTTTATATAATAAAAAGGCACCTGGAGAAGGGCCAAGTCTTATATGTCTCTGTCCTGTTCTGATACTCCCTCTGCTTTCTGGAGTTGCTCCTCTCTTTCCTCATATCTACCTTTGAAGGTACATGAGGACTCCACTCAAATATCACCTGCTCCGAGGACTCTCTCCAGGACAAAACTGATCTTCCCTAGGGCAAATGATCAGTGCTTCTATTATAATTATAGGGATTGCATGTCTCAGATCTTCTGGGACAATCCCAGCTTCTAATATTAGATCTTAGTATGTACTTGGATTCACTTACTTATCAAATCACATTTCAATTTTTGTTTTGAGAATAAGGTAACACTAATTCTAGCTCTTATTGCAGTCAGCTTTATTTCTGAGTTATTGATCTATGAAAGCATCATAAAGTATATATTTCCAAAGAGTCTGGACTGGTTATTTCATCATAATCAATAGTCATTCCTCCTCCTCCCTCACTTTTTCATCATGGTCATCATCCTTCAATAACTTACTGATGACCTAGAATACACCATGCAGTGCTGTGCACCTGCTTTCATTACCTCACTTAATTTTTACAAAAACTCTGCAAGGTAAGTATATATTGATCTCTATTTTGTGAGGAGGAAGCTGAGAAAACCCAGCAAGTGACTAAGCTGGGGTCTGCCAAATCCAGACTCCTTTTCTTCCGCTGCTCTGCCACCCTCAGTGCGCTGCACATTCTAGAAATGTTTATTCTGGTAAATACTGAGTAAATACGTGCATAGTTGCTCAGAATTAAAGGCATAGAAAAAGGACACATGAATATATCTAGACTGTGAATTGAAATATTTCCCTTTCATGTTTTCATGATTCAGAAAAGAACTTTGTACTTAGTGTCATCTTAAATAACTCTGGTGTTGGAGAAGCTAAGTGAAGCCATTGGAATTTTCATTTTCCTGGCAATCTGTGGTTAAGCAAATGGGCATCCAAAAACATAACAGATACTTCTCCGTGATTGGTGATGTCTGAGCCATGCTGGACTATCTGAAAACAGGCTGGCATTGGTTCTACCAGGCTGAGGCCTATCTCTGGCTTCCTACAATACTCCTGGGAGATGTACTATTAGGCTATTATTGACCAAAACCAACAAACTGGCTGACCATTTCCAATGCTCCCTGGCTGAGCATATGAGGAATGGAGCAGGGACGCTGCTTAAGAGAACATCTGCAGAGGATGGAATGGGGCAGAGGAGGAGACCAGCAAGATGGAGAAAGAAGCTGCTATGCTCCTGGCTACGGTGCTGTCTTCCCAGTGTTGTCAGAAGCACATGTAAGGACAAGGGACAGTGGGAGGTACCCAATGGCCATGATATTCTGGCCTTCCTGGATACCCACTAGGTGCACAGTGTTGTGCTAAGAGAGTGGAGGATACAGAGATGATTATGATACACAATTACATATCAAGATGTTTATAATCTAACATTAAATTTTACTGTAAACTATAATGAACTACATGCTGTGGTTAAACATCTTTTAAGATAAATCTCTACCTCATACCATATACTAAACCAGTTCCCGATGGATTTAAATGTGAAGAGTCCAACTTTAAAACTTCTAGAAAAATGACTTTAAGACAGGAAAGGATTTCTTAAAACATAAAAATGCAAATAATAGAGAACATTGATATATTGGAGTTTATGAAAATTAAGAATTTGATTTCATCAAAAGAGATCATAAAGGAAAAGGAGCTTCCACAAACTGGAAAAGATATTTGCAATACATATAACCAACAAAAAGACAATATCCATCATGTATAAAAACCAATAAGGAAAAGACAATAATAATAGAAATGTGGGCAAGAGACATCAACTTAAGTATCATGGAAGATGAAAATGAATAAGTCAAACATAAAAAGATGTTCATTAGTAATCAGGAAGAAAATTACAGCCATAATGATATAGCATTTCATATCCACTATACTAACAGAAATTTAATATCAATTTTATATCAAATGTTGACAAGGATATAAAGCAGCAGGGACTCATATACTGCATCTAAGAGTTTATATATTGTTACAAACACTTTAGAAAAATTCCTGGCATTATTTAGTTAATTTGATGTTGCTCAAACCCAGGACCCAGAAAATCTACTCTTAGAAATAGGTTCAGAAATTTTTCCCAAGAGAAAATCTTGCACATGTGTACCAGGAGACCTTTACAAGAATGTCCCTAACAGCGATATTTCTAATAGTAAGAAAACTGGAGCCCAGCTGGCGTGGCTCAATAATTAAGCATCAACCTACGAACCAGGAGGTTATGGTTCGATTCCCAGTCAAGGCACATGCTCAGGTTGCGGGCTTGATCCTCACTGTGGGGCGTGCAGGAGGCAGCTGATCAATGATTCTCTCTCATCATTAATGTTTCTATCATTCTCTCCCTCCCCCTTCCTCTCTGAAATCAATAAAAATATATTAAGAAAAAAGAAAACTGGAAACCACCCTAATGCCCACCAACAGGAAAATGGATAAACTCATATTCATATTATAGGAAACTATGCAGTAGAGAAAATAAATAACTACAGTAATACAGTTAACACGGTGACTTTCACAAACAATTTTGAGCTAAAAAAATCAAGAAAATATAATTATATGTCTATAAAAGTTTAAAAATCTAAACAATATGTTTAATGGGTATATTATTGGTAAACTATCAAGAAAAACAGAGAAATGAAGAACACAGAATTCAGAAGAGGCATCACCTGTGGCAGAGAAGTGGGTGGGAGGGAGAAGAGAGAGAGAAGGCCTCCTATAGACTGGCATTGCTTTATTTCTTAAGCTGGATAATGATTTGCAGGTAAGTATTTTATTGCTGTTGTTTAAACTGCACATATATAGTCTATAATCTCTTTTCTACTTCATTATATTTCATAGTAAAAATATATTCAAAAGTGTGTTATGGGAGTGCTGATGAAGGAGCACTTCTGAATGTGGGTGGAAGACGGAGGTGAGAGGAAGGAACCAGTGAAGGCTTCACGAGGTCGCCAGACTGGTCCTTGAAAGATGAGTAAGGTTTAAGGGTAGAAATAGACAGAGAGGAAATTCTCTTTAGGAAGGAAAAGGAGGAGGAAAGACATGAATGTGAAATGGCAGTGTGTGCCCTGGCAGCAGCAAAGTTTTAAGTAGAAATTGGGGGAACGAACTAGCACCTAAGGCTGGAAAATTGCATTGGGTCAGACTGTATAAGGCCGTTTTTTTTTTTAGAGTTAGGGCTAGGGTTCCTAGATAGAGATCATGCAGACAGCTCTGATGGTGGTGGTGGGGTACTGGGGGGTGGGTGTGTGAAGGGATTGAGCAAAAAAGAAAAAAAAGAGAAAGAATTAGTGGACACGGTCAACAGTGTGTGACTGCAGTGAGGAGGAGAGTGGGTGGAGGTGGGAGAGGGTATATAGGGGATAAATGGTGATGGAAAAGACCCCAATGAAATAAAGGGAAACAAACAAACAAACAAACAAAAACAATACAAAAGCAAAACAAGAAAAACAACACATTTAGATCTTATCCTGCAAGCAAAGTTGAGCTGTTGAAAACTTTTGAGGAGACAAGGTTTGATTACATCTGCGATTTAGGAATATAATTTTAGTTGTGGTCTGAAGCACGAATGGGAGAAACTAGACAGGTGGGACCCATCTGGCTGCTGGGAGAGGATAATAGGATAACAAAGCTACGAGTCGAGTTTGGCAGTGGCTAATGGGATGAAAGGAGAGAACACATACTTTGGGATCTGACTTCAGTTTCCTTAGTGTATGTGTCCATTTCCAGGAAGACACAGACGGAAACACCGTGTACCAGCTACCTTCAGGCTCGCCCGGCGCAGGACCGAGCTCACTCCTGAGTTAAGTAGCTATTGCTGAGCATTAACTCAGCAGCTTGCCCTTGGGTATTACTTTTCAGTTTCCCTTTCCATATCCCTCTGGAACTAGGAAGGCAATATTTGAAAATGACCCAAGTTGCTAGCCCCTTTCTTTGCTTTTTTTATGTTTGACTTTAACTTCCCTTTCTGGTCTTAGTATTCTTTTTTTTTTTTTTTAAATTTTTTAAAATTGATTTTTTACAGAGAGGAAGGGAGAGGGAGAGAGAGTTAGAAACATTGATGAGATCAACTGCCTCCTGCACACCCCCTACTGGGGATGTGCCCGCAACCAAGGTACATGCCCTTGACCGGAATCGAACCTGGGACCCTTGAGTCCGCAGGCCGACGCTCTATCCACTGAGCCAAACCGGTTAGGGCTGGACTTAGTATTCTTCTCTGAAGGTCTCATACACAAGCACAGTGATGCTAATAGGCTGAGATGTCTTCTTTTCCTCCTGCAAGAGGCTAATATTGCTGACAGTGTCCTAAAGACCGCTGGTATAGTCACCTTCCTGGCAGATAATTACACAAAGACCTGGGACACCGAGATGGCATCATGTCAAGAACTGGTGGCGGGTTTGAAATGGAAAATGAGTGCCTTGCACGTCCAACAGGCAGCTGGAAATTCAGGTTAAGCATTTAGGAAACATGTCAATACACACCTCCCCAATTGACCAGATAATGAGACAGGATTGCCTTGGTCACTGTGCTTTACACAGGATCAAGAAGAGGTGATGGCTTCCAATGTAGAGAAGTACTTACTACAAAACAGGTATCTTGTCCAGGTGAACCAGGCAGGAGTCAGACACAGTAATGACTTTTTCACCTGGAGAAGGCGGCGGCACTGTTCCACAGGCAGGTGTTAGGAAGCAGCGGGGAAAGCAGGGGTCCTGGTCTGAGGATGGTGTACCGCCAAAGAGGCAACACACGGGCACCTCAGAGGAGGACTGGGAAATGCCTGGAATCACGGTTGAAGAACAGAGCATGTGGCTCTCGATGTCTTTTGAAGCGCTCTGCCCTGCAAACCCAATCCCGTGTGAACCAGGGTCAAGGTATATTCCACACCATCCATTTTTCTGATTAAAATAGAGACATGGGGTGGGAGACTGGGCCAACTGAGCGACTCTCTGCCCACTCACCGGAGAGCTTCAGGTCCGGGGGAGACATGGAACGACTTTTCATGAACAATGGAAAGACATTTCATAAACTTCATAGAGAAGAAATGTTGATTTATTCTCAGATAAAGACTGAGAAATGATGGCTTTTAGTATAAGAGAGGAAGCTATGTTCACAAATCTTCCCCTCATTGAAGAGGCCAGTAAAATGTTTTTCACGTCACAGCAGTGGTTTGTAACTTTCCTGTTCTCTTCCTTAGGCAACCGCCTCCTACACACACACACACACACACACACACACACACACACACACAGACACGCGCACACACAGACACACACAGACACACACACACAGACACACACACAGACACACACACAGACATGCACACACACACAGACACGCACGCACACACAGACACACACACACACACATACACAGAAACATTAAAAACCCGAATAATTAAAATGCCAAGATTCTCCTTACTTTTAATTTATTCAATGTCTACTCTTTCACCACCAAGATGCCATCCTAACACTGACCCTTTGATTCCTTTACCAAACCTTTAACTAGCCCTTAGGGGAAGCTGCTTTGGAAATGGTTCAGAGTTGGGCAGCCAGCAGGAGGAACAGAGGAGAGGATGGAGCCCTCCCCACATGGTATAATGAGCCCGAATCACTGACAACGGAGTCTCACGCCCGCTGGCTCTGCTCCCGATGGCTCCCTTCTCCAATCAAGACAACGCTCGCCCTCAGTCCTGAAAGGAACGCGTGTAGCTCATTTAACACAGTGCTCAGGTCAGACACTGAAAACAAAAAGGTAATGGGTTTGATCTGTGTGAGAGGGCTTTCTTTTCCTCCATAAAAGGGTTGGAGCAGAACTCACACTATAAAGGAAAAACTTCACATTTGCAGATGATCTGAAGGGTGATTCAGAGTGAAGGCTGAGAGACGACCGGTGGCTCAGCAACGTGGGCCGTGATGACATGCAAAGGCGCTCACTTTATGCAGAGATGAGCTTTCTGTGTTTGCTGAGTGTCAGCACCCGGAGGTGATGAAACAATGATGTTCGCAGTGCAGGGGCCCTGGAATCATCTACCCAAGCCCAGATACCTGCTTTGTTTCTCCAGTTGGACTACTTGATTCTTAAGTACTTGCTATCTTTCTTCCCTCAGGCTTTGGATTTTATCAAACTTTTTAGCTCATTTATCTGCATTGACCTAGCCGGGCTCCGTTCTGCAGCATTCCGATATTCCGCCAAAGCCTGGTTTTCCCGTCATTCGACTAATTGCACTGCCTCCCTGTACACCTTTTCCAACAGGCTCCAGCGTACCTGTCGTGTAACCCTTTATCCTGTCATGTTTTGCATACCTCCTGCTTTTGAAGTCCTTCATTATTTCCTGCTTGACCTTATCTTCCTTTATTTCCATTTTTACCTTGTCATTCATACATGATGATAGGGAGTTTATGCATGAGGAAAACAAGGCTTGAAATGCCGCATAGTTAAAACAAAATGATAGGCACATAAGGTTTTACGTACACTCCCTCACTGCTACTACACAATTTGTAATAGTTAAATGAGCCCCAAAGAGGACAGTGCATGTCAGTGAGGCACTAGGGCATGAAAAGCTTCCTGTAGGTTAGACGGAATCTGCCTCCTGTATTCATATACTGGTACTCAGTTATTTATGAGTCCCATGTCCTGGTTCATCAGGCGCCTTTGTGGCCATGTACTTAGTGAGCATGGCCAGGGGACCTGCAGAGCTGGCAGACACACCTGCCGTGTTCTGCTCTTCAGGGGTTTCTGTTCACATATTCATTCGGCAGTAACTATTTGCTGCAGGCTCACCATGTGCCAGGCACAGTGCTGGGCACTGGGGTACAGTGGGGAGCACAGAGCAACATCTTTCCCGATCTCATGGAGTTTATACCTTGAGAGACAGACCTCATAACATAAGCACACACACAAAACTGTATAGTTAGCCCCATCAAGAAAACACTGTGAAGAAGATGTGAGCCAATGACAGGTGGGTGTGACCTGATTGAATTCTCTGGGGAGGAGGTGCTGGAGCTGGACAAGGAGGAGTTAACCAGGTGACGAGGAGAGGGAGGAGCATTTCAGGAGGAGGGAGCAACCTGTGTAAAAGCCCCATGAGCAGGAGGAAGCACGGTGAACTATCAGAGACTGCACATGGCTCGGTGTGATGATGGAAAGCAAGGGGAGCCTCGGGTGAGATGAGTTGGGGAGGGAGGCCAGAACACGCAGGGCATCAACAGTCTTGTGAAGGATCTCATCTTTACCCTGAAAGAAATAGGGTGCCATGGGAGGGTTTTAAGCAATGGGCAGACAGAGCAGATTTGTGTTTTGAAAAAGAGCCATCTTATCTAACAGACTGGATGGGTGGGTGGGTGGAGGGAGGCAAATACAAGTTGATTAGTATTTGAAAAGTTTCGTAGTCTCTTGACACACACACTTACTTGAAACATGCATTCTGTATATGTGAGCTCAGAGTATGGAGTGTTTTTAACAGAAGTATAGGTCTTGGGGAGAAGAGGGGTGTGGAAGAATAGAGAAGAAAATTTAGGAATATTGAACTAGACACTCTGCCCTTTCTGGAAAATACAATTCCCATTTTACAGTTGAGTAAAATTGACTCTCTGTTAAATAACTTGCAGAATATGATGACATGCTGTCATTCTATGAATTGCTAGGGTTTGTTCAACTGGCCAGAAGGACACTCTCTCCCTCCCCACCCAATGTGCACACTCCTGAAGCTGCCCAGAGAAGGCCTGGTATTTGGTTACAGAGCTATAGAGCTGCCATCTGCAAGTAACTTGTCCAAGGTCAGAGCTAGATAGCCAGTGAGTCCTTGAGCCAGTATTTGCATATCAGGTCTGAGAGGCTCCTACTCTTTTTTCTGCCCCTACTTCCTGACAATGAAGGAGAAACTGTGGAAAAGGAAAGGGACTGAGATAGGGAGTGGACTAGGAAGTCACTAAGACAGAGTCTTTAGTTAAGGAAGAAAGTGAGTGAGTTTAAGAGACAATGAAAGTATCTTAGATTAGCCGATGGAAAACAAATGAAGTAGTTCTTCAATGTGTGTCAATGACCAGAGGCTTCAAACTGAGGTAGATCCACTGATGGGCGTCTTTCACTATTTTTACCCAGCTATTTCCTGCTGAGAAATTCTGTGTGTGACAGTCTCTTGTTGCTAAGGGAGACAGCCTCACTGCTTTGCTTCTCTGGATTCAAGGGCAAATTAATTCAAGACAGAATGTCATGCCATTCAAGTTTAAAGTCAGGATAAAAGCAAGATATGAAGAGAGCTTTTCCTCAAATTCAAATAGCTAAGCAGGTCTACACATTTATGTCCCAGAAGCAAACTCAGCCCAGTGGAAGATAAGGCGGGGTTCTTCTGAGCGGTCACCAGGAATCTGCACACCACCAAAAGTGTCCCCTCCCAGGGCAGACGCCTCTTAGACCTGGCAGGAAGTAACAATCAGGAAACAATTTGGGCCACCAAAGTAAGTTTCCTTGGAGTAAAAACCATCTTCAAAATGTCAAGTACAGCAATGAGGCACAAGATCACAACTTCATACAGAATTTTCTCAGCATGCCCATTTCTGAGGCATGTCGAACGTTTCTGCATTAGTCTCTTCTAAAAGCACACCAGGGCTTAAGAGAGCATTTTTGATGGGCTGTAGTGGGACCTGACCCTGCTGGCGTGGCAACTGCTTCACCCCTCTCTGACCACAGTCACTCCACCTCCCCTTGCTCCAGTACCTGTTTACAACAGATGACAAAAATAGGGCAGTTGGAAACCTCACATTGCCTGTAGACTTTTTTTTTTTCTTTTTACCTGCACAGCTTTTTTAAATAAAAAATTTTTTTCAATTTAATTCTTAAAAATACAGATTTTTGCTTTTTCTTTAAAACAACAACAAAATTCAGAAATGCAGAAGGAGAAAGCCAGCATTCCACTGATCAGCAGTTGGCCTAGGTTAGTAGTGGCTGCTCCATTCTTCAATCATTGATGCTCCCTGCACAGCCCTGCAGGCATGTGAGTTTATGACCATCCTCACCTTTGTGAGACGGTGGGCCCAAGCAGAGCTGCTACAGTGTTGAGGTGGCAAAGTGTGGCAGAGGGTGAGGAGGAGACCTGCTTCTCTCTGCCCAGAATCCAGTAGTGTGGGCACCACGAGGGCTGGAAGCCTTGGGACCACCCAGAGGGCTGTAGCAGCAGCAAGGACTCATCCATGGCTTTGTGGGCCCCCTGACCCACATAAAAGGGACTGGAGTTGGAGGGGAGGTGTGCAACAGAGTGACTGAAGTGGGCACTGGGGTACAGAGGTACAGAGGGGAGCATATGCTCCCCTCCCTCCCACATGGAGACACTGAGGGAGACTAATCTCCAGTTCTAAGAGCGAAAGCAGTTTTGGCAACCGTAATTTTCTCATTGAAGATAAATGTGACAAACTCCTGTTTCTGATAATATAGGGGATGACCTTACCATGCTGAATAGGCAAGAAAGTAAAGGATCTTCTGATGCCCAAAACAAAGCTGGCAGGGGGGTTAGCGAGGGACAACCAAACGACTGACCAGCAGGCTGTGTGGGCGACCAGGCTGGCAGGGGGGGACAGTGAGGGGCAACCAGGTCGGCAGGGGGGGCAGTTGGGGGCAACAAAGCCAGCAGGGGGGCACTAAGGGGTGACCAGGTTGGTGGAGGGGGGGCAGTTAGGGGCGATCAGGCTGGCGGGGGGGGGGAGTTAGGGGCAATCAGGCAGGAAGGCAGGTGAGCAGTTAGAAGCCAGCAGTCCAGGATTAAGAGAGGGATGTCTGACTGCCAGTTTCGACCCAATCCTTGGGATCGGGTCGAAACCAGCAGTTGGACATTCCCTGAAGGGTCCAGGATTGGAGAGGGTGCAGGCTGGGCTGAGGGACACCCCTCCCCCCGTGCACAAATTCCATGCACCAGGCCTCTAGTATTATTATAAAGATGCAAGTTTCCCACATTAACTTATAGATTCCAAAATTCTTAATAGGAAGAGCAAATTCTAAAACTTCACATAGAAGAGCAAAAGCCCAAGAATATCCATCAGTCCTGAAGAATTGAGCTGTGTGTCTAGGGATGAGGGGATGGGCAGTTTCTTCCTCAAAACTCAAAACTTATTAAAAGGTAGATAAAGAAGAGCATTGATATAGGTATAGACAATTAGACCATCAGGACAGCATCGATAATCTATAAACAGACCATTGCAGTTACAGAATTTTTATTATAGAGCTGTCATCACAGATAGGGGAGAAATGGTGCTGTGATAGGTGGTTATCCATATGGAAAAACTGAAATTGGATTTCTACCTTATATTATACAGAGAAATTAATTCTAGGTGACTAAAGACTTAGATATGAAAAGAAAAACTATATAACTTTTAGAAGAAGATATAGGACATCTTTAAGAATATGAGTGAATTATTTTTCAAAGCTGATAAAGTAGAAACTGTAAAGGAAAAATTTGATTGTCAGTTACACAAAAATTAAGATATTTTTATCAAAGTGCATCATAAAGAAACTCATCTTTACATATGATGAGGGAAGCGTTTTTACATTGCTGGTATAAATATAAATTGTATCACCATGTAGGAAAATATTTTTGTGTTATTTAATTACGTTAAATATGTGACCGTCTAGGTCAGGGGTCCTCAAACTTTTTAAACAGGGGGCCAGTTCACTGTCCCTCAGACCGTTGGAGGGCCAGACTATAGTTAAAAAAAAAACTATGAACAAATTCCTATGCATACTGCACATATCTTATTTTGAAGTAAAAAAACAAAATGGCAAAAACACCCGCATGTGGCCCGCGGGCCGTAGTTTGAGGACGTCTGGTCTAGGTACATAGTCTGATCTAGAGAAATTCTAAAAAGCAGTATCCTTTTTGCACATTGTTCAGTCTAACAAAATGTTTTAGGTTACCCCAAGGCCCACTGCAGGCAGACTTTTGCATCATAAGTTTCAGGAAGAAAGTAAACCATTTTATAAATAAACATATAATGCTAAGTAGGCATATACAATTGTTATACAGTTGTTAAGATGATGAAGTTAAAATGTTCTTTTTTATAATATAAATGTTTTGTGGAAATGAGGAATATACAGTGGTCTCCCATTATCCATGGGGATATGTTCCAAGATCCTTAGTGCATTCATGCAACTGTGGTAGTACTAAATCCTATATACTATGTCCCCCCTCTCCCATATATACATACTTTTTCACTTAAAGGAAGCATTTTACAGTTTCTTTTTGGCATATCTGAGTTGTCAGCATCACAACTCTTGCATTTTGGGGCCATTATTAATTAAAATAAGGTTGCTTGATGCACTACGATACCTCCACTGTTGATCTGGTAACCAAGACGGCACTAAGGGACTAATGGGTGGGAGCATGTACAGCGTGGATATGTTGGACAAAGGGATGATTCTTGTCCCAGGAAGGACAAAGTGGGACATCGAGAGATTTCATCACGCTACTTAGAATGGCCTGCAATTTAAAACTTACGATTTTTTTTTTCTGGAATTTTCCATTTAATATTTTCAGACCACATTGACTGTGAGTAACTGAAACTATGGAAAACAAAACTGCAGATAAGGGGGACTACTGTATTATACTTTTATAAAACAGGGTGAATATTTTGCCTTTTTAAAGAGAAAACTTGATCTCCTTTCAGATTCTTTTACTTCGATTCTGAGATTTTTATTTTAGCACTTAGGACTACTATCCCTTTCCTCCAATGTCTCTTGATTTCCTAGATTCTCTGCTTCACTGAGCTTCACCAGTAAATTATTTTGCATGTTCATTATTCTTTCCTGTGTTTCCTATTTATCTTCAGTTTTTAATTAGATTGTGTCCCTAAGAGCATTGCACCAGAGATTTATTCATCAGTTATGAAAATTTTATCCCTCTCGACTTTATTAGGACTATTTTACAAATTTCAAAACAATCTTTAAAAAATACATCCATTTATATTTTCTAATAATTTCTTATATTGCTTCCTTAAATCTGAATGTCAGTTGTGTTTCTCTTATACTAGCCTACTTGATGACTGAAGAAAAGCAATCAGACATGATGATTGCCCCCATTCCCGTTATTTTCTGGATTTACAAATTGTATTTTGTTTTTTCATTCAACTTTTAATATTGATGTTGAAAAACTATCTAGTAATTAAAGTAAAAACATGTTACTCTCTACTTTTTTTTGATAAAGTGACTATTTCATGTAATTATGGTCACATGGTTTTTCTTGGTGTTTTTCTCACTGTACTATTCAACTTAAATTGTATTCCATGACATATCTTAATATCGATGTCTCTTCTCACAACCTAATACCTCACTCTTTTGTCTTAATAAAAAATATCAATTCTATCTCCTGGTATCTTTCTCAAGTCCTCCCATCAGTGCTATCAGGTATTTATCATTCTTTCTATTTTCAACAAAGTGAATTGATGATTTAAATTTTAATAAAGCAAATGTACCACATTTGATTACTTGGAAGGTTCTGAGTGAGGCTGAGGGTTTAGAAGGGCCCCAAATAGTCATAATTTTAGTGAATCTTTAAATCCATTTATTTAGTTACTCTTACATGTTTCTGATACAGGGATCCCGGAGCCTCTCTTTTAAATAAGCATCTAATTGAGCTTCTGAAAAAGTTTCTTATTCTCTCTTATGTATCTGAACTTTGGTTTGTAAATTCCCCACTACTATCTGATCCTGGCTTGCTATTGGTAGGTTCTCATATTTTGAAGAAATCCATTGTACCTTATCAGTATGTTTGCCTCATCTGACTCTTGTTTCATTAGGTGGAAAGAAAGTATTTATTTGACAAAAAAGTGACTAAACTTACAATGCTTTTCAAGGAGGAAAAAAACAACTAACTATGTTCAGTGTGAGTACTTATTGATTGATTTGAAAGTCAAACAGTCTAATTTGCCACAGACCTTTGCTAAAATAATTTTCATTGCCTCAGCTGCCCAGAAAGACTAGTCAAGTCATTTACCTGGAACTCACTCTTGGGATATATCTAGCTGTCTATCACAAGATTCATGAATATTCTCTTGGATGCCTGGGATCTCACTTGGATGCCTAAGGACATGCTTTAAAAATACGTATCCGTGCCAATGTTTCTTAGAATCCCCAGTGCGAGAAGGCTGCTTTTACACCCACTCTAGTCACCTCCTCTGTGCTCTCCCTCCTCTCCACCCCCCCGCACTGCCTGCAACTGTACTGGTTTTCTTTGTATTCGTAGCAAAGTCTTATACTACCAAACAGGCACATACCACCACTGTCCTACAACTAAGATGGATGTAAAAGACCCAGGAAAAGTCTTAGGTTCAGAGACTTACATCTGGTGCATTAACTAAGTTTTCAAAAGTAGTATTATTTACATCCCTAAACCAAGGGCACAGTGATTCATTAATTGTTACTGAAAATGATTTTCCAGAGTCATCCAGTTCTTGCATAGTCATTTTGATTTGAGCAATTCTACTGTGCTGGGTTTAAGCTAAGATATACTGCTATTACCGGATCATTACCTGTTTCTGATTATGAAAAAGGGGAAAAAATGAAATGTTCTTCAAATACACTGGATCACGAAGCATGTGTTTGTGTTTAGTGTAGGCACAGAAGAACGGTGCCTGCATATTTTAGAGGCTGGGAAGAACCTGGTGCTAGCGTTTCTTCTTGAACTTATTTTTAAAGGTTGCCTGCGAACATCTAGTTCACCTACTTTTCTCAGGAGTCTTGGAACTTTATGAACCAAGTCATAGTAGCCATTGCAGTGTAACTTGTCTTATAAGCATCATATGTGCAGAAATTTAAAATCTATATTTATCTGGGCACTAATGGTATTAAGTGGGAACTTTAAAATAAGATGAAAAAAACAAAGATGAAAAATGGGCCCCTAATTAATTTCAGTGTGAAATTTCCAAATTGGTAACTTATATGTTATACAGTTTATGTATTAGTTTAAAATAATCAAACCACTGATTCACGCCAATACTGGTAGATCCAGGTCCTTGTTGAAGTAATTTAAACACATCTGTGAATCTAAAGTTATTGCCAATTATAGGTAAGTACTAATGAAGGTGGAAAAGATTAGCTTTAAATCATTAAATTTGATAATAAACATGAAAATAAGATATGAATTAATTATGTGCTATTATCAAGAACAATTATTGATCTGTATATAGGTAACAAAATATTTATATAATTCAGACAGTGGATAATATGAGTACCTTTCAACTTATATAATGAAGTAACCCTTTTTCCTGACATGGATTTTGTCACCCTAGACAAATTCTCCACTGGTGCCATAAGAACTCATGAGTGAGAAAAACTTCAAACATTTGAATATCAAATGTAATCCATAAAAAGCAGAAAAGAACTCTTTCATCCATTTCTGCTAAGCTCTCAGCCTTATTTTATTTTTAATTGGATTTTAGAGAGAGAGGAAGGGAGAGGGAGAGAAACATCGATGTGAGAACACAACATTGATCTGCTGCCTCCTATACCACTCCTCCACACACACACTGGGGATTGAGGCCTCAACCCAGGCAAGTGCTCTGACCAGGAATTGAACCAGCAACCTTTTGATGGCATGGGAAGACGCCCAACCAACTGAGCCACATCAGCCAGGGCCTCAGCCTTATTTTAAAGATTGGAGATAAAATCAAGCAGTAAAAGCTGATCCATGGAATTTCTGTGACTCCCAAGTGGCTCTTTTTTTTTTTTTTTTTAAATAATACAATTCTTTTGGAAACCCAGGTAGAGGACTCATTTTTACTATCAGCCAGATAAAGCATCTTTCATACAACTGAATACCTGCCCATGAATTCTAAATCTGTGTTTACATGGATTGGAGTACCTCTAGCACACCATTGGAACAAGGTAAGAATCTCCTTAGACAAGCTCTAGCGGGGATTAACAAAGCCCTAGCCACACACATCCTACCTGCATCACACTGTGTATGACAGCTTCCCTCTAACTCAGCCGTTCTCAAACTTTAGCTTGTACCAGTCACCTGGTGGTGAATCACACAAACACAGCCGGATGACCCCACTTGTAGAGCTTCTGATTTCGTAGGTCTATGGTGTGGCTTGAGAATTTGCATTTGTAGCACATTCCCAGGTGATGCTGATACCAGGGACCACAATGAGAACCATTGCTCTGGTTTGTATTTTGTAAGAGTATTTTTTTTTTATATAGAGTACTTCTATATTTAGGCTTCTATGCCTTGGCAGTACTGTATATATTGAACAGCCAGTCATTTAGACCACTTGTTAAAAAACAATGTGGCTACTGACATCCACACAGGCCATGTCTGAAGTCCACCGGGAGTCGGGGTGGGGCTATTCTCTCTCGCAGGGTCTGGTTCACTCATGGCCTTCCTGCTGTGTTCCTTTCATCTGCACTGCAAAGATTAATTTTGTTTTATTTACCCACTTATGAGTTTTCAGCATGTTTAGAAAGTACCCTTCTGTTTACAGGGAAGCTGAGAGCCAAGAGACCATGCGGAGGCCTATGCTAAAACCACGTGTAGAGGACGCGGGTGTTGGATGGGGCAAGAGTGGGGGTGTCTCTCAAGTCAGCTTTGCTTGGGTTCAGATTCCAACTTGGATACTTCCCAGCCGTCAAAGCATTGTGAAGGGAGAGAGAAAAATAGACACAATTTACATACTTTCTACTTTTGCACTGTGGGAATGAGAATCCCAGAAATGGTAGAGTTGGTGGTAGGAATAACAGATTTATTCAATTGTCCAGGAGCAATTGGTTTGTGAGGCTCAGTTGAAGAACCCAACCAAGAACCACAGCTTTTCTGTATTAAGTATAAGAGCAAGGAGGGTGGGCAAGAATGAATTTGAGATTTTATTTATAATAATAACTAGTCTTTGTTATGTGCTTACTAATCACCATTTTACAGAGAGAAAGGGCGAGAGACTAACATTCTATATTGTTATCAAGCTTTGTTTTGGTACCTTTAGATAAAAATCAGTTACCCATCAATCAGAAGACTCAAAGTAAATACTACATTAAAAAATACACTCTAGCCTTACACTCTAATTGGAAAAATTCTCACTGCTATCATATTTATGGACAACTTGTATCCAAGAAGCTTAGTCCACCTTTCCCCAAATGTTTCTGTCTGCCCGACATCAAAGCTGAAAGACCAGTCAACACACCAGAAATATTTCCAAAGAAACACAGAACCATTTGATTAATAAATGCGGAGAAAAAAGCTAAAAATACATTTCAAAAAGATTTGCTCTCAAATGAAAATTGAATTATCAAACCACAAAAAAGTATGGAGCCCTGTTTTCACTTCTTAGATTACTTAGTCCATTTTCTTTAGTTTACTCTTTAGGAAAACTATATGTAAAACACTATTTGTCAATTAGAAGGCTATAAGCAGGAAAATAAGTGATCAAATTCTTACATAACTTTTGGTCAAACTTCAGAAAATTGGGTCATGAAATGAAAGGAAGTAAAACCTACATCATCTGTTTGCTTAATAGCATGCTTCAGCACTCTTCTAATGCCACCATCAGTTTCTTTCAGAATGAAGCAATTTTATAAAAAGGACTGTTCTTACCCTCATCCTTCCATTCCTTATTGCCGGCCCATCTTCTGCCAATCTCAACACATACAAATCCATTTTGTATTCCCTTCCTCCACGAATGCTGAACCCAAATCCTTTGGCTCCTTTCTCCATGTCCACGGTGAAATAATCGAAATCCTTTGGGGCCAGGAGAAAAATGGAATAAACAATCGTTTAATATCAAAGAAGCTTCTGTATTCAGTCTCTCTGTTCTTCTCTCTCCTATAATGTGTTCCAAATGAGTTGGTGTTGTGAGACGCAATCTGACCTCACAGTCCCGCAAAATGCAAGACAAAGTTCCAAAGGTTTGAGCAGATGAGTACACAATTTACTTGGTCATTGTGTAGCTTGTTTACATTGATGTTCATCAGTTTACTTGGTTAACATGTAATTACTGCATATAGGCCTGGGCCATATTCTTTCTTTGAGTGTTCTCATTCGGTGCTGTGGAGCTGTATAAATAAATGTACCAGGCCTGTGTATGTGCATATGTGTATGTGTGTAAGTTAGAGGTTTGCTAATTAAAAAAATAAATTTTAATGGGGGTCTTACTACAACTCTGTGCACAAACTACTGAATATCAAGTTGGAGTGTAGACAATCAATTTGTCTTTTACATAAAATGCAGTATGTCCAAGATTTCCTGACCTTCAGTGTTCTTAAAATTTGGGGGAGACAAAGGTGATGTTTAATCCTAAATAAAACACAATTAATTGAAATTGTATTTAATCTGTATCTTGCTACCTAGTTGAATACTTATTAGATACCAAGCTCTGGTCTAAGTGCTTTTCATTAAAGTAGAATCCTCACCATAGTCTGCAAGGAAGACCCCCCTTTTAGGAAAATGAAGCTCAGAGGGATTATGGAAGTTGCCATAAGGAACATCTAACATGAACAAATAATTATAAGAACCAGTGTTGTGTAGACAGAGACTGGGTGCTTATAACAGAGGTTGCAGGTTGGTTGATGAAGCCAGGCTTGGCCTTATCCTTATGCATAGGAACTTGGCCCTTTCCCACCAAATGGGAGATAGGGGGCTATGTAAATAAGTATGGATGTAAAATACCTCCATTGCTGACATCTGTAAAATTTTCTGCATTATCTGTATTAGAGATTCCAGATAAGAGCTTTTTTGTTTTTTTCAACTTTGACAAGACAATATACTGGGAATTAGCTAGCTAATATTAGCAGGAATTAGTTCATCCCATTACCACTCACCCACAGATTGATTGATTGTCCTGCTTTATTCTGAAAAAGATTTATTTATTCAGAGCGCTTTGAGGATGTGGGTGTTACCCAGATGATATCATAACTAGGAATAGAACTTGGGCTGTCTATCTCAGAAGGGTGTTCTTTCCTCTGCCTCCCATTCTATTTCATTTTTTGTACTTCAGGAAGTCTTGGTCCTGGGCCTGCGATGATCTCATTGGCCGAGGTACCTGGGGCTGCCTGTAGTCTGACAGAGGGTACTGCCTGGTGTCGGGGGAGTGCTGCCTGTAGTCCAGCAGCGGAGGTTGCCTGTAGTCCAAGGGTGGGGGTTGCTGGTAGTCCCCCCCTGGGGGCTGCCTGTAGTCCAGGGGGGGCTGCCTGTAGTCCGTGAATGGAGGCTGTCGGATGTCCGGTTTCACATCTTGTCTTGCTTTTACTTCTGACCTGTAACTAAATAAATGGAAATGGGATTTACTTTGGTATCTCAGTATTCTAAGGAGGTAGAATGATTAAATGACTCCTCTTGGTGATCCTTTTTGCATGTTCAGAATTATGAGAAGATTAAACAAATAATAAGTATTATTTTTCAATCTTTAACAAATACCATATTGTATACTTTCCATTTGGCTCCTTGAGATAACAAGGTGAAAATGATGGTTCAACCAGCTTTGTGGAAAAGGACTTATGGATAACCTTTTTTGATTTGGCTATGTAAAAACTACAACTGCACAAATCAAGGGGATTAAATACTTAACTATGCATCCTGAAATAGCAGTCTGTCTTAACACCAGTAAACCAACTCTCTGTTTCTCTGTCTCTCTCTCACACATACACACCTTGGCAGACCGTTACTTCATGAAAACACAGTTTACATGATCTCGAAATACTCCACAAGTACACAATTAAAGGCTATTTTACCCAGTTAGGTTTGTCCTTTTTCAATATATTACAGAGGAGCGATAGTAAGGTATCCTCACCAACTACAAATCAAGTAGAAAGTCACGGGGTCATTGGTAAGAATAGAAACATATTGTGTAGCGTTTGAATACTAGGCTACAGCTATCAGATAAGTATCGGATACCATCATGGTCATAAAATGGAAGGAAAGGCAAAAATGTTTATGCTTAACCTTTGTCTCTTTCTTGTTTCTAGAAATTATTTACTAATAAAATACAGAAACCAGAACTAGTTGTTTAGCACTGTTCTGTGAATCCAAACTGCTCTAAACTGAGAGGATTTCCAGTTCCAAAAGAGGACTAAAATAGCTTATACCAACCATGAATAAGGTAAACTGAAAAATTATCACCATAGTATAGAGGAATACTTAATACTGTAGTTCTTTACCTATTGCCACAGAAATTATATAATAAGCTACTTAGGGATAGAGGTAGATTGAAAAAATACATAAACCAGTCAGAGAAAGACAAATACCATATAATATCAATTATATGTGGAATCTAATGAACAAAATAAACTGACAAACAAAATAGAAACAGAGGCATGGATACATGGAACAAACTGACAGCTGTCAGATGGGAAGTGGGAAGGGAAGACTAGATGGAAGAAGGTGAAGGGATTAGCCAAAGAACATATATGCATGAGACATAGACACATACAATAGTGTGGTGAGAGGAAATGGGGGGGGGGGAGGCAGGGGCTGGGTGGAGGTGGGCAAAGGGGAGTTGTAAATGGGGACATTTATAATAGTGTCAACGACAAAAATAAAGTTAAAAAGTAAAAATAGACATTCCATATAACAACAATTTTATATAAAATTAAGATGGAGGGTTTGAGGAATTGGGAAAATATTTAGCACCAAGGAAAAACTCATATGTGTCAGGAAAACAAGTTCAAAACCAGTCGAACTTTTACCTTTAAGACTATGGCGTATGTTTTTTGTTTGTTTTATTGGCTTATGGTTTCATTGATGCTGATTATATGAAATATTTTAAAAAATCACTCACAGGAACCATTGCCATTAGTGTAATCTAATATTTGGTGAGGACATACTGAAAGTATACAAAAATAGATGTACTTATTTGGGGTTTTTGGAAGGGGGTTAGTAATATAGTTCTTTTTTTTTCTTTTTTATTGACTTCATTGAGGTGACATTGGTTAATAAAATTGTATAGGTTTAGGTGTACAATTCTATAAAACGTCATCTGTATATTATATTGTGTATTCACCACCCCAAGTCAAGTCTCCTTCCGTCACCATTTATCCCCCCTTCACCCTCTTCTACCTACTCCCTCCCTTTCCCTTTGATAATCACCATACTGTTGTCTGTGTCTAAGAGGTTTTTTTTTTTTTTTTTTTTTGCTTAATCTCTTCACCTTTTCCACCCAGCCCCCAATTTCCCTCCCCTCTGACAGCTGTCAGTCTGTTCTCTATGAGTCTGTTTCTATTTTGTTTGTTAGTTTATTTTGTTCAGTAGATTCCACATATGAGTGAAATCAAATGGTGTTTGGCTTTCTCTGACTGGCTTGTTTCACTTAGCATAATGCTCTCCAGGTCCATCCATGCTGTAGCAAAGGGTAAGATTTCCTTCTTCTTCTTTTTTTTAATGGCTGAGTGGTATTCATTGTGTAAATGTACCACAGCTTTTTTATCTACTCATTTATTGATGGGCACTTAGACTACTTCTAAATATTGGCTATTATAAATAACACTGCAAAGAACATTTGAGATTTTTTTGGAAGTAATGTAGTTATTTTAATCAATGCTTTGAGTAGGTCCCACTTGGCACCTACCCTGAAGAAATGACATTTCTTTTGTGAGTTGCACAATTTAGCTTTGCTTTGTACCTCAGCAAGTTGTCCACTCACCTGAGAGTGTGCATGATGAGAACAGAATTATCTAAAATACTATTTGAATAAGATACTTACCTATGCAAATGTATGAATTACACACAAAAAAGATCTGGGTGACAGCTGTTGGTGTGTATCAGTGCCTTTCTAGAGGTAGTTTGCTTGGTGGTTTAGATGTCACACTGTTTTAAGTTATAGCACAGTCACTTATTTTCATTGTCTATGTGGCATCCGTATGAAATATCCATTATGAGCTCTATTTCCAATCAGATGTGTCACAAGATATAGCAAAAGGGGTGAAATGTAAGTGTCCCCAAACATGACAGAAATACTTTAGAAATAGAAACAGTTAAAATTTGTAATAGCTGTCACCCAAGCCTGCACTCTAGCACTCAAACTTCCTTCTACACCAGTGCCCTATGTCAAAATGTTAGTTGAGCTGCACATTGAAGAATTCTTTAATTAAAAAATACTATGCTAAATTTTTTATCAGTGTTGCTAACCTTTAAGTGTATGATATACTGGCTAGGGCAAAATTTATGTTGCTCTGAATTTATAAAACACGTATTTTAAGAAAAAATAGCATCTTCAAAATTTCTTTACTAATGAAAGAATGTCATTAGTTTAACTCTACATAGCTATTAATTCCATTACTAAAGAGACTAGAGATGATAAAACCAGATCGCTAGTGGTAAATTCTAGCAGAATTTTATGGTATGAACAAGATTCAGAACCAAAAATCACTGTCCACATGGTAGGGGATCTTATGGTGGGATAGGACCCCATGTGGGCCTTTCAAGAATTTCTTCCAGCCAAGGTTCAAAGTCTGTGAAAGAAGTCAATTTCCAATGCTCTTCCACTGACCTCGCTATTTAAAATGCCATCAAATTGCCCTTGCTGGGGAAACTCAACTCTGCTATTTATACTTAGTTTTGGAATATATTTCATAAAGGCTCCTTTGTTGTTTTCAACAAATGCTTCTCCTTGAACAGTGTTTTGCTTATGTTTATATAACAACTAGTGACCTGGGGCACGGATTCATGCACATTGAAAGGAAATTAATTAGAAGGTGGCTGGCAGAGGGGGACTGGGCAAGATCGCCAGACGCCAGACACACCCTGGAGCCAACCTCCCTTGGTCCCTCCCTGGCTGGCCGCACCTGGGGCAGCAACGTGGCAGAGTGGGCGGGGTCCCTCCGGCAGGTGGAGTCCCTCAGTCTGGCCTGTGGGGATCAACCAAAACCAGCTCTCCGACATCCTCCTAGGAGTCCGCCGTCATACAGGGTGTGGAACGCAAATGCAAGTGTGCAGTAAACCAGATTTGGGACCGACAGTGCCCCAGCAACAACAAAACCTCTCTGGTTTCGGGTTGCATCACCTGAGAACCGCCACTGCCAAGTCACTGCAGCTCAGCAGCTCCTGCGTTGAGCATCTGCCCCCTGGTGGTAAGGGCATGTCATAGCGACCAGTCAGATGAGCAGAGGGACACTTAGCATATTAGCCTTTTGTATATACAGATTATTTTGTGTTTCCTGAGCAAAACCAAAAAGGATATGAAGGGACTGAGAAATGGGTAGAGGTGTGTAGGGTGTCAGTTGGGAGCCAAGAGTAAATAAGATAGGACAAAATAATCACTCACTCTAACTAATAAAATAAAACTTTGCAAGTAGATTGTCATTTTATTTGACCCCACTTTAACATGGGAACTGGCTCAATTTGACATGTAGGTGGGCACTTCTTGTACAAATGAACTGACAGGAAATTCATACTGTGCACTTGGCATACAAGCTGTCTTGTAGACGCCTCCAGCCTAGAAAAAGGCAGTTTCCCCCCTGATACCACAATCATCTTTAAATGCAGCTAGAAAAAATGGTGCTGGTATCTGTAAGATTGTTGAATCTCCTCATTCATATGCAAATTAGCCACTCACTAACAATCAGAGTTAAGCCAGGAATCCTGAGTGGCAGGAGTGGGCACTTTCCAGGGTTTTAATATTATTGAAGCAGAAACAGCTAAGAGCTCTGGGCAAAATTTTCAGTGATTTATAAAAAATTGGGTCAGATCAATCTATTAATCCTAGAATTAGAAAATGCATTATTCTGTAGTCAGGCAAAAATATATCCCCAAACCATTGTGAGCTAGTGGCAGATGGGGACCAAATAGTGGCCTCCCACTGAGCTATCACATACCTCGATGATTTACCCACCCCACGGCTGGAAGCAAGAGCCCATCTCCAGTCCAGTCTGACTGCAGAGGTGAAGATGGCATTGTGGCTGGGAGGGAAATCAACAGTGGCAGAACCTAGAGTCTGAATCTGGCTCAGCAACTGCTGGAGCGCTCAGATCCCTCCTCCTGAGTCTGAAATGAGTCCTGGGGAGAGCCAGTGCAATCCATCCAGACAACATCTGGTGAAAGTGAACACATCTGGGGCTTCTCACTGAGGCACCCAGGACTCACTCCTCTTCTGGATTGTCAAATTCTTACCTCGGTACGAGTTGCCTCATGGGGCTTAGTCTTTTTACTTCTGTGGAATATATTAACACCATAAACAGTTGAGGACAACATTTACTTTTCTATAAGAGCAAACAGGGGAAATCAGGATAGAACAGGGCTTTATGGGAATAACACCTGTGGCAGAGGGAAACTATTTGCTTTGCAACAGTACAAGTGATGAACCTAGCGTTCTGGGACTCAAAAACTGGGTCTCACTTCTTCTCCACCATCACGGGAGGCAGAAGATGGGAAGCAGATGCTCAGAAAACATTGGAATGATGGAAAAGACCTGAGAGGGTTTTATTTTCAGAGATGTTCCCATGAGCTCTTCTGTTTTTCTCATTCGAAAGGGGAAAACAATGGGAACGTGTCTTCATCTCGCTTTAATGGCTCAACCTAACCCAGGGCACACCCAAGTCGTAGTAAGAAGATAATGTGGGGCTGGCTGAAAAAGGTAAAGGGATTGAGAAAAAAAAACCCCGAAAACTCATTGACGCAAACAGCATGGTGATTACCAGAGGGAAATGAAGGAGGGGGAGGTAAATGGTGATAGAAGGAGACTTGCCCTGGGGTGGTGAACACACAATACAAAATACAGATGATTTATTATAGAATTGTACACCTGAAATCTATATAATTTTATTAACCAATGTCACCCCAACAAAATCAATTAAAAAAAGATAATGTGGGTTTTATATGGCATCCTTTTTTTTTTTTTCTTTCTGGAAGTTCGAAGTGCCTTATTTGTATTCGTTAATAATGTGAAATGGATGAAATTAATTAGATCCTGAGTAGGAGGATGTAAGGTCAAATGCGGTAAAAATGCTAACATTTATTATGCTTACAAATCCTTCAACATGTCCCCTTCTCCACCATCTTTACTCTCTGGGCCACTGCCTTTACGGACATTGGCAGCCATCTCTGACTGCTTAACCTGCATTCACTCTGACCAGCCTTCAGTCTGTTCTCTCTGGGGACTACTGAGAGATCTTGAAAAGCAAACCAAATTATTTCAGTTCTCAGCTTAAACCCCCTAAGAACATCTCAATATACTTTAAGATAAAAATCTTTAGCATGCCTACAAGACCCTGTAGGGCAAGCCTCTCCCACCCTCACTGGCTTCATCTCAAACCACCCTCCTCCCCTCTGCCTCCCTACATTGGCCTCATTTCCCTCCAAGCCTGACGGCTCCCTCCTGCTAAAGGGCCTCTGTATATGCTCTTCATGCTGCTTGGAATCTCTAATGTGCTCTTCAGCGAGTTAATCCCTACTCATCTGCAACCGCTCATCATTTCTTCAGGAAACGTTCTCTTGTTGGGCAGGACAGGACACTCGTATGTACTAATAAAACCCACTTATGACACACATACAACCTCAAAATCACAGGCAAGTCCACATGGCAATTTCTATTTCAATAAAATCTCTCTCCTGCCTGTGTCTTGTCTTGTCCCCAATTCTTCCTCTCCCCACCACCCCCACCTCTCAGAATCAGAAAAGCCAGAGGAAACGTTACCTATTTTCATGTCCTTGTAGCTGCAGTGGCTGAGGAGGAGCTGGCTGGGTGACAGGGCTGTTGGGGGTGGCTGGGCTCGGCTGGGCCAGAGGACTCTGCTGGGCCAGGGGGCTGTGCTGCTGGGCCATGGGGCTCTGCTTCTCGGAGCTGGGTGCCGAGGCGGGGCTGCTGAGCTCTGAAATAGGACCAAAGCCACAGATGCGGTCAGGTTGACATTGATAAAGGGCAAGAGGTGACCGGAGGGGAGTACTCTTTGCCTCCTCAGATGACTTAAGGCTTTGGTTATTTCAGTTTCTGTTGGGCTTAAGGTGACAGCTGACCCTTATCCAGTTCCAATACCACTCCCAGAATTAGTACGCTTATCTTAATTATGAGAGTTGCTGAACAAGGTTATGATCAGTGTCTCCTGTCATTTTGTCAGAAGAAAAGATTACAATTTAAAAACCTGTTAAAACTATGTAAAAGAATTCAAAGGAGTAAGCGCTAAAATATATACTATTTTTCTACTTAGAGAGAAAATGTTTAGCCACTATTTTTTGGTTGTAATGAGAAGTCTTACCACAGTATGCCAAAGTCTGGATAAGGAACTAACCATAATAAATGTAAGAGCTTTCTACAGTCTTCGTTCCAGTTCCTTGTTAGTCTTATTGCTTAATAACCCTCTGTATTCCATGGTTCTCCAGAAAGAGTAAAAACACCCCAAAGCTAAAACAAACAACCACTGGACAAAGTAGAGGAAATTAAGTTGTTTGTTAAAACTGCTTCTTGAAATTTATTGTAATAGCATCAAATTTTCAACTGAAATTATTCCTCTATGTTAGAATAAGAGCAGAACAGACACATTCCAGACTGGGAAAATGGAGAAGTCAGATTTTAGTGAGAAATCTTGCTTAGAGTTAATTTCCATTGACTATTTTATACATAATGGTGTCTGCACCATTGAGAGATAAAAGGTAGTTGACCTATTAGCATTTCCTTACAAACCATTCTTCCCCTTTCTTTTTCTCACAGCCCCAAATTTTAAATTTCTTCTCCCCTTGTATCAGTTTCCCAGCCTTGGCACTATTGACATTTTGGGCCAGATAATTCTTTGCTGTGAGGCTTGTCCTAGGCTAATAGTATCCCTGCCCTCTATCCACTGGATGCCAGTAGCATCCCTACCTCAATCATGACAATCAAAAATGTCTTCAGATATTGCTAAAAGCTCCCTAGGGGGGACAAAATCACCTGAGTTGAGAACATCTGTTTAATATTTAAAGCCATGAAGCTGTTTGATGCCTGCTTGTCATAGTCCCAAGATGAAATCAGGTGAATGAATAAAACTGAGGGGACTAAGGTGTGTGAGTCCATCACTGTGCCTCACTCTCCATGTGGGATGCCCACTCAGCAGTGAGCTCCAGGGACTGAATTCTTGACCATCAGTAATGAGTCAACAGCTATAAACTAGTCATGAACACACTATCTCCAGAAATAGTGAATTTATGGTGAAGTTTGTGGCTGTGAGTCGGGGTGCTCACTACTCTTCCAGCCTCAGGGGGGAGTCCTTGTACAGAGACCTGTAAAAGGCTAAGTGGGAATTTAAATTCTTATCAGATGATACATTTTCTAAATGAGCTGTCTTTATACCACAAAACTTCCTCAAGCTTTTCAAAATCAATCTGACTTTGAAGAATCCTCCAGAGCTTCACTGTTAACATGAACGCATGTTGTCTTTGTCTTCTTCAGATTTGTAACTCTATCATCTCTGTTGAATGGGTTCTGGCTTAATGTACCCATAAGACAGTACTCGGAGGACATCAGGGAATGATCGAACGTTCCAGTGTCATGGGATTCACACTGTTTATCCTTAATGTCCCATAGCTTGATCTCCGAATGAAACTGGTACTGAGTAAACAGGATATGAGTTGCAACAGAATGCGAATTTTTGCCACGGTGAGAATAACTCTCAACTTCCGTCCCTCTGACACCACTCTGATGGCAGTCAGGTGGCTCGGGCACTCACCCTCCTGAGGAATGATGCGAAGGGTGACACTGAGACCCGCATCCTTGATCAGCTTCACGATGTCTGCGTGAGGCATGTTGATGATAGACTGGCCGTTCACCGCCAAGATCCGGTCTCCCACCTTGAGCTTCGCACAGCGATCTGCAGGACTCCCATCAATGATGCGTCCGATTTTATGGGGCACAGCTAAAGAGATTCCCAACAGAAACAGATATCAGGGGCTGTACCAATGCAAGCTCTAGTTTTGAGTCCCAGCCCCACAGGAAACAGTGTAGATTCAGAATTCCTTCTTGTGTCAGTATATTTGCCTTTTGAAATCATAATCATGCCTGTCAAATGTGGTCCTGTGCCTACTACTGAGATCAGAGTTTTTAAATTCAAGTGCTTTGCAGTGACAGGTCAATTCCCAACACACGGACCAGGGCTTCTCCAACTTCGGGCTGTATCATACCACCCCAGGATTAAAAACATAGCTCTTTGGGCCTTAGTCTGGACTTTGTGCATCGGAATGTCCAGGCAGGAGGTAAAGATCATGAATTTTTAATTATCTCCTGCGGAGATTCCAATACATACAGAATTTTGAGAATCATAGACGTAAAACACTGAGCCTGCGGGGCTCACTCTCTGGAGTCAATGATACACAATTTCAGGAAGATACAGTAAGTGCCAGGGATTTAATTTTTATCCTTTTCTATTTTGCAGAGAGGAGAAAACAGGAAAGGCCGTGTTTCTATTGTGAAAGGTTACAGATAGCATACGATAAATATATATATATTTAAATATGGGCTGTGGCAGGCTGGTGAAGAAGTTATGACCAACTCCTCATTCAAACTATTAATCTTCAGTTTAAAGGTTGATGCCGTTTTGAAATCTTACCTCTCTCTTCTTTCTGATTTGATTTATTAAGTGGGGCTGAGATCTTGCTGACACCTGATACACAATGTATTTCATCAAATCTAAGATGCCATCGATGGCACGACACACCTTGATTTTATATGCAAGAAAGGAAAAAGAGCCAACTCTGCCAACTAAACAATGAACACTCCATTGACCCTAAGATGCTCTCTAATTTTTAAGATACTAACCTATTAAAATGGGTATTGTACGAGTGTATGATTTTTCTAGCAGGGTGACTTTTGTTCATGTCAATGTTAGGGTAGCTAGCTGGGGTCAGATATCAATGGTACACAGCGTGCCTATAACCTCCCTCAAGGAGCTTACAGTCTAGAAACCTGTTCCCTTTCCTTTCTTCTTTCAAGACAGGGAGCCCCAGCCAGGATATCACCGCCAAGGACTCTGTTGTGTTGCTCAATGGAAGTCAGGTATTGATTTAATCTGCATAAAGAGGCAAAGAGACACTACCCCATTCATTATGCTCCGGGGTGTCTATTTCTTGAATTCTCAATCTTGCGTATGTGTTACGGTGAAAGGCAGAACATCAGCTAATAACCATGGTAAGGAAGGACAATCAGTGAGTTAATGAACCAGTACCTTGGTCGTATTTCTACTGTGAAAGGTTACAGATATAGCACACGGCAACGTTGGCTGAACCTGTGTCTCTGAAGTGAAACTCAGTATGTTAGAGGCTCAACCACATTTTTATTTACCACAAGCACCAGTGGTTTTAGTTCAGAACACCTTACGTAAAGCATATTCATGATCATCTTAGAATCTATTTAATTCTAGGAGAAATGTAATAAGAACTCATTCATTTACTTATTTTTTTCAATGACATAGGTATTGCAAGTTGTTTCATCTTCAACCATAATTACAATGAACTTTCATTCCTGTTTTTGCCCCCTTTCATATTTAATAGTGTCCTGGGACAATCAATAAATGATCTGGTTTCTCCGACTATAATGTGCATGTTGTTATGTGTCCAGTGACCTTTGCAAAGTTTCCTGACTTCCCCGAGTTTCTGTTTTTCAACATGGAATTGCAATAATATTATTGACCTCACAGGTTGATTCTGAGAATTAAATAAATTATCATATGTAAAGTGACTAGAACACGTAAGACTTGACTTATCAGTATTAAGTTTTCTTTCATTCTTTTTATAGCTATTATTTAAAAAAATACATTTTATTGATTTTTTACAGAGAGGAAGGGAGAGGGATAGAGAGTTAGAAACATTGATGAGAGAGAAACATCGATCAGCTGCCTCCTGCAACACCCCTTACTGGGGATGTGCTGGCAACCAAGGTACATGCCCTTGACCGGAATCGAACCTGGGGCCCTTCAGTCTGCAGGCTGACGCTCTATCCACTGAGCCAAACCAGTCAGGGCACTATTATCTTTTTTATGTTTCTGATATCACTACTGATGTGTCTTGTGCTTGTGTGTAGGCACCAGCTTGAACTCCTTCTACACGGGATAAACCTGTGATACTGCTAAAACCAAAGCAACACTTGCTTAATACAGAGCAATAGCTCCTAAGAATCAACCAGGAAAATTGCTTCATATGGGAAACAGAGATATGTTTTGTGGATTATATAGACACTAGATGAGGCCAAGACTCCTGTTTGTTTTCCTCTGGTTTCACACACACACACACACAAAAAAAAAAAAAAAAAAAAAAAAAAAAGAAAAAGAAAAAGAAAAAAGATGTTGCAGGTTTCTGTAGGAAACACCAACTTGTAAGTTAACGTTTGTTACTCAAAGGGAAATCAGCAAAATACAGATCTCTTCATTATGCACATTGAGCCCTACACACACACATACCCTCCCTCCCCCACCACACACACCAGAGCGAATGCATGTTAATCCTTAACAAATCATGTGAAATACCTGATAGCCTTATCATTGCAAGTTTACAGTGGAAACAAAACAGAGCCATAAAGTGATTAGCAATGTGCCGCCGACCATATAGGCCAACAGGACGAGGACTCCCCGGCCGTCAGATTCCATCGCCTTTGCTCGTAATGGAAGTCCTGCACTGCCTCTCTTGACTTGACAGTCTTCTCCCTCCACTACAGCACGTGCTTCCTGAGCACCTGGTGCTTTTACTTGGTGACTGCACCTCGCCTCTGAGCAGAGAATCACAGACACTTCACCAGTGACCTTGATCCAGGGGAAGTGGGAGGCAGGGACTTGGCTTGATGCAGGTGTTTGCCGCAGCTGTCTTCTGACAGGCAGGTGTGAGGAGGTGAAGCGGGGAGTGGAGGGGAGAGGAGGGGGGAGAAGTGGAGAGGAGGGAAGGGGAGGGGAGGGGAGGGGAGAGGAGGGGAGGGGAGGAGAGGGGAGGGGAGAGGAAGAGCCAGGAAAACTGGGCAGCTCCTCAGAGCCCTTTTAGTTAGGACTTTATACCACTGTGTCATTCCTTTATTTGAAGTCATTTCTTTGGTCTCACATTTGAAATAAAAATACAGTTTAAAGCACATACAAATGGTATTTGGGTGATTTGCTGTTTTGAATTATTCATGCCTCTGCTCCCCTCCATTACTGTAGATCACTTAGAATCTACTGCACATAAAACCCCCAATGTTTCAAAACAAAGCTCTCACACACAATCACAAAATCACACCATTTTATGTGCTCAACAACAATAAAAACAAAAATAGGTTATCATTTGTTAATTTCCAGGCATTGTGCTAAGCACTTATTTTAAATCCTTAGAGCAATGTGTGAAGTAGCTGTAAAAGAGTAATAATCATGCTTATTTTATTGTTAAGAAAACAAATAGGTATCAAAGCCAGGATTCAAACTTTGAAGTTACTCTCTTCTTTTTTGGATATGTGGCAGGTTGAAGGCAATTTGAATTAAGAAGAGTGAGGAAATTACTTGTGAGCCTTAGCTTAGAAAAGCATGCTGCTTGAGGTTTTCAGAGAGTTAATTGTAAACAGACTTATTTGCTTACGATGATCACTCTTAGTTTCAAGGCCATTTAGATTTTATTAGGGTAGGTAGAATAAAAAACCAAGAAAAAGAATGATAACGGAAATAAATTCCCTGGTACTCACATAGAATGATTGAGTGCTTACATAAAATCTGAGTGAGTACACAATTTAAAAGTGTATGTCCACAATTGGAAGTACCCAATATAGTTTTTTTTAAAATGTATTTTTATTGATTTCAGAGAGGAATGGGGAGAGAGAGAGAGAGAGAGAGAGAGAGAGAGAGAGAGAGAGAGAAACACATCAATGATGAGAGAAAATCATTGATTGGCTGCATCCTGCACACCCCCTATTGGGGATCGAGCCCACAATAGCATGTGCCCTTGACTGGAATCGAACTTGGGACCCTTCAGTCCACGGCCGACGTTTTATCCCTGAGCCAAACCAGCCAGAGCCCCAATATAGTTTTAATAAAATTGTTTTCTATTGGCGTTTACTTGAATAAAAACCGTACTTGGAATGCTTGGCAGCTGAAGACAGCCTCACTTTTCTTTTACCAGCATTTTCCTTACACATGTTAGCACATTGAATGCTGATGTACAACAAATCATTGACAAGGGGTGTGCTCAGAGAGGATTCTCTCTGAAAACAAGATGCAGTTCCATTTGCTCAGTTATAAGGTTGAGAGAGCTTGCGACCTAAGTGCTTTCTGTGCATTGCTAATGGAATTACAGAGCATGGAAGAGGCCCTGACCTTGGTTTCTATTCTTGGGATGAATGGTACCCATTAATTCTCTGAGAATTGATGACTAAGGTAACTGCCCCAGTGCAGTCCATTTAGACAACAGGCCTTCCAGACATCATCTATCAGGTAGCAACATAAATCAAGTCTTTGGATCAGGCTTCTTGACACAGTGTGCTTAGGATAGATACACAGATATTTGGGAAGAGTTGCAATATGTCAGACAGCTTTAGACACACTGACATTTTGGAAGGAGACAATGTCTCACTGGTTAGAAATTTCCCTTTAATTGCAAATCACATAAGTTATGGAAAAAGAAACCCATATTTTTCATTCTTTATTTCTTTCTGGGTAAAACACTACTGCACATTTATACTGGAGTGTGTTTTATATTTTCCTTTAGATCAATCGACTCTTTTGGTAGTGCTCAATATAGCACTTGTTTTAGTAGGACTATCAGAGACACTCAGTTGGACTGGATGCTCTCTAAGTTTGTACTAAAGGCCCGGATTCTTTGGGTCTCTGGCCACACCATTACAGGAAACAAGGAACCTCCCCTTTTGCTGCTGGGTTCTCTTCTGGGAGCTTAATGTGGTCTATTCAGGCTACTGGTTAACCAAAGAGTTACTGTGGAGTTCTGTGTTGGGTCAGTTTCCATAAAGAAGATGGATGGTCACCCAAAGGATTTTTCTTGCCTTTTCCTGAATTTTTTAGCTAAAATTTTTCCTGAAATTTTTAGCTATATTTGAGGGAAAGAGTAGTTGATGCCCCATTTTTTTCCATTTCCTTGTTGTTTCATATATATATATATATATATATATATATATATATATATATATATATATATATATATAATTTCAGAGAAGGAAAAACCTGTGACTCATGTTTACATTTAATCATCTCCTTGCTACCAGATCTCACACAGTGGAGTTGTATGTGGAGGAAAGCATTAGGCAGGGAAAGTGGATTCTGCATCAATCATGTCAAACTTACAAATGAGAAGTTTCTAAAATGAGAGTGATAAAAATAAACACTTCAAAGGCAATCAATAGCATAAACTCTCATTAGCTCACAATTTCATTAATTTGTGAAGGTTAAACAACATGCCATTAGCTCCAAAAGGCAAAGGAAGTTAGTTTGGGTTTTGATTCTGTGACCTGATATGAAAAGGGTTGTGTTTTTTTTTAATTGGATGATTCCATATGGTTTTCTTAAAATAATCTGTGAAAATTATTTACTGTCTTGTTTTAAAATTATGCGTTGGGCAGGAGGATCATTTACTCCATCAACAACACATTTTTGCAAAGCAGCTTCAGGGTAATGGGCACAATGTGAGGCCCTTTCTTTACTCAGCAATAAAACAACACATGGTATCAGCCTTCAAGAAACTCACAGTCTAGTTGAGGAGGCCAGGAATAATAAAATAAAAATACTTCACACACAAATGGCGAATCTGTGAGAAAGAACTTCTTCTGTGTAAGAAGAAAGGAGATTACTGCAGACTCAGAGGTGGTAAGAAGAAGAAGGTCATTCTGGGGAGGAGGGAGCATAGTGTCCATAGGCTGAGTAGCAGCTCACTTAGAGAAGAACTCCTGGCGGTAAAGAGGGTTCTATCAAGTCCCTGGAGGAAGAAAGGAGGAGAGGATGCTTTGTAGGTGGGGTCCGTCCTGCCCTCACAAAGACAGCTTTCTTATCTGCGATTCCTGATAAGATGCCTTTCCAGCTCGTCTATGGACACCGGACATCCAGGAACAACAGAACAGTGATTGTCACAAAGTGTTCCTATCTCGTCCATCCCTGGCGAAGAATCCTGTTTTTCTGTCTTCAGAAACCCGAGCCAATTTTTTAATCTGGCTTATTTTCCATCCTTCCTTCCTAGAAGTCGTGAATGAATATGTTCTATGGTGACAAACCCATTCAGCTTGATGTCACTTCCTGGAATGTGACACAGTAGCCTTCAAAAGAGGATTTCTTGGTCATCAGGGGGCGAAGGTGTGGGAAAGGAAACCGGTGTTTGGTATTTTTTTAAACAAATGTGGTAAAATTAAGGAAAAGCAGACAGCATGACTGTTTTCCTCTAGAAGTCTGTGAAATTTAGCTTTCTAAAAATGAACTATCTTCTCTGAGGTTCATAGCCAAATGAGTTGCAAGACCCAAAATCGAGCAGCTGGTGTTTTAAGGACTGCATATTCCAAAAGCGCACTTTCCCCCCAGCACCCATGAGTCATTCTTTTGTGGTTGAACAGTTTCGTTACCCTGCATTTGATAACAGGCAGATGGTCAGAGGGAAGAATGGGAAGAGGGACCCATCATTAGCAATTTGGGAGCCCAGCTGAACTCATGTTTCCAAGGGCAGAAAGCACCATACAGAAAGTATTAACTATGTGACTGGAGAGAAAGAAACACTCCTCAGCCATATCTGATCCTGCATGCTTTTATTTTGCTGAGAGTAAATTGGTAATAGAAAGAAATCTCATTGCATTGGGAATGGTCATTAGCTATCACTCGCTGTTCTACTCTCCTGGAACACGGGTCTGGGTTAAGAGGCTTCTGTTGTTTGGGAAGATTTAGTGGGCTTGTTTGTAGACACAGGGCCAGTTTCAGGGGGTGTGACCTGAGCAGGCACACAGGTCCATGCTCTCCAAAGGGCCTTGTGTTTGGCTTAATGGTCTGCTGTCACCGCCTTGACATTCTCAATAGTTTTTGAACAAGGGCCTCGCATTTTCATTTTGCACCAGGCCCTGAAAATTATGTAATTCATCTTATGTAGATAGATCCGTAATCTATTTGCTCCTTGCATCACCCCATTGTTTTTAGTGTCTGCAGTGGAAGGTGTAGATGAGAATATGTATGGTAAAGCTTCTATGAAAAATCATTACCAGTAGTGGTAGAGACAGAGCAAAAACAATTCCTTTCCTTTGTGGCTGCATTTCTCATTCCCATACACATCACTAGAGGAGGTACTCCAAATAATTTCTGCTAAGTATATTCTCTCTCTTCATCAGCAATTTAACCCATCATGCCACAAATTCATAGGGAATGGGTTTTGCAGATCAGGCTCCCTTCCATTGGTTTTCACAAAGTGTGCCTCTCTGGGTAAGCGGGCGGCGCTCCAGTTGAATCCAGGTATCTTTCTCTTAGGCTGCTTCCTTCTCTTTCTGATAATTTTCCATCACATGTTTCAAGAAGCTATTCTTGGCTATTAGAGTGCTTAATATACTCAATACGTACATCAATTCTCCTGGCAAGAATCTTGCCCCTAACTTGTTTGTTCACAACAGTGCCCACTGCATGCTGGGTGACAATGCAGATTCCTCCAGTTTTGCTATGGGGACATTTGTGGGGCATTCCTTTTTGAACAGTGCCTATTCCCTTGAGGTCTACAATATCACCTTTCTTGTAGATTCACATGTATGTGGTCAAAGGAACAACTCCATGTTTTCTAAAAGGCCTAGAGAACATACAGCGGGTGCCTCTCTTTCCCTTTGTGTTAGTCATTTTTGTGCATTGCTGGAAGATGGTGGCTTGGCTGAACGAAAATTAAAGATCCTTGATTCCTCCCGTTTGGATTCAGGAGGACTAAAAATTACCTTAATTCTCTCATTCTGTTGTGAAAATTATTCTTATGTAACAAGTCACTTATTTTTGAGTCATTCACAAAGCTAATGTTCTTTTTTTCTCTCCTTACATAGACTTTAATATATACCACCACATTTGAAGGAATTTGTGTATTCTTTTGATATGATAATTCCTTCATAAATCTGACAAAAGTCTAGATATTAGAGGGGAAGGAACCAAAGAAACTTCAGAATAGACATGATCCTCAAATCTGAAGTTAGCCAGAAGGGAATGGGTGTGGGTATGGAGAGCTGGAGAGAGAGAATGGAAAGACAGTTTCTAGACACTTAGATTCTGGATACAAAAGCCTTTATCTTCTGTAGAAATGCGTCTCATTTTATTGTATATCCAAGAAGTCACCTTTTACCTTGCTAATTTATAGGTAGCTGGGACATTCTGTTCTTTTTAATATGTTTTGGTCTGAAAGTTGCTATAGAAAGTCTGGTCCCATTAAGTCAAATATCAACCCTACTCAATATTTTTTTGTATTTCTCCCAAAGGCCCTGAAAATGATACACATTTCTATCACTCAGTAAAATCAGCAACCCAGGATTCTTCAGTCATGGAGTAGAAGATGAAATTATGTGTTGCTCAACTTGAATAATTTTAGTGAGTAAAATTGTACAGCTTTTAGCAAACTTTGCATACAAATAGCCAAGTAGCAAGCTGATTCAGTAATAATGGGATAATTAGAGTTATTAATATTAATATATAATAAAGGGCATCTTCTCTGCAGAGCAGAAAAACAAGCTGTCTTACTTCTTTTTACAGTCATAGCATATATATGTATATGCTAATGTATATGACAAAGTTATATACATGTATATACTACTAGAGGCCCAGTGCACAAAATTCGTGCATGGGGGGGGGGTGTCCCTCAGCCCAGCCTGCACCCTCTCCAATCTGGAACCCCTCGAGGGATGTCCAACTGCCCGTTTAGGCTCGAGCCCTAAATGGGCAGTCGGACACCCCTCTCACAATCCAGGACTGCTGGCTCCCAACTGCTCGCCTGCCTGCCTTCCTGATTGCCCCTAACCACTTCTGCCTGCCAGCCTGATCACCCCCTAACCACTCCCCTGCCAGCCTGATTGATGCCTAACTGCTCCCCTACCAGCCTGATTGCCCCCAACTGCCCTTTCCTGCAGGCCCGGTCACCCTCAACTTCCCTCCTCTGCTGGCCTGGTCACCCCTAACTGCCCTCCCCTGCAGACTTAATTGCCCCCAACTGCCCTCCCTTGCAGGCCTGGTCCCTCCTAACTGCCCTCCTCTGCTGGCCTGATCGCCCACAACTGCCCTCCCCTGAAGGCCATCTTGTGTCCACATGGGGGCAGCCATCTTGTGTGTTGGAGTGATGATCAATTTGCATATTACTTTTTTATTAGATAGGATAGTATATTTATACTAGAGGTCCGGTGAACAAAATTCATGCATGGGAGGGGGGTTCACTCAGCCTGGCCTGCACCCTCTCACAATCTGGGACCCCTCAGGGGATGTCTGACTTCCAGTCCCCATGGGATAGGGCTTAAACCAGCAGTCAGACATCCCTCTCCCAATCTGGGACTGCTGCCTCCTAACCGCTCTCCTGCCTGCCTGCCTGATCGCCCATAACCACTCTGCCTGCCTGCCTGAATGCCCCTAACTGCTCTACCTGCCTTCCTGAATGCCCCTAACCACCTGTGCCTTGGCCCTCACCACCACAGCTTTGTCTGGAATGACATCCTGAAGGTCATTCTGCTGTTCAGTCTAATTGGCATATTATGCTTTTATTATTATAGATATATAAAAACACTGATGTGGACCTATTATTTCTAAATTAATGAAAATAAAAACTGCATTCTAAATCTTAAAAGGAAACCAAATATTAGCATATTCTTAGAAATGTGCATTAAAAAATTTAAAATAAAAGACCAAGAGAAAAACAAAAAACAAAAACTTCAAAGTGAATCCCAACATTTTTGAGTGAGGTTTGATCTGGAAGACAAATAGGCCTTTGTTGTGGTACACTTCTCGACAACGAGATTAAGTGGAAGTTTTGGAGAGGGATTTAAAACAACAACAAGCAATCCTGTGTTTGAGGTGTGGTATTACACTCCCATTCCAAACATGCAAATTTACCTTTTAAAGGGTTAGTTGCTCACTTTTATAATGACAAATGCAGTTCCTGAACAAGAGGTTTGTTTCATTAATAATTTATTATAGAGGGCTTGTCAAATTATTACTGGAAAATACTGGATTATTCTACAAAATTGTGTAAAAACCTAAAAATTCATGTCATGATGTAAAAGGGGCAATGTACAAAAAATAATAGTACTATCTTCTAGTGATTGAAAATTTCTTGTGAATAAAACAATTTAATTAAAATAATATATGCACAAATTTAAAAGAAGACAATCAAAATGCTTATAATGAAAAACCTTAGTTTTCTAATTCTCACCACCCTCTCCAATTCTGTGACCAAAGGCTAACATCTTAAATCTTTCAGCATTTCTAATTATATTCTCAGATGGTTATTTCTCAGTTTGTCGACTAGAGTCAATATCTATGTGTCCTGCAAAAGGAGTTTCCCCTTTTCTGTCTTTAAAATGCCTTCCCCACTCATGCCTATTCCTTTCTTCTTCATTAACTACCGTTTTATTGGTGTGTAAGGATGGGAGGAGATAAGCATCTTATCGTTTTAACACCATTAAATAGAAACTAAAGTATCTTTTTGTAAATTTAAATCAGTTGCTGAAATTAATATTTTGGTGTACTAGTTAGGATTTGGAATCTTTTTGGGGAAAAATGATCAATAGTTTATGAGCTCAAACCTTAAAAGTCCTGTTGTCTCCTATAGCCTTGACAGATACACATATAAAAAAAAATCAACTGATTTCAAGAGTTCAGAAAAATGTCATAAAGTGACAATTCATCAACCCCAGGTATTGGGTTAAAATGTTCAATAAAACCACATTTCTTCTTTTTCCTCTGTATCTTGCAACTGCCTGTGGAGACGTCACTCCCAGCCATGCACTTGGCCCTCAGTAACTTCTCAGCAGGCCCCATAGAAATGGTTGATAGTTAACAAGCAGGTGTTGCTGACAAGTCATGTTTCTCATCTTTATGGATGCAGTGCGTTCTATCTCTGCCATCTCCTGTTTCCTTTTATAGCTTCTGAAATTGTGTTTTGTAAAAAGTCACTTGGCTAACTTCACACCATTTCCCTGTTATAATAGGTAAATGTCAAAAGCCATCAGGTGCAATATCAGCTTCCCATTGTATTCCCCTAAGTCCTCTGGTAGATAACAATTTCTTGCAATATTTTCTTAATGTAAATGAAAACAGATACTAACCCAGGCAAAGATCCCTCCCGAGCCAGCTGTCCTTTTCAATATGTTCTCCAGATGATTACATGAATATTTATTGGTTCTTCATTTTCTCACAGAAGCCAGCGTTCCACTAACAGGGTATATCATGTTTTAACTTGAAATAATGCAAATTTTGCAGGACTGGATAAAACTCAATATGAATAGTCCCCCAAGCACAGTGTTCAGGAGCTCAAAGATCTTGATCAGATGTTAACTTTGAAAACAACTTGCAGCGTGACCTCCGAATGGCCAAATAAATCATGTCAGAGTTTTCTTACTTGAAAAGTGAGACCATCACTGCATATGATTTTTCTTATTCTTATACAAATACTAGAGGCCCGGTGCACGAAATTCGTGGACGGAGCGGGGTTGTCCCTCAGCCCAGCCTGTACCCTCTCCAATATGGGACCCCTCAAGGGATGTCCGACTGCCCGTTTAGGCCCGATCCTAAACTGGCAGTCGGACATCCCTCTCACAATCCAGGACTGCTGGCTCCCAACTGCTTGCCTGCCTGCCTTCCTGATTGCCCCTAACCGCTTCTGCCTGCCAGCCTGATCACCCCCTAACCACTCTGCTGCCAGCCTGTTTTCCCCCAACTTCCCTCCTCTGCCGGCCTGGTCACCCCTAACTGCCCTCTCCTGCAGGGTTGATCACCTCCAACTGCCCTCCCTTGCAGGCTTGGTCCCTCTCAACTGCCCTCTCCTGCTGGCCTTCTTGTGGTGGCCATCTTGTGTCCACATGGGGGCAGGATCTTTGACCACATGGGGGCAGCTATATTGTGTGTTGCAGTGATGATCAATCTGCATATTACTCTTTTATTAGATAGGATAGAGGCCTGGTACAGGGGTGGGGGCCAGCTGGTTTGCCCTGAAGGGCATCCCGGATCAGGTGGGGGTTCCCTTGGGGTGTGGGGCGGCCTGAGCGAGGGGCCTGTGGTGGTTTGCAGGCTGGCCACGCCCCCTGGCAACCCAAGCAGAGGCCCTGGTATCTGGAATTTATTTTCCTTCTACAATTGAAACTTTGTAGCCTGGAGCGGAGCCAAGCCTGGGGCTCCCTCCAAGGCCGGCAGCCATTTGTGTTGGGGTTATAATTGAAACTTTGTTGCCTTAAGCGGATGGGCTGGGCCAGGGTGTGCAGAAAGCTTTGCTTCCCCTGTTGCCGGCGGCAACCCTGGCCTGCTCTCTCAAGCTCCATTCTGCCGCCATTTGTTTGAATTTGTTTACCTTCTATAATTGAAACTTTGTAGCTTGAGTGGAGGCTTAGGCCTGCCAAGGGCAGGCGGAAAGCTTGGCTTCCTCTGTTACCTAGGAAACCTTGCTCTCTGTGGCTGTAGCCATCTTGGTTTGGGTTAATTTGCATACTCGCTCTGATTGGATGGTGGGTGTGGCTTGTGGGCGTGGCTTGTGGGTGTGTCAGAGGTATGGTCAATTTGCATATATATCTATTATTAGATAGGATTGCATGTTTTAACTTTATCTGGAATTTCTGCTCATGTGTATTTTCTCACATCCCTTGGACTTTAAAGTAAGCATATGTTTTCATTTTTACTAAGCAGACATATGTCTCCATAATAATTTCACCTGAGATCATCATCATTAGATGGTTTTTATTAGTTTAATATGAGAAATAAATAAAAAAAAGAAGTGCTGAAGAGCCTCAAAATGTATTTTGTTCAGAGTGAAATACCAATTACACTGTAGAGGGAAGAGACCAAAAGTGAAAAAGCACTTAACTGAAAAAATAAAACAAGGATGACAAAAAAGCACATGAAAAGGTCCTCAGCATCATTGGTCTTTAAGGGGATAAATGCCAATTAACACCAAAGTGAGATACCACTAGACACCTCTTAGAATGGTTAAAACAAAAACAAAAACAAACAAACAATAAAAAACCCCACAGAGCCTGAAAGTAACAATACCCTAAGGATGTGGAGCATTTGGAGTCTACAGAATGGTATAGCCACCTTGGAAGTTGGTACCATATGAACCAGCAATCCCACTTCTAGGTGTCTAACCAAGTGAAATTGAAACCTGTTTTCACATAAAACCTATTTGAAAAGTTTATAGGAGTTTTATTCATAATCATCAAAATTAGGAAACAACCCAAATATTCTTCAATTAGGGAATGGATTAAAAAACGATGGTACATCCACACAGTGGAATACTATTCAGCAATTAAGAGGAACCCAATACTGACACCTGAAACAACATGGATAAATCTAAAATGCATTATGCTAAATGGAAGAAGCCCGACTAGACTCATAAGGCTACACACTGTATAATTCCATTTCTACAGGAAAAGGCAAAACTATAGACCAGAAAGCAAAGTCGTGGTTGCCAGAACTGGGGGGTGAGTGAGGGGTTGACTTCATTATTATATAACTAAACGTTTATCAAAAATCACAGACTATAGGCCAAAAAAAGTAATATTTAGTATATTTAATTAAACATTAAAAATGGTAGCTGGGACAGAGCATGAGAGGCCAGGCTGTGCCAGGGAGCTTGGAACTTTACAGCCAAAGGAGAAGTCTTTAGGGAATAAATAGGTAAATGTCAAAAGCCATCACCAATGAATCAGGAAAGCTAAGTGATATTGTTGGTTGTTTTAGAGGGTACCATTGTGAGGTGAAGGGTGGACTGAAGGATGAGAGGGCGGGAAGAAGGCTGGAGGCAGGGCACCTAACTGCCGTTACAATGCTCCAGAGCTCTGCAGCCCCACTGGGGATCGAGCCTGCAACCTGGGCATGTGCCCTGACCGGAATCAACCATGACCTCTTGGTTCATAGGTCGACGCTCAACCACTGAGCCACACCAACTGGGCACCGGGCAAAACTTTTGAGCTATGTACTCTTCTTTGCTTATTGGATGATTCTTCTGTCACAATGAGTCCATAAATATACATTTTTGTGATGAACAGTTTCAGAACAGAAGGTTTTGGGCACTTCACCCTTGAAAGCAGATGGGCTCATCAGGTGCCCAACATCTGGGCATGTTTGTGGAGCAAACCTTTGCCTGGCTTATAAAAATCAGATCTGGAAGAAATCAAACTGGAAAATGAAAATGCCAAGAGCAGCCCCCACTATTTAGTTAATATTTTTGGCACTGCATATATCGTAGGAATGCCCAGTGAGTATCACTGGAAAACGCTGACTGATTAACCCGGAGAAATGATTCCTACCACACACTGGCAATAGTTTGTCTGCGAAAACAATCCAGCTTAAATTTCAAAGTCATTGCTGGTCCAATAAAAAGGGTTTGGTGTGGCAGGAAGGACTGGGTAGAGGGAATCCCCGAGTCCTTGGCAAAAGCTGGGGCTCAAAAAGAAACGCTCTTTACTCCAGTTGAAATGGGAAAAAGTATCCCCTAATAGCACTCTTTGAACATCGCTGAAAAATGATGACAAATAACATCACTGTGTTCAGTTAACAACATGCTTTTAAAGTGGTTGTGTATATGGAACCAGCTTTTCTTATGTAGCTGATTGTTGGGAAAAAAAGAAGAAAAAAATAAAATTACAGAGAATTGAACCCATCATGAGACCCTGAATAGATTATAAAGATAATGTGTCTTCTGAAAAAGTGACCTGCAGGCTTGCAATTTGTTTGAGCCCCCCTAGGAGAGTGACGGGCATTTCCCACTGGGGAAGGGTGATTCTGCCTGAAGCCCGGGCCGTCTTCACAGTTGCACGCTCCCTGTACCATCCAGCGAATAACAAGAAGCTGCAGGACACAAACCCAGAGGGAACAGCCACTGATCACCCACTTCTGAGACTTTAAGACAACCGAATAGCTGAAGGTAAGAAGATATCTACACATTCACCTTCCGCGGCTGCCTGGAGAGTCTTTGAACACAATAATAAAAACCCTCTTGAAAAACGATTCCCTAGTGGGAAAAACTCATGATTTATGAGCTCCATTCAAACAATAATAAAAATGGTCCAGGATTCTTAAAAAACGCACTGTGAACACAGATTTTTTTTCGATAGGTTGGAGTTCTTCTCTTCTTGAGAACAAATACGAATGGTGGTGCTTCTCTGTAGGTTTATTTTTACAATGTAATGATCTTTAAATTTGTTAGTGCTGTGAGAATGAAATGTTTCCATGCGTCTTTCCATTTTAATAGAGGCTTCGAAGTTCAGATATCACAGTACTCAGAGTTTGAGGCAAAATCTTTTCTTGTTTGCCTGTCTGCTTAGTGGTCGGGCCTAGGCAGTCAGGTTTAAATTTGGGAACAAAACTAATCATGCTTGGGATGGAAAAAAAATGGAACTTAATCAATAGGTCCCATTCATCCTGGTTTTAGTTGGGTAGGATCCTAAAAAGAAAGAATGTGATTCAGAAGTTGTTCACTTGGAACTGAAATGGGCTGCTTTGTGAATGAAGGTTGTGAAAGGAATAAATAACTTGAAGTAATACTTTGTATTAAGGAGCTTGGGCTGCCGTCCAGACCCTCCTGTTTAGGACAATATAATTATCGCTGAGGTGGTGCTCACACAGATGGATGGCGATTCCAGGAACAGTCAGTGCCAGATGAGGTGAATCAGAGAGCATCCCCAGGACAAGGGCTTTGCAACCCAGATGCTTCCAACTTCCTTCTGATTTCCGGGGCTGCCCAGAGGCACAGAGACGGGCCCCTGAGCCCAATTTCTTAGAGGGCCCTCTCACTTAAGACTTCACCACGCCCTGAGCTGACTATTGAATCACTTACTCAGGCTGAGAACAACTGATGAGAAGTCTGTATTCTGGAACACTGCTCTAGTTCCATTTTATCATAGTGTGATTTCCCATGCTGGCAAGGACCAGCTTGTACAATTCCTCCCCTTCCGTCAGTGCTTTTCAACTGGTGTGCTGCGAACATTTTTCAAACATGCAATACCTTACTATTTAGTCAGGGGCACTGACCTCTTTTCCCTTAGATTGTCTAACAAAAATATGACAACAGCCAAGACAATGTGAGTGCCTTGTCTTAAACCAGAAATATATAGAACATATAATAGAGTTGCATCTTATTAGTCACGTCATATAATAAAGTTTCGTCTGACTGGTTAATTCTTGGTACCAGAAATCTATATACGAGTATGGGCAACTGATTTTTAAAAATGCCACTTTGGAGCCAAAAGGGGTAGGTAATTACTATTTTTTTTTTGGTATATTAATAACAATTATACCTATTTTTTTGTCAGATAGGCAAAATATGTAATCTATTTTTGGATGTGCAGCAGAATTTTACTAATTAGTTTTACAATTTAATAATCTTTAAATTTGTTAGTGCTGTGAGAATGAGATGTTTCCATGTGTCTTTCCATTTTAATAGAGGCTTCAAAGTTCAGGTATCAAAATACTCAGAGTTTGATGCAAAATCTTTTCTTGTTTGCCCGTCTGCTGAAATGGGATGTGCCAGAGATGACGATGGTTGAAAATCGCTCCCTGAGCGATCCTCGGTGGTGTTGCCCGTTCACAGAGATACGTCTTGCTGCCTTTGAGGGGTGTAACGCCGGGGTTAGGTGCAGGGAAAGTCAGAGCAGCACGTGTTCACACTTTCACTTTCACGAGCACAGTGCCAGGTCGCTGTGTGAGGGTCCCATCCAATCCCACCGACACAACTTATGTGACAAACCCTTCAAAAGCGTGCTCCCAGGAGCTGCGAGGGGTCCACAGGAATGTCACCATGTCTGGCCCTTAGGGAATTTCTTTAGGGGACACGAAACATAGAGACATTACGAGTAAAATGGCAATACTAGATAATAATAACAGACATGGTAACAGACGGGAAGCCAGGGAGCAGTCGACAATTAAGGGGTTTACAGGCAAGAATTCCACATAAGAATGAATGAGATGACTTGAGGGAGAACATGGAGGGGTCAGGCAAAGTCTAAGCCAGTGGTTCTCAACCTTTCTAATGCTGCGACCCTTCAACACAGTTTCTCATGTTGTGTGACCCCCAACCATAAAATTATTTTCGTTGCTACTTCATAACTGTAATTTTGCTACTGTTAATGAATCATAATATAAATATCTGTGTTTTCAGATGGTCTTAGGCATCCCTGCTAGCGGTTAACCCACAGGTTGAGAAGCGCTGCTGTAGAGCCTAAGACCATCGGAAAACACAGATATTTACATTACGATTCATAACAGTAGCAAAATTAGTTATGAAGTAGCAACAAAAATAATGTTATGGTTGGGGGTCACCACAACATGAGGAACTGTATTAAAGGGTCGCAGCATTAGAAAGGTTGAGAACCACTGGTCTAAGAGATTAAGAGATTTCCGAGCTAAGTGTGAGAGACGTTTACCGTTTGGGCAGTAGCCTTTTCCTCACTGGGGTGCTGTGAAAATTCAACACAAGGTAAGATTCTTAGCACAGTGCCTGGGAGAAAGCTTAATAACATTTATTATTAGGTCAGAGGAGACATTCCAAGTGGCAGAAGGCAAAGCATGGACAGGGGACAGAGAGCAAAAGTTGTCCTCGGGGGTAAGTAAGGAACCCAGCTTCGGTCGAAGGGAACTGTGGGGAGCTGTTGGTAAAGAGTGGGTGTGTCTACATTACCCAGGGTCTTGGATGTCAGAGAGGCCTATTTGAATTTTACCCTGTGGATATTTTTTCAGGGTGTTATGATCAAGGACTCGTTATGGGAAGATTGAATGGTACTTAGGAAGGGCTGCCTCCCTTGATGCATGTTGGATCATTAGCGACTGCACTCCACTCCCACCCCAGCCCCTGGCTACCTCCTGAAGCAGAAAGAAAGTCACTCTCATGCACGTGAAAAGATTGATTTGATTTAAAATATATGTAGGTCAGTACAGACTAGGAACACAATCTTATCTCTTTTGTATATGCTGATTTTCCAGAAGATTATGAAGACATTTGCTTATTTTATGGTTTTATGAGTTCTATTTAGGAGCCAGATATTTGGGCCAAAGCTGGCATTTTATGTAGTGCTGCCACCCCCCCGCCCCTCATTTCTTCTGTTATAAAAGCACTCACATTAACGGTGTGGTGAGACCATCACGCCTCCTGAATGAGCTACTACTCTCAGCATAAAGCTCCGAGCAAAAGCACCGTGTCCTTGAAAGACTCCAAAGCAGAGATTCACTTAAGGCGTAAGGGGATAGTATGTGTCACAAGGCTGGTTCAGAATTCTGAAAGGAAACTTGCTTTTGAAAACCCACGAGAAATAGAGAAATCAGTGAGACTCACTTCGTAATTCTCATGTTCCACTGCATGGGCGTAACTTGAGTGATTTTCTAGCAATGACTTCTGGAGTTTACAATGACTTAGAAAAGGTCAAGGTCCCAGCATCAGCACCAATTGCACCAATTACCTGTGTTTTTTAAGGGGATCAATGAATACACCTCAATAGGGAGGCTTGAAGAAAATCCACCGCCACAGCCCAAACCAGTAAAATATAAGACGAGGTGCTTATTGGTTGCCCACATTGAGGCTTTACTTTAGGGCAAAACTTTGTAACTATGGGCCATTAAAAGAAATGTGCCACTAAAGGTTACAAGGTATGGAGACAGGGTCTGCATCCTGGGGAGGGTTGGGTGAGGTGTGGGGGTAAAACCCCCTGGGGAAGTTGCCTTTCTGCCTCCTGCAGCCTCATTTGTTTTATTTCTCTGTGTTATAAAAACGCTATGATCTTACAAGTGTGCCAGGCAGTGACAAAAGGAAGAAAACACGGCCTCAAATTGCTTTAAAAGGGGAGCTGGTTTAGTGCTGCTAAGTGTTTGTTTCAGATCATTTCTTGACAGCGTTACAGATGAACACAAGAATTGAAAGTGTTAGGAGCCATCTTTAAAACAAGATAAAGAATGAAAGCTTAAAGTAATAGTGTAAGCCAATAAAAAATATAGACCCAGGCCTGAGACTGACCCAAAGCTCTGTACGCACAGACAAAACTAAACCAATAGCTTATTTTTCATGCTGAATCCTGGCACGAGATATTTTAGAGCTGGAAGAGGCCATTCAGACTATTTTCCCTTATATTGTAGGTGAGGAAGGGGCACAGAAGACCAAGTGACTTGCTCAGGAACACCACAGTGAGTGGGCTTGCTATCCAATGCACTATTTAATGTAAAGATCCTGTATTAGGTCAAGACTATAGAAACGTTGGCTTTGGTTCTAATTTGTACCTCCCCTAAGTTTAAGTGACTTTTCATTGGCTGAATGGTTGGTGATAGGAGTTTTGGTGAGAAAAAAAATCTTTATCTGCTTCACTCCTTGTTCAGTTTTATCTCATCTTTTCTTAAAAGGTCCTAAAAGACCTGCTAGCTGCACTTTTGAATTTCTCGAATAACTTTGAACCTCCAGAACCTATGGACATCACCAAGGACTTTGAGAGAGTCATCAGGGCATTTTACCGAAGAGGATGAGCTCTCTCCTAGAACACTGGATTGCCACGGGCCCTACAAAAAGTCAGCAATGACCAAGTCTGTGCTCCAATCTTTGCCAAAGACAGTGCACACATGGAAACAAAGATCTGCAGCACCAGCATGGAGCTGAAAGATGGTCAGAAGCCAGCAGTGCGCTGGCCAGTGATGTGTTTACAATAAAGACACAGAAATGGAGTCAATGCTGTTAGGACAACAGGAATGAAGGAAGGAAGGGTTGACATGATTGCTCCCCTATTGTTGACTGCTGAGATTTCGGCCTGAATATGTTCTACCTCACAGTGCTTGTTGTGTGCCTGCATCTACGGGTATAAGTTCCCTCCCAGGTGCCAGCCTCTACCATGTGGGTCCAAGCTGCCCATGTACGTCTACCCCATACATTTTGACATAACCTTCCTGACAAATTACAGAAAAGCAGGTGACTAAAGTGCCACTTTAATGCCATCATTTGTGCCAAAGTACTTCTTGGGAACATCTGGTGGGGGGTGGGGGAGAGCAGGAAGTACCTGTAAGGATCAGGTTACAATTGTGCAATAAAACCTACATATCAGGACTCAGCCTTGAGCTGGGGATACCCAAAGACCAACCTGTCACCCCCACTGCCATGGCCAAAAGGACACTTTTATAGAGCAGGCATTCCACCCACTGGGATTCAGAAGGCTACCCGAGCCTTGTGTCCTGTGTACACAGACTTTTGTGAGAGTGACAACACTTCTCATATACCAAAGGGTCTAGGTTTTGCGAAGCTTCTAACATGGCTCCCAATATTCTGTTTACCAATAATCTGGCAATGAACATCTTTGTTTGAATCTTTTTAAGAATTAAAAAGTGCAGTTTCCTGTTACAGTTTACTCTTATCCCAGGCTCCATTCTGCAAACCACTTTGTTTTCCCGTGGGTCCAATTTTAAGGTCTGAAAAAATACGTAATATTTTGGATAATGGGACAAAAACGCTCAGGAAGCTTGCTTATTCTCACTTTAAATCAAGAAGGCTATTCCTGCACCTGGCATAGAAATCTTCTTGCTCCAGACAATAATTGGCCTCCTGAGTCACTGGCTTTGGAGGGTAGTGTGCTGTTTAATTACATTAATTGATATAAAGAAAATTTCCTCTTTGTTTTCTGGAGAAAGAATGTGTTTTTTTTTTTAGGGAAAAAAGGTGAGGCTTTGGTAAAGAGCCCTATGAAATGGCAGGCAATAGTAACCCCCAAATTTCGCCTCCCAAGTTCTCAATTTGTTAAACATCTGGCATCGCCGGCAGAGTTGGCCCCTGTGCTGAGGAAGCTATGGACGGTGACTCTCTGTGCGCAGGGTGGGAGGTTTACATTGGGCTCTTCATCTCCCCTCTCTGAGGTGCTGTGTTTGCAGGAACATTCTCATAGGCACAGCTTTGAGCTTGAATTTTGATGTTTCCCCTGACTTTTGTAGTTGATTACCTAGTGAATTCTGGGGAGACTCCCAGCCTGAAGCCTCAGCAAGGGCACCTTCAGCGGGACTGGCGAGGCTGCCACTGCTCTGTCCCCACTGCTGACCTGGGCGGCAGGGGGTGGGGGCTGGGGAAGACCGCGCTCCCAGAAGACCGGCATCTGGGGAGGGGAGCTGGCTCTCAGGGATGCTCATCTGCTGCCCAGATTTTGCTGCTCTGGGCTCTCCCTGAGCTGTGCTATCTAAGACGAGTAAGCTGCAGGGATGAGAAGACAATCCACAGCAGGGATGGTGATCAGGAGAGCACAATGATATATTTGGTGCCTCGAATATTCTAGGCACTTCCATGTACCCTCACAGCAACACTATGGCACAGGTATTAAAATGATCCTCTGTTTACAACTGAGGAAACTGAGGCCCAAAGAGGTCATGTATCTTCCTCAAGGTCACACAGCTGATGGATGATGAGCCAGGTTTCACATCCAGGCAGCATGATTGTAGCTCCTGGCTGTTAACCGCACCACTGCCTTGCCTAAGGGTGATGGCGTGCTCAATGAAGGCATAACAGCATTCTGCCTGCCAATGGAAAGGCTTCAAGCAGCCGTGAGAAAAACCACATGTGTGTTCAGGATCCTTGGGCTCAGGGAAGACACCAAGAGGAAAATGACACAAACCCTGAGAATGACCGTGACTCCTGAGAACCTGAGAGCATCATGCTCTCCTGGTCTCCCAGAGCCCCCGAGAGGTGACAATGGAGAGGGGGCACAAGGAAGGCCCCTTTCCATTCATGAGGCACTTAGCACTTCTTTTCAAAATTACAAGTTCAAAATTATTGCACAAGTATGAAACAGCATCAGGTCCAAGAACCTTGTAGGTGCATGTGGCCAATTATGTTCTGTAAATGCCACCTGCCATCAGTGTAATCACTGCTCTTCCCACAGAACATGGGGCAACCTGCCTTTCAAATGCCTTACGTTGAAAAGAAATAAATATGAGAAAAAGGAAGCCAGGAGGCATCATGAACTCCAGAATGTATTTCCACTCTCCAGGGTGATGTAAAATAATGCCATTTTGAAAATGGCTAGAATTACTCTTTTGAGGTATAATGTCACTTGGTCGGAAGGAAAAATTCACATGTTGATTGTAAGCATTTGTACCTGTTGTTTTCCAAATCTACCTACGTATGAATTTTATTTGCAATAGAAAAAGCATTTGTGGTTTCTTTATGAAATAAGTGCATGCGTGTACACACACATACACTCCCCTATACATTCAGCTACAATACTGTCACACCGCAAATAAAGCTGAGACCCTAAGAGTATGCTTAACACTTTCATTGCGGCAGTACATTTATTTTCATTCCACCTCTTTATATATCCTTCTCCAATAAGTTATATGAGTGACTGGAATGGTTACAAAAGTTCTCTGTAAACATTTTCTCCGAGTATAAATTACTGGAAGACTGTTTATATAATTTATGAAAATCTTTAGTCTTGTGTCCTTTTAATCTTGGTGAATCCATTCTACTGTCAGAATTCTGCTTTTGCTCTCCGCATTAAGGTTGAATTTATTTCTTCAGCTTATCACGAAGAAAAAGAGAAATGGAACTGCACTTTCACATGGATGTCATTTAGCTTCTGCACATCCTCACCGAGGCTTAATGCTTCTCTAGTTTTCACTCTTGAGTTTGTCAAAGCTAAAGCTAATCAGGGTAATTCTCTCCATTTAGTTCTGGTGGTGTTTTGATAACATTAAGTTTATCATAAAAAGTTCTTATTCCTTCTAATGCTTTTATTTCTTGAGTATTGTTTCATGCACACACCTCTCTCCCCAACCATGTGCTGGAAACAACCACAATTTATAAGAATTTTAGGCACCACATGACTCAATTATTTTTTCTCTTAATGCTCTCTATTCTGGTGTTTGTATCCACAACATTATGGGCTAAATGACCTCAGCGTTATAAATGAACAAGTGTTCCCATCGCCTCTCTGTCCTGGCTGCTGAGGAACTTCTGAGTAGGACTGCTGAAAGGAAAACCTTCAAGAACGCCTTTGTATCTGCAGAGGTGATTGACTGGAAGAAAAATATGACCTGTGATTGTCACCTGTTGGGCAGAATCACGGAACCTTAGATTTGAAGGAGCCCCAGGAGGTGAAGTCCTCTATTTCTCCCGCCTATGCTGCTGCTACACAAGGAGAAGGCGCTGCTATCCCTGGACCCACAGGGCTGTTTTAATGGCTCCTAATGGCTTTGTACTTCCACTTTTTTAAAAAAAATATGTCTTTATTTATTTAAGAGAGAGAGGAGGAAAGAGAGAGAAACATTGATGAGAGAGAACCATCAATTGGCTGCCTCATGCACACCCCGTATTGGAGATAAAGCCTGCAACCCAGCCATATGCCCTGACCTGGAATCCAATTGCAACCTCGTGGTGCATGGGGTGATACCCAACCAACTGAGCCACACCTGCCAGGGCATGTACTTCCACTGTTGCTCCCTTCTCACAATTTCATTTTCCACAGGCAGCTGGGCTCATCTTTTAAAAATATAAATCAGATTTCTGTCCATTGATTAAAACCCTCCAGTGGCTCCAATGATTAGACCACAATCCAGACTTCTTCCCGTGGGCGTATGAAGCCCCTCGCCCTGGCTCCTGCCCAGCACTCTGGTGTCCTGCCCCGTCCCTGTCCCCTCGGCCACAGCCACCGGGCTTCTGTGTGTTTCTTCAATGCTGAGCTCCTTCCCACCTCAGGGCTTCGCGTAGACTGCTCTCCCTGATCCCCTGCCAACCTGGTTTCATCCTATGGCCCAGGCGCACCCCTCCCCTTACACCAACACTCCCACTTCACTCTGTTTTATTTTCTTTCCAGTTCAAAATGAGTGAGGAGCTTCTATGGGCGTGTTGGATTGTGGTCTTGCATTCGTCCTGAGCCAAAGGTCAGCAGCATTTGGCTAATTAGTGTTCAGGATGCCTTCTCTGTGCCCACAGCCTGTGCCTTTCCGGCGCCCTGGCATGCCTCCACCAGGCCTCCCATCTGCTTGTCAGCATCCCCACCACCAGAACAAAATAAAACAAAGCTCTCCTTCAAAGGCAGGCAGAGCGGTCACTTACTTATAGTGGATCCGGACTCAGGCCTGTTCAGGGAGCTGATGATGACGAAGCCGAAGCCCTCGTTCTCTTTCCGGTGAATGACCACGTCGCTGGTCTGCAGGCTGTGGGAAGCGAAGCCTTCCGGGGGAGAGGCGCTGCCGCTGGGGGCGGCGTGGTTGCTGTTGGTGTAGGTGGCGTAGTCACTGCGTGGAGAGCTGTGGTGGGTTGACACGGAGCCTGGACTCCTCCCGTTCTCCGGGCAGGGCTCCCCTGGAACAACGTAGAATAGAGGCACTTGGTTATTTAACAAGGGCTCGGTGAGTGCCTCCTGTGGACTGGGCACTGTTCTAGGTACCAGCATTGGGACAAGATTGGTTCACTGGCTTCTATTCCCCCCAGAGGTGCAGAGCCCAAACCCCTCAACTTCCTAACTGTTTGCATTTTCCCCTTGTTAAGACTGCAGCCCCCCAGGACAATGTCTAGTGATAGATAGCGAGCTTCTTAGTTGCATAATAATAATTGATCACAGAAGATCATAAGACAAGTGGACAGAATCTCAAATGATACTGTGAACACGAATTGCTTAAAGAGCTTGCGAGAAATATCTTCAGAGTCCACACACGGCAAGTCTTTTCAGTCGATCTAGGGAAGACTGGGCCCAGGAATCTGGGTGCAGGGTTCAAGGTCACACTTTGAGAACTGCTATTGTAGAAACCTTGGAAGTGGGGCTAACAGCCCAGGGGATGTCTCTGTAAAGTGACCTATCATCATTTTACTAAGGAGCCATGGTTTTATTTAATTTTGTGATGTTCTGTTAGCCTGGGTGTGTTCACTTCCTGCAGGTAGGAAACATCCTTCTTAAAGTAGTTTGCTTACTCCAGGATCTGACCATGTTATCAGGCTAAGGAGCAATGAATTCTGAATCATTAAGGGAAGTGTTGGAGGCCTGGCTCATTTACATTCTGTATTATTAAAAAATACACTCTGTTATCAATCAGATAAACCAAATCACTACTTCCACGAGAAAGCAAGCATATTCATTCACAGAGACAAGTGATAGAAAGTTGGCAGCCAAGAGAAGCTAGTTTTTAAAATGAAAGTGGATCTGTCATCTAGAAAGAATGTTGTCATTTCAATTTAATATCTAGGTAATGGTATCTTGGTTAAAAGAGCTGAAGTGGGCACCTAGAATACTGTAATTAGAAAGAAAACTGTTTCATCTCCATCTTACAATATAATTAGTGTACTAAAAAGACATTATGGAACAGAGGGATATGGAAAAGAATCACAATTAATGATTTTTTTGGGAGGGGTTGCTAGATATGGTCTCCTATTTAGAAGTCTGGAAAGTGTCTTGTATAGCTAGTTAAAAATAATTAGCAAAAGCTTCAATGAAAGCTCTTAACTTTATAAGCTGCAATTCCATTCTGAAATGGAAAAATTAGGGAGAAAGAATAGACTATAAGAAAGGTTCTGTTACACAGATACCTGAAGGAAAAGAAGCTGCATTCATTCATATACCCAGATTAAAAATGGCCTTATGAAAAAGATTTACTTCTTGTTTGTAATTACTGAATAAAATCTAGGCTGCTGTTTATTATCATTTGATAAATTTGATTTTGGGGTAAGATTTAATTAATCAGGCTTTAATAGGAGGAAACAAATGGTTGCTTTACATCTGTAAGAAATGTATTAAAGTCATAAAAGAACAAAATGTCAATGTCAAAGCCTTTCCCTCCTTTCTATCAAATTAAAACTGCCTATAAAATGTACCCTCTCTGCTAGAAAACATCACCCAAAGTCACGCAGTTATTGTCTTGGTGAAGCACATGTCCTTTATCAGTCCTTCTACGCGCTGGAAATAAAGTGATTAGAGATAGTCAGGAAGAAGAAAAACAAACAATTATTATGCTGCAACATTAAATTGAAAATCTCCCCGAGTTATTGGACCAAATCAGTAACTAAATGTCATAGGCAGTGACAAGAGAGATCTCATTTTCTGGCTGTCATATTTTAGGGGGTTGAGAGCTTGGTTGTCAGTAAAACAGCAACAAAGAAAAATTATCTGTCTTTGCAATAAATGGCTGGGAGTGGCTATGCCTCAGGTTCTTGGGAGAGAAAGGAAATCCTGGACTAAGTCAACGTGAGTGGTGAGTGGCCCCTGGGTAATTACATTAACAGGACACTTTTCTATTGCTGTTGGCTTTCCCTGTCAACGTCTAGAACCAAGTTCTTTATCTTTAACAACATGAAGACATTTAAAGCCAGGGTGTGAAGACTTCCAATGACTGATTTTGAGGAATGGAGTTGACTCGACATCATTTTTTCTACTCAGCTGGCTCTATGTCCACATGACACTCTTCTCTCCAACAACCCTTCCTGGTGTAGGGCATGGACATCATGGTTTTAGAATAATGTAGTAAAATGTCACAGAGTGACTAAGTGCCATGTGCATGTTTTTAATTCTCTAACTTCCTGACTCATCTTTTTGTCTCACACACAAATGAATGTACAGAATTCAGTCACTTAGTATCTACGTAAGTCAGATAATCAATTTTTAGATTAAGCTTCTGTTTTGTCCCAACCAGTTATACTGGAGATCATCATTGGCTGACTGGGAGAAGGCCTCCATTTGGGAAGGCTGTCCAGGTGAGATGTTTTTTTAAAAAAATATATATTTTATTGATTTTTTACAGAGAGGAAGAGAGAGGGATAGAGAGTTAGAAACATCGATGAGAGAGAAACATCGATCAGCTGCCTCTTGCACACCCCCCACTGGGGATGTGCCCGCAACCAAGGTACATGCCCTTGACTGGAATCGAACCTGGAACTCTTGAGTCCGCATGCCGACACTCTATCCACTGAGCCAAACCGGTTTCGGATGGGTGAGATGTTTTGACTAGAACAGTCAGCTCCTGGCCAGCAGACCCATTTATTCCAGGCCTATAGTTGTTAGAATTAACTGTCAATGTTGTAAAATAGGCAGATTTTACAGAAATCTGGATTTCCAGTTTCTCTTGAAATACTTGGTAGTGATTACTAGAGCTGGGGTATACAGTTTGCAAGTCATCACAGTCCCAACTCTTCCCCAATGTCTCTTGCAAATTCCTGAACCCATAGAGTGAGGGGTATGCAGGGCCCAAGGGACTCGTTCAACGGGAGGCTTTGTTTCTCTTCTAGATCACACACTGGGTGCCAGGACTCCAGGACACCAAACAGACCTTGCCTGCTTCCGGGGTATACTGGGCCTTTTTTTTAGGACTGTCCCCCAGAAGATGACAGCACCGCAGATGCACGTGTCTTGTGTTGGAGCATGGACAAGGCAGTGGGGTTTGTATGTGGACAGAGTGTGGACATGGGGGCTGGAGTGTCCACATGCATGTGCACCTTCAGGGGCCTGATGGAGCAGGGCAGCCTAGGCTGTGGCTGTGCTGTTAGGAGCTGGCCTACCTGCAAGCACTTGTGTTGGTGCGCTCCTGGTTTACACTCACCAAGGCAGACAACTTACTTAAATGGGTGACAGGCTGGTAGACAAAGAATAAGAAAATGTATTTTGAATTGACAAAAAGTGTAGTAACTATGACCAGGGAATCCACCGGCTCCCTAAACACTGGCTAAACTTCCCACCCCGCTGTCAGGAAAGCCTTCCCTTTCTCGGCATTAGGACAGGAACTGGACGGTCCCGTAGATGTTGGAGAAAAGATACTGGTAGCGTTAAGGCGGACTCTAATATGTTTTGATTAAGTCATAAAACGTTCACATCAGTTCTAGATTTACACTTTAGGAAATTCCTCAGGGACACCCTTCTCTCAGACAAATAGTGTGGATTCAAAATAACGTGTCATTAGGGTAAACATCTCAAACTGAGCTACTGAACATATAAATATTTATACTTTCAGTGAAATAATTAAAGGCACTCTTCTACTATCCTTGGGAAAAAACAACTAAGTATCAGATCTGATGGCATAAGTAAGACATCTCTCAAAACCCGTTTTAAGGAGCAAGATCTGTGCTAAAATTATCCGGTAAAGAAAACTGGATACATTGCCGCATATTTCCTTCCTTTACTCCACATTTTCTCATTTTTGAGGTGCTAGCTTGCCATTGCCCAATTGAAAATATTGCCTTTATATTTGCACTCTTTTCTGTATCTTAGTATGCCTTTTTATATTTCAATATTTGGAGCAGGTTTTTGTGTTATTTTAATTTTTGCCCAGTGTAACTCACCATCTGTATCTTTCATAATGGATGTGTTTTGTGCCCAATGTCTTCTGAGGTGGGCAAGGCAGTTGCATAAGCCACAGCAAGCACACGGCTGAAGGGCATGATCTGTATGACCTCCCTTCTTCCCAGCTTCTTCTCTATAATGTTGCTCCTTTGTGCAAAAAGGTGGCAACGCTGCCCCTCTTCTTGCTCATCTTCTGTCTCTTCACAGCTGATTGCTTACTTCCCTCCAGCTCTCAATCATCTCATCATATGCCAGGCTTGTACCTCGCACTGCCTTTGCTTAGGAAAGCGAAATAATAATGATAACAACAACCCTTGAAAAGGCATCTCCACTGTCACTTGTAGTCGTCCCTTCTCACTGTTAAAGAAAGGCCACTATGAGGAAATGCTGTCTTCCTATGTCTTTTAAAAAGAAATCTATTTCTAGGCACTTACTTTACTATCAAAGTATCCTTTGCTGAACTTAATCATTTTCAATACTGATGAAGCTTTCAAGGAAGAGTGGGCTGAATTAACTTGGAAACTCTCCTGGTGAGAATGAGCAGTCTGCAGCAGAACTTCAAAAATTAAATGCACTCGAAATGCACTTCAAAGCCTAAATGAGTAAAATTGGTAAGAACTGCAGCAAAGAGCATCGTGACGGAAGTCACATGATCCACAAATTGCAAGAATACGTTTTTGCAGCATTTGGCATACACTCCAATAGCTTGGGTTGATTAGAGCAAAATTTAATTTGCAATAATCAGCTGGTGGCAAGAGGAGCATGAAATTATGTTGGTGCACTGGTTTCGCACTTTGCAATGTATTTCCTTGTAAACCAGGTATCTTTTTAATTTATCTTTGGGCTACAGAACATATAGCACAGCAAACTTTTTATTGAAAATCACACTGTGGGTAGAGAGAGACAGTTAAGTAATAATCAAGAAAACACTGTCTTCCTTCTGGCATCTTGCCCAAGAATGAGGATAATTCAAAGTGTTTTACTTCTTTGGGTCAAGTGGTATGGCAGGAATTTCTGCAGAAGAATGACACTTCTTAGCAAAATCGCTGTATGAGATATATAGCAGTCTCTACTGGTGAGGGCTGACAGTTCTTCTGACTTGCCCTTTTAAATGATGGCCCTTCCTCAAAGTCTAGTTTCTAGAAGACACGAATAGAAAAGGATTTTTTGTTTGACTAATAAACTTTAGCCTCTTGAATCATGCACAGCCTGTGATGAGCCAGTGGCCCTTTTAAAATTCAAATATGTTATAATAATAACACCTATGAAAGACTCCTTCTCCTTATGTTTGGAAGTGACATTTGCTCAAGGTTGGTTTAACGTCTTTGCATTCACTGCGGGTGGAGATGGTGATAGAGTGAAGAGGGGACTGAAAGTGGTATAAAAAATAAGTCCTGGCCGGGAGGTGAGTCTGCATCATCGCTGACTCTGTGGACTACTGGGCAGGCGGCTGTGCCTCTGGTCTCCGTCTTCTCATCTGTAACATGAGGGAGCTGCTGTTGCTAAGGGCCCCCCTAATTCTAGCATTCATCATTCTGTACAAGGAACAGTCAGGGGGCTGAGCAGAAAGCCAGCAGGTCACGGTGGCAGGGGGTGACAAGATAATATTGGAGCTCTGCTCCTGTGATCTCCGGGGCCAAGCGCAGGTGGTGTGGGACTATATTCCCGATGCTATTGCATGCTCCGGTTATAAGAAATAGCGTGATACTTGTAACAGACATATTCCTTAAAATATAAATATCTTTTGTGGAGCTGAGGTGGTGAAGAGAGAAATGGAATCACATTATGACTCTGAGGACTGACTTTTGAAAATATCTTTGGTGGATTCTTTTCTGAAGTTGGGAAAATGGATGTAATGGGAATAATTACTTCTAATTTATCTGTTTCATAAGTTTGGAGTTACATGAATTGTGTTTCCTCAAAGTGACATACAGCTATATTTCTGTAAATCAGGGTAATAATTTTATTGTTACTTTTTATCAGGCTCTACAATGGAAGCTAATTTTCCATCCTTGTTGCCTTATTATATTATCAAAATGCTGTGGTTCTTGGTTTGTAAACACAATGAGGAACATTTTCAAAAGCCATATTTTTCACCACTTTAATGTTTTTATAACTAGCTTTACCGAAGAGCAAAGAGCATACACATCTTAAATTAGCTCCAGGCTTTGCTAGGAAATTTTAATGACTTCATTGAAAATGTAGGCCTCAAAGACTGCTTGGGGTGGTGAAAATCTGCACTTTCAAAATCAGTTACATTTAGAATATCAAGGTTGTTTTTTCCTCTCATCTATATATATAAAAAGACAGTGACCGGAACACCATAACTACCAGAACAACCAGTCGCTATGACGCCCACTTCGGCTAGCAAACTGGCCTGATCAGGGGGTGGGACCGGCCAGACAACCTCCCTTGTCCCCTCCCCCCAGCCATCCCCACCCCAAACGAGGGTGGCCCAGCAGCCAATCCCCCCATGGCCCTTCCCCCCAGCCAGCCAACCTCCTGAAGCCCCTCCCCCCAGCCAGCTCCACCCACTATCGGCCCCATTTGGGGGCGAGGTCAGCCGACCCTGCCCTCAATCAGCCCTCTTACCCCAATTGGGGGCGGGGCCCACCAGCCAATCGCCCGTGGCCCCTCCCCTGAGCCGGCCAACCTCCCGCCATCTCCTCCTCCAGACAGGTCCAATTGGAGTCAGGCCAGCTATACTCCAACCGTGCACAAATTTGTGCACTGGGCCTCTAGTATAATATAAAAATAAATTTAAAATTTTGTTTCAAACATCTTTAGCATGTCTCACAAAAACATCTCACCACCTCACCTCCAACTCTTGCTACTGCCTTGAGTTACATACCTCCACATAGCACCTTTCTTCTCACAGTGAGGTTGACCTGCCCGTTCCGGGCTGCGTGGTGCATGAGGTCGATGACATAGCGGTGGGTCTTGCCAGCCACTGGAATCCCATCAACATAGACGAGCTCATCTCCAGGGTGTAGGCGGCCATCTCTGTCGGCTGAGCCCATGGCAATGACGGCTCCAATCAAAATCTAAAGAAGCAGTGAGAAGAATAGGGCATGTATGTTTCAAACTTTTTATATACATATAAGTATGTAAAAACTTGGTGGAAGACTTTATTTCCACATTTTATCCCTTGCTCCAAACCTGAGCATGTACTTAAAAAATGAGAGGCTTAAGGGGCGCCCTTCCAACTCTTCCAGGCTGCTACCTCCTTCTAGAGAAACGTAAGTTTTGACTCGCTGCTGCCATTGGCCGTAAAGTTTGGGGAACACTTGCTACCTGGCTCATAAGTTATAATCCTTAAGAAAATTCTAACCCCAAGTAATCTGGTGCCACTATGCCTAAGCTTTGAATTGAGACAAGTTGGGGATTGACTCCTGGCTCCAATTTTTATTTGTGTAGCCTTGGGCAAGGCTTCTTAACCCTGTGAGCTTCAGTTTCTTCACCTGCAAAATGGGGGGAATTGAATGAAATAATGCATGTGAAACATTTAACTTGGTTCATGGCACCTAGTGAGTGTTCCCAAAATGCCAGGGGAAACTAGCTGCTGTACGTTATTAAACTCTGATAAAGCCCAGCCGGCGTGGCTCAGTGGTTGAGTGTCAACCTATGAACCAGGAGGTCCTGGTTCTATTCCCCGGTCAGGGCACATGCATGGGTTGCAGGCTCGATCCCCAGTAGAGGGCATGCAGGAGGCAGCAGATCAATGATTCTCATCATTGATGCTTCTATCTCCCTCTCCCTTTCTCTCTGAAATAAAAAATATATATATGAAAAAAACTCTGATAAAGGTTCAAAGTATGTTTTGTTTGTTTGTTTATTTGTTTGACTTTGAAAAGCGGAAGGTAAATAAAATGAAGCAAAACTCATAGTTGGCTTTTCCTGGCTAGTTGACTTACTTAAAATAAATCTTGCCCTAGCCGGCTTGGCTCAGCGGATAGAGCGTCGGCCTGCGAACTGAAAGGTCCTAGGTTCCATTCCGGTCAAGGGCACATACCCAGGTTGTGGGCTAGATCCCTAGTGGGGGACTTGCAGGAGACAGCCAATCTATGATTCTCTCTCATCATGGATGTTTCTATCTCTCTCTCTCCCTCTTCCTTCCTCTCTGAAATCAATAAAAATGTATTTAAAAAATGTGTTTAAAAAAAATCTCAGTAAAATCTTCTTCAGATTTCTCTTCCTTCCTTTAATGCTTCCTTCAAGCACCGTCCTCGGCACAAAGGACGTTCTAGTCCTGCCTGTCCCCTAAAAAACTCTGCTGCTTAGGTGGCTACCATGCCAGGAAACAAGGAAATACATCTGGGAAATGTGCATTTTAGTGTAATTCCCTGAACCAGAGATGGCGATGAAAGGCATAAAATGAGGTTTCCCACTTCCCATTAGAAACATTCAACTTAGTGCCCATTAGTAAGGCTTTTATCTTTCGCAGAGGAAAGATAATAGTACTTAGAATTTTAATTTTGTTGTTTAACCTATAAACAATTTTTCTAACTCATGAACAAAAGACGCCCTTTTTCTTTTGCCAAGTGGCTTAGCCACACAGCATCTAAAGGCATTAGCCTGGTAATGTTACAGGGCCTGTATTCTAGGTTTCATTTTAAATCTTTATTAAATGGTCCCTTGCTCACAGATTGCTTTCTTTCATGTGCGAGAATTTCTTTCAAATCCCAGATCTGTGGATTCCAGCTAATGGACAGAGTTGCTGCACTGTGACCTGCAGGCTTCATGGCCTCAGGCCGGCCGCACATCCATTCCTTCTACTTGGTCCCACTGCTCAGTGTGGCCTGTCAACATGGCAACCAGAGCTCAATGCCCAGGACTTCTCAGGTATATGCAAAATTATGATCTGAAGAGTTTTCTTTTTGCTTCGGTCCACAGAAGAATGAAAATTCCCCATCCCTGCCGCTCCTTTTCATGTATTCCTGGAGGGTGAAGTGAGGAGTAGATTTACTTCTATGTTGAATAGTAGTGCTCTGATGAGTGGTTCATTATTGATCTCACAGGAAAGGCCTCGCATGCCTACCTTAGATTGGCTGTGCAGGGTGGTTTTGTGTCCACTTGCTATAGTCCAGTGGCGGGCATGCTTCTGACATTCTCCACTTTCCCTTATTGTCATGCCATCCTGAATTTATGAGTTTCTTTTTGAAGGTGTTCCAATCTATTCTTCAAAAGTCTCAACCCACTAAGCAACTTTTCAAAGATTTGCTAAGTGCTTTGTGCAAAACCAGTTAAAATGAATGTTTATTTCTCCACTGCCCCGTGAAAAGCTGCCCTTACCTGGGTTACCCAAAGAAAATGCTTCACCTCCAGATTTCCTGTATGCCGCAGTGGGAGGGTTTATAGGTAGAAAATACATGCATGGCCTGTGAACTTCCTGGCTGCGTAATTATCAACTTTAAGCTATAGTTTTAATTCTAACTGATCAAAGCGAACCAGGAAACAGGTTACAACAGAGGGAGCCACAGCTGCAACTGGGCCCTCTAAAAGGTTGTAAAAATAAATTTCACATCGGAAAATTCCTATTCCTTTGTTGCTAAAGGAAAACAGCAAAGATATACAGATACCCTTGAAGTTATCTTCTGTGCTATTAGTTTCACATCATCTTTTACCAGGAAAATCCCAGTCAAGCTGCTTTTCTGCTGTATTGCTATGGTATAAGGTACTCTCCTCTCTAATTAATTCATTAATCCAGCAAATCTTCATTGAGCCCAAGGACACTTTTAGGTGCCAGGAATCCAGCAGTGAACAATACACAAAAGTACTGCCCTACAGAGCTTCCATTCTAGTGGTAGGACAATAATAAATACAAATGTGTGTCTATGTTATATTTAGCAGGCATGTATTATGGAAAAAGAGAGCAAGGTCGGGTGGTGGAAGAGTGTCAGCCACATGGCTGAGGTGGTGCTGGAGTTGATTAGAGCAGGCCTCAGTGAGAAGCGGACATTTGAGCAAAGACTGAAATTCACCAGTCACATTTTCAAAAAACGTGAAACTTGAATCTTCTACCTTTAGTTTGTTGGATCAATTATGACATATTTACTTCTAAATAAACTATGTTCAATTAATACTTCAATTGAATATCTAAATAAACTGTATGTATTCAATATAATACTTCAATATATAATATTGTATAATTATTCTATGCATATATATCCTATATAATAAAAGCCCAGCGACCAAACGGCAGAATGACCGAAGCGACTGGAATGACCATGGCCCCTCGACCCGGCTGGCCCCACCCCTGATTGGCCCCCATCTGGGTGGGCTGGCTGGACCCCACCAGGGCATGAATCCGTGCACCAAGCCTCTAGTTACTATATAATTACATTATATAATCTATCCTCTATCTTGTTTCAAAAAGAGTTTGCCAGCGCCATTAAACAAACTTTAATCGAGCTGAGCATGGTGAACTGGAGAAGGCATCAGAGCTGCTTGTCCTGTGACATATGTACTAGTTACATTCACTCATTCCGCCAGGAACCTCCACCTTTGTTGGGAACAAGCTGGCCACATGCGTGCTCTGTCACTTCTGGCTGTCAGGTGGCTTTGTTCTTAGCCTTTGGCCCTTTGCACCTTCATGCATTTTATTTCACTGTGGACACAGAGCCAGTTCTACGTGTCTCTCTATTCAGGGGAAAATCCACAACTCTTTTTCTTTATTTTCAATATGCTTTATTTTGAATATGTTTAGTTTCTTTCCTGTCTGCCACTGTAACTGCAGGTAACTGCAGGGACTAGGTAATCTATGATTCCTTTTTGCATTGTAATTCATATTGGCCTCCCAATGTATATACCATGTTCATTTAAGCTCTTGAAAACACACCTCAGGGTATCTGATCCCTTGTCAGTAGTTCTCAAAGTTTGGGGTGTATGTGAATCTCCCATTGAGTTTGTTAAAACAGACTTTTGGACCTCCCCTTGAGAGTCTGATTCTGCAGGCCTGGGGTGGAACCTGAGATTCTGCATGTTTAATAAGCTCCCAGGGGATCCTGGGTGCTTCTGGTCTGTTATCACACTTTGAGTAGAAACATTCTGATTATTCCCACTTGGTCCAATGGTCAGAGGCTCTGTGGTCTCATGGTCATGTTCCAAGTCCGCTGAAGAACTCTCCCTCTGGTGCCTCGCCTCAACTCCCTGCCCGGTCACACTGGTCACTTTCCAGGTCTGCTGAGGGATGCCCCCTTGAGTGCACGGTCTGGGCTCCCTGACCCATCAGGCTACATTTTCCTTCTGGGCTTGCTGACCAAGCCTTCCCAGCCAACACTGGCCTCACTCCTTCTGGCCTCACCGGATTCTTCAGCCTCTGCAGACCCTTAGTCCCACTCATTAGCTTTCTCAGTGTTCCTGGAGGAGTTCTTTACCCTGCCTCTATTGCTTCGGGTCTGAAGGAAGAGCTTTATGGCAAAACAGACCAAGAAAGATCTCCTTCCCCACCCCACCGCCTTCTGCCATTACACACACTTATTGAAAGAACAACTCACCCATGGCCTTATCTTTCCAATTGCCTTCTCTAAAAAACAAAAGAATTATAAACAACTCTACAACTCCAATTTGCTTTACAGGTTGTGAGGACACGGAACAAAGCAGAATGTTTGATATGAAATAATAGCAATTCACATTCAAGTGTCTGATATCCCTGTAAGTCAGGGGCAAAAAGGAACACAAAAAAAGAAAACAAAGACAAACAAATAACAAAGAAACAAAATGAAAGCCACCTTTGCAGGCCTTTTAATTTTTTCCTGCACTACCTCATGCTAGTCCAATTTCAGCGAATCTGATCTGCAACAATCATAGCCCAGGACAACTTGCCCCCCCCCCCCCCCGCCCACCCAAGTGTGCCCCGACTCCTGTACCAAGGAGTATGCCTGTCATTACCTCGCTCTTTCTTTAACAGTTCTCCTCCACACAGGCCTTTCTCCACTGCAGTGTTTCTCAAGTCTCTCCATCTTGATGCCTTTCCATCTCTTTTCACAGTTGGAAACTCCGTTTTGTTCCTTTCTGGCACTTTTTCATTTCTTTCTATTTCTATTGTTATTTAACTGTGAAAAGTATTTCCTCTTGCAGGAAAAATGCCCCTATGCTTTGTCTGAGCTGGAGTCCTGCTGTTCATTATTTGCCATAAGCTGTGTTGTCGTGTTTAATGTGCACCCTGAGATGTCAATACCATTTCGTATATATGGAGGCCGAAACCCATTTGAGGTAATTTATGAGACCTCCTGTGGTTGGGGACGAAGTCACCTCCCGTGCCTCTCCCTTTGTAGCCTGCCAGCAATTAAATGAGGCTAGCACATTTTGTGTGCTATTATCTTTGGACTTACAATGGAGGAAGGCAGGAAGGAAGGGCTCATGAGAGACCTTTACTGGAGACTCGCTCTTCCTCATATGGTCTTTCTGAGGTGCAATACTCTGGTCTTCAAGACATTATTTTTGGGCTTTGCTGGCTTGAGGGAGATTTAGGCTTCTGCTTTATGGCTGGACTGTCAGAATTGTAGCTTGCAGCCTGAGTGTGTCTTAAATCATTTGAATGAAGGAATAAGCCAGAATAAACCTAAATAAATACAATGAGGATAACCAGCAAATCCATGTAATCTGAGGAGGCTTATCATAAATACTAGACGCCTGCCCGCTAAAGGTAAAAAGGTGTCCTAAGGCTGGGTGGTGACCATGGCTGCAGTCATACCCCTGAGCTTCATTTTGAGCAATATGTGCTCCATTTGGGTATCAATTCTATGGAATCTGTGCTGGGCAAAGTGCAGCCAGAACTCTCCCTTCCTGAGCTAGCTGAGGCTATGCCTGTCCTGTGACTGCCATGTAAGCCCCACTACTTGTGGGGACGGGGAGGCCAGTGAAGACAGTATTTCTTGAATGTGGTGCTAGTTTATCCCCAAAGCAGACCATGAAGCTATGGGGAGTCCAGCAACGTAAGAATTGTGTATTTAAAACACTGTATTGAAGTAAGCATCATAGGGAGAATGGAAACTTTCTTGTTTTTCCCTTACATTTATTTGACAACTTAATCTTTCATTTGTATTTTATATGGAAGAGAAGGAACCCAATAATATTTCAGTGCTAGGGCTAATTAAAACCATAATCTGGCCCTAACCGGTTTGGCTCAGTGGATAGAGCATCGGCCTGCGGACTCAAGGGTCCCAGATTCGATTCCGGTCAAGGACATGTACCTTGGTTGCGGGCACATACCCAGTAGGGAGTGTGCAGGAGGCAGTTGATCGATGTTTCTCTCTCATCGATGTTTCTGACTCTCTATCCCTCTCCCTTCCTCTCTGTAAAAAAAGCAATAAAATATATTAAAACAAAACAAAACAAAAAACCATAATCTGGCCCTGGTTGAAGAGTCCTTTGGTGCAAAGTATTCACCTTTCAAAAAAATTTTTTTCTATCTAATCTTCTGAGAAGGGAATTTCAGAGATAATAAACAAAATGAGGAACATAGGCATTGGGAGTTTTTGGAACTGTGGCCATGCTTAGTCTAAAATGGTCCACTGTTTAGCTCCAGCCAGTTGTCATGGAGAAAGGCAAGCTCAATGTTGCCAGATGTATTTTTCAAGAGAAGCTGGAAATTTGAATTTTTAAATGTGTGAGATTAGTTGATGCATAGCACTTTTAAAGCACTGGCAGAGCTAAACAAAGCATGCTGTAGGGTCACCAGGACATATCCCTACTTCCAAGGATTAGGCCATTTTAATTCTACATAGCCTGCTGGATTAGAAGCCTCAAAATATGGATACTCCAGATCATATTTATTCTGACAAGCTCAGGTGACAGTTTCGGTTTGACTAAGAGGACTCTCTTAAATTCCACTTAATAATTACTTGTTGTGCCAGGCTTTATGCTAGACTTGGGAGACACAAACACCATCAAAAACAATCCTGCCTACAAGGAGCTCACAGATTGGTAAGGGGAGAAAGTGTGCCAGTCTGTGTGTCCTCGAACAAACAGGGACCTCATCTTTCTGGTGGTGATCCCTTAAGTTGTTAAGTCTGAGGCATTATGTTGCTTTAAGTACAATGGATTCCATATGGATTTAACCTTAAATGCTTGACAAAAGACTCAAGTACCACACAGTATCCCACAAAATGTTATAAAAATCACCTTGGTTTTAGTTTGGACATAGTTTCGTTTTGTTTCCTTCATTTGGTACTTTCATGTTCAACATATGGCTGTGTAACAAAGAATTTGGCCTCAGTCCAAAGAGAGGTCTGGCCTTTCCTGAAAAGTACCTCTATACCCTTGGACCAGAAGTATCTTAGTTTGCATGGTGAGCCCCTTGGGCCATACCTGAGAGTTTAGGCTAATGAGGAGGCTCATGGTGGGCACCTGATACAGGTTATGTTAAGGAGATGACTCAGGGTGGAGCCAGCCATACCAAGAGTCTTAGGAGCTGATGATACCAGAACAACCAGCCATGTAATTAGAGGGTTGGGTCTTTGAGCCACGTGATAGCAGCCTGACATTCTAGAAGGTTGAGCTCAACCACCTGGGCGATGATTCCATCAATCATGCTCACATAATAAAAACCCAAACTCTGGACCCAAAAACTTGGGTGAGCATTCCAGGTTGGCAATCCTGAGTGGATCAATGCTGGGATGGTAACACGTCCCTGAGGAAGATGGAAGCTTCACATTTAGAACCCTCCAGACTTGGTCCTATGTTCCTGTTCTTTTGGATGATTCTAATTTGTTCTCATTCACTATAATAAAAGTGTAATCCTAAGTATAGCACTTCCCTGAGTTCTGTGAGTTGTTCTAGTGAATTATTGAATCTGGAGAAGGCTGTGGGGACCCCCAAATTTGCAGCTGGTGTCTGAACTGAGGCATTATTGTAGAGATTCTTCCCTCAACTTTGCAGTTTAGAGAACTGAGATCTTAACCTGGAGTTTGGCTAATTGGGTAATGTCACATTTTTCATTTATGGGGCACTAAAGGATGATAAAAAAAGAAAAGATGAAGTCCCGCTTTAAAGGAATTTAAAATCCCACTAATTAAACTAAATGGAAAGCCTATGAACATGTTAGAGAGCAATCAGAAACTAAGTCAGAAGTCTCCTGGAGAGGCCAAGAGTTTAAATATTTATTATATGAAGGAACTGGATACTATTTTCAATTCTATATATAGACTAAGATGAGTTCTAGGACAGCATGGTGCTTACCAGAGGGGTAAGGATTGAAGGAGACTAGATTTTGTGTAGTGAGCACACCGTGCAATATACAGATGGTGTGTTATCAAATTGTATGCCTGAAACTTATATGTTATTAACCAATATTACCCCAATCTACACTAATAAAAGAGTAAGATGCAAATTTACCGTACCTTCCCGATGCCCACCAGCCAATCAGGAGTATGCAAATTAACCCAACAAAGATGGCGGGTTAATTTGCATATGCAGGCGCCAAGCGGCCAGGGGTGGGGTGTTCTGCACCACCCCAGCCGCTCTGGGCCTCTGGGCAGCGTGGGAAGGCAGAAAGGCGGCTCCAGGCCAGAGCGAAAAGGCGGCTCTGGCAGGAGCGAAGGCAGTGCCAGCAGCCAGGGGAAGGAAGGCCCATTCTTGCATGAATCTTCATGCATCGGGCCTCTAGTAAGTTTAATAAAAAAGATGAGTTATAGGGAAGAATAATTTCTCCAGAGACTCCCCAAATTCCCAATATTGTGCCAACTGAAGCTGGCTTTGTGAACATCTTCTCATGGTAATCTCTTAATTCAAATCGAGTTGAAATTCTGCAGCATTGAGCTTGCTCTTGCTTCTGTTTATCACGGTGTCTTCTCTCCCCTGTGGTTTTGATTAAAAACACACATAATTCTGTTGTTCCAGGTCATCTCTTCACATGTATCTTCTGTCATATTGCATGTGTGTTTACTTGTGAGCTGCTGCCCAGAAAGACCAGTGGTTGGTCCAAAACAATTAAATAATTGAAATATTCAAGAAAAATTTAAACGATTCTAAGAAAGAGTAATGTCCCTTTCTTAATATAATGTGCATTGATGGTATGTAGGCACGGAAATACTTGCATATTCTGAGAACTTAAATATCAAAAAACGTCCCCAAAACCTCATTTTTTTATGTGTGTCCTAAAACATTTCCTTTCAGATGTCATTCACAATGATAGTTCCTCTGATGCACACACACACACACACACACACAAGATAGCCCGAAGTGTGAAAATAAAGAAGATTCAACTTACAGGCTGACCAGGTTCATCTCCTCCGAGAATTCTGAAGCCAAATCCAGACTCCATCCTACGAAGGTGAACATCCATCTCTTTATAATCTGGACCTGGCATAAAGGAGATCCCATGAGTACTGAATCCTGCCTCCTCCCCACTCCCTGACGGACTGAACATACCAATGATAAAGTAATTTTGTGGATATGATTAATGAGAGTGCTGTTAGAGTTAATGGAGAGCATAGAGAATAAAAAAAGTATTGTACCAAAAAGTAAGTATTCCAAAATTAGTCAGTCTGAATTATCAGTGACCAGCCAAGGCAGAAAGAGCATACAAATTTGAAAAAAAATGATGCCTGTATAATTTATTTTTCTGAGAGCATTCAGATTATCCTTAAGAAGATTGGCTGCCACTTTGAGCATGTTTACTCTGACTAGAATGGTTATTTTAGAAATATGAGAGAACAAATGGCAATATCTTGGAACTACCTAATAAAGTTTACCTAATAATTTACTAATATTTGTTTATAACTTGATGCATTCAGTTTAGTGTGTGTGTGTGGGGGGGGGGGAGGGGAGCAGAGAATGGGTTATAAAATAATGCCTAGCAAAAGTAATTTCTTTTAAAATTGAAGCAATTAGAAAATATAGAATTTAAACTTTTCTGTATTGAGGTTTGACTAAAGTTTTTTATTTTCTGATTAACTCCTTTAGGTGTTTTAAAATTTAGGGGTAGAAATTCACCTACTTCTAAGTGGACTCTTAACCTCCAAATATTTTGAAATGTGGAAGCCATGAGTAGATTCACCATTGACTTCACTAGTGTTTTCAAAGTAAACTACAAGAGGATACTTTTTTGCAGTTAGCTGAAAGAATAGAATTATACTGAAAAATAAGCTTGGAAACTCTCTCGAATGTCTTTTTTTTTTTCAACCCTAGAATAAATAAACTAAAACTACAAGAAATCTTTTGACTATTTAAATATAATTTATACTTTTCCCCATCCCCTGGACCTTTGAACCTTCCTCAGGGGAAAAGTCTCATGACTGAGTTGTACATACATACTTTCATGGTCACTGTTAGGACACCAATGGATGAGTAGCAACTTTGGGGAATACTTCATGCCATCCTTTGCTTAAGAAGTATTTAGTGACCTCTGAGCCTTAATAGTTTATAGGAGGTATTAGAACTGATAGAAGCAAATATTAAGTTAAATTCTCCTTGCTTAAACAGGATGGTTTTGGAAATTGGGGTGAGATTTCAGAGAATCCTTATGGGATAGGAAGCTATGTCTGGACTACTCAGTAGTCATAGTTGAGAGACAGACTCAACGACTAAGAAAAAACTCAAAGAAGACTAACCAATTGGATCTCCACATCCATGAGTCATCCCTTATGAATTGTATAATCATTCATATTTTAAAGATAAGATAACTTAAGAGAATTCAATCCCTATTCAATAGTTAATTAGAGCTGGGTGATAAAAGGTAAAAAAACCCCCACAAAACTTTGTCCTACACTCTACAATTCATAATTGACTTTTGAACTCAGTTTATCCTGGGATCTATAATACCACATAGGAAGTCACACATGGCGGTGTGTGCTAAGCTTTTGGGACTCTGGAGGCAGGTGGAGCAGCCCTGCACAATCGCAGCAGGGACCTGCACTTCTCCCAAGGGGGGAAGAAAGGCCAGAGGAGATAGGAAGATGACAGATTATGTCAAATCACTGTTCAAACCTCTAAAAGTTGGTTGTGATATGATTGCTCCCAGCAATCTCTTCTTTCAGTTACTCTTTAGCTTAGAGGACTCTAGACCATGTATACATAAAAAATTCAAAGAGAGCATGACATATTTTTGGCACTTAAAATAGTAGAGCTAGAATGTATTTAACCAGAACATTCAATCTATTATCATAAATATTCTCATTTTTGCATCGCTGGTGAGTATGGTAAGTGGGAAATTGTTCCTCTAATAACAGGTGTCCTCAAACTGCAGCCCGAGGGCCACATGCGGGTGTTTTTGCCGTTTTGTTTTTTTTACTTCAAAATAAGATATGTGCAGTGTGCATAGGAATTTGTTCATAGTTTTTTTTAAACTATAGTCCAGCCCTCCAATGGTCTGAGGGACAGTGAACTAGCCCCCTGTTTAAAAAGTTTGAGGACCCCTGCTCTAATAGCTTCAGCACCAATCCACAGAGCATGAGGAACTGTAAGAGTGTAAGAGGAGTTTATTGTGTGATTCGTTTTATTTACTAAATAAAACTTTCCCCAAGCAAATGCTGAAATTATGGCAATCCCAGCAATGCAAGGGAATTGTCTTGTGTTAGAGAATGCTGTAATTCCTGGGGCAACTGGAAAGGTTTTCCTAAATGAATGACTTTTTTTTTTTTTTTAGTAAAAAAAATGTACATATTAGGTAGTTAATTTTATTTAACTCTGAAGAACAGATGTGAGTGGGCATCCATCCTCCTCCTCCTCCTCCAATTTTTGTGTGCACATTTTGGTGACATTAGCATCTTCTGATTGTTGCTCTGATCACTTTGATTTCAAACATAGGGTGATATGCATCCATCATGTCATCTCCACCCTCTAGTTTTCCAAGCAGAAGAGGGCCGGCTCACGGTACATGAGCAAGCAGAGAGAGGACAAAAGAGACCCATTAGAAAAGCGTGCCAGCAGAAGTGCTTTATTTTCTCTTTCTTTGTTAATTTTGGACACAGACTCAGAGCCTGCAGGGCACGGAAACTTTAGAGAAATAGTCAACTGGAAAAAAAAAAAGTTTAAATGATAGAGTGTGCCTGAAAGCAGGAGTATTTTTCTTTTCTTAGGGAAAATAAGAACTTTTAGAAAGATAATTTTTCTTTGGTTTATTCCTCTACCCCCAATTTGAGTCTGGCTTTAGAAAATAACTACAATTACATGCACAAAGCTGGGAGACATTACTCTTTTTCCTTCTTGCTTTGTTAGCTCTCTTGAAAGTTTGTGATGTTTTTGATATTTCCCTTTAGTTGCTCTTCTGGCCTGATGTCATGTTTAAAATGACTTTATCATGCTTCATCTCTTCTGTTAATGTAAGAACTTAACGCAGAGAAATCCAGGGGCCAACTCTTCACTCCATGGGGACAGAATTTAACAACCACCACACCTCCCCTTGGTTGAACTGAAAACCATGCGCCTAGAAGGTTGTTAGATGAAGGGGTCTGGCGGGCACCTAGTGGGACCTCAGTCCCTTTGGATGTCACTCAACCATGCCCCCACCAACATCATTTTTTCCCTCTTCTACTTGCTTATTTATTCTCTTTCCATGATCTTTTTTTTTTACCTTTTTCCTCAGCTCTTTTTACAGAACTGTCAGGGATACTCTCAAGATGAGGCAGAGGTTGTGAAGAAATGGACTAAGGAGAGACAGAATACTCTTTGGACATTGGTGTTCAATGGCCAGGCATGGCCAGTGTTGTTCTGCCTTAGAAGTCAGGGCCAGGGTCCTCAGGCATTATGAAATAAAGCAGCGTAAGATACTCATCTAAGATACATGACCACCCTGGAAAACTATAGGAATGGAATGTACAAGTCCTGATTTATCCTGGGCTCCCACTAATATTGAAAAAGCAAACACATTTAAAAGTAGCAAATGGTGGCCACATCCAGGTATCAGGACAATTTCCTCATAATAAAGAAAAGTAGAATTTCAAAGCTGATTCTTATTTCCCATTAAGACTCCAGGAAGGTATCAATATTATATTATACCTTGGTCTAGATTTTGAAAGATAGGGCTTTTGCACAATTTTAGGGAAAAGGATGGGTGACTAAACACAACTGATTAATTTTATGAATGATTCAAGCTTCAAAATGCAAAGAACAGCATTTTTTTATGGATTAATTTGGCACATGGGATGCTGCTGTAAACATGTCAATTAAATTTTGGTACTTGAATCCCCTTTCGTGTTTTAATTAAAGCATAAGTACCACGAGCTTATTATCAGTTTGGCACAGAGACTGAATTCATTCAATTTTTCCTCCTGGAAAGAGCATTAATTTTTTGGCATTTCTTTGTAAAGAGGTTTAGGGAAGAAAGTACGAGGATGGAATCAGGAATCATAGGTGGTTATTAAGTTGTCTCTGGCTGCTGGGTTTCCAATGCACTCCAAATGCAGAATGAGTTAAATAGGAATTAAACAGTTTCTATTGCTCAAGTATAACATTACCAGATAAGTAGCTAACACATTTTTTCTTAAAAGAATCCCTTCCCTTTACTTTTTCTCTTTATACCTTTGGTAATGTGAATGTGGTGAGATACGTTTCCGCTGTAATAGAAGCCATCTCCTACTCTATATAGCTCTCTCCCGCATCCTTCAAATAAACTCACATTTCCCCATCCTAAACACCCCCTACTTACCTACCCATTTCTCTCTGAGAAGAGTAGTCCTTAATGGGTTGTTCACTCCCTCATCTTCACTCTCTCACCTCTGACTTACACTTGCCAGTCTGGTTTCTGCTCTTTTGGCATTACTGAACTGCTCTCTTTAAGGCCATTGATGACATCCTAATGACCAAATTGAATGGCCATTTTCTCTTTCCTCATTCTCTTGCCTCATTTGATATACCCTTTATGACCTCTGATTTCTTTTTAAAATTTTTATATGAGTTTATTCGAGTCAAACTGATGACATGCCAGGAAGCAAGATCTCACATGCTTCCATCCCAATTTTTTAAAAATTCCTAAACTAGGAAAGGTCTCGTTCTGGAAATGACTTAAACCCTTGGTTTCTGTGATATTCCATGCCCTGGCTCTCTTGTCTTTGGGTAGAGCTCTCCATTCAAAGATCATGGCTATGAATTCATTGTTTCTCACTAACATTCTTAGTGATGACGAAATTATCCTTGTCTATCTATAGTATTCTATTGTATATAGCCTATAGAAGTTGCCAAATAAATGTTTCTTGAATTTAATTGTTTTAAGATACCAATCTAGCAGACCCCATAAACCAGAGCATTATTCTACTATGAAGTTATCACTTAGCTTCAAAATTACATTATTTAGGAATTCCTATTACCAATTTTGCCTCCGTCCCTAAGCATCTTATGCAGCTAAAGTTAATAAAATACCTCATAATTATGATAAATATGTCTGAGTCAAAAATCATGACACAGAATTGGATAAAGGACATTTTATAGATGTGAGCAATACTATAGGAGATTTGTTTATTTTGGATGCAGTCTAATTTTCCAAAATATTTTGATAACTTGTGTGGACATTTAACAAAATATTTAGATTGGTTATCTTCTTAAAAAGCTGTCTTGCATATACTCAACTATACTATAATTCTCCTCTTCTAAGCAACTTGTATCTTTTGAAATATAAAAATAGTATTTTGCACATACATCAAGGTAATCTAAACTATTAGGTGGTACTTCCCTTTCTTCTTTTGTTTTTAAATAAAGTACTTTAAGAAGCTGAGATTTTTAAAGAAATGTGCTGCTGTGGCTAGCAAGCTGAGATTTAGAATCTCAAATTAAGTCCTGATTTCATTTTGCAACTGTAATTACTAGGTCTCATTTTCCCTCTAGGCATAAGATATTCTTAAAAATTATAAGGCTTTTCCCATCAGCATATAAGAATAATCATGCTATAAAAATTTTCAGACCAAGATAAGCAAATATTTGAGGACATTATTTGAGGACAAAATGCTAAGCAATATCTTCCATATTTTCTACATATCCAAAAAAATGACATGGAAACTTACAGAATGAAATGATCTCGAGCACATACATTCTCCAGGGGGGTGTTAGAACATGCTGAGATGGGTAATGAGCTGTCATCATGGAAACACTCTAGAGATGTGTGCTGTGAGCCTACAGACCTGAAATAGTACTATTATTATAAAACGCTCTTTTCTGCAATTGTTTCAGTGTTCTGGCTTTCAATCCAGTGCTCTAATCAGCTGTTCAAAGCACTTCCTAGGAATAAAAAAATCTGAATCTTCCTTTTCTTCCTTCATTTCCACAATAACATTAAATATTTTAGCCCAAACCAAATTGTGAAGTATTTTCAGAATGGTTAGGTCAAAATTTTTTTCCTTTTAAGTAAATTAATTATTACTAACAGCTCTTATACTTGAAATTATAATATTTTAGTCTAACTTAAAAACTATTGAAATGTAGCATTTTATAATTGGAATGGTTAAAAAATTAAATTTATATAGATATTTAATTGAGGTGAAAATAATTTCATTCTATGTTAGCAAAATTTCTATTAAGTCCTTTGAAAATGTTTAAATTGCAAATCTCTTTACACACTCTAGCTTCTTATTTATATGTATTGAGACCAGGGATGTCCAATATAAATAAAATGCAGTCAACATAAGTAATTAAAAATTTTCTAGTAGCCACATTTTAAAAAGCAAAACAAAACAGGTACAATAAAATTTAATAATATATTTTAAACCTAATATAGTCAAAATATTATTTAAGCCTTAATCAATATAAAATAATTAATGAGATATTATACATTTCTATATATTTTTTGTACTGTATTTGAAATCTGGTGTAGACTTGACCCACATCTTACAGCATATCCAAACTCAGAGTAGACACATTTCAACTGCCCAATAGCCACATGTGGCTAGAAGCTACGGCATGGATCTAGTCAGTCTGGTGGCCTTCCCTGTCACCTGCTTTTTAATCTTGTCCTTAACTAAAGAATTTTATGAAAGAAATGAATAAATATGAATGTTTTCTTTTTTTTCCCTTGACAGTCATTTAGGCTCACCTTGATGAGACTTACTTTCTATCTTAAATACATGCTTTTGTAGGTGGATAAAATTAGCACAGTGATTACATACTAATTAAGCGATACTACTCAGAAGAATGATTTGTTACACAAAATGGAAGACGTCATTCACAGGACTGTGAGAACTGGAGGATACTTGCCAGAGGAATCCATTCGAAAACTGGTCCTTGGTGGCACTTGTTCTGGATGGGAAAATGGGGAATTAAAATTGAGACTCATTTATGGCATTTTAAAATTCATCTTTACTTTCTTTTTGTTGATATTATATCTTACCCCAGTTTGTGCTCATGTTTAATGATTATTTTTTTTCTCTAAAATCTATGGAAATTAGTGGACAGATTTACTGTTTTATGTATATGAACATGTCTATAAAAGTATTTATTTTACATGCATGTAAAATAGAAAAACCTGAATTCCTTTAGATCAGAATGGAAAAAAGACAACCATTTCCAAATAATAACCTTTGATTCTCATTATAAGAATGCTTATTTGAAAGTAAAGTCAATCCAGAATCAAAAATATACACAATAAATACAGGTGTTTTAAAATCATGTTATGATACTGTGACATCAACTATGTATTATAATTAAACGTGGAAAATTCAATCAACGATTGTGATGATTTATGTATACTGGTCCAAATATTTTGATATTTACTCTGGATAGTTGAACTTATGTATCAGTAATTGAGTTAAATTGGTTTATTTTAGCAATAGAGATCGCTCATGGGAATTATGGTATCTATGCTACATATAAATTCATGAACATGAGTATAAAATACTAGAACACACCCTGAAATATATACACACACATATATGAAGCACTAATATTATGTCATTAAATTTAAAAAATTAAAATAAGACCAAATTCTGATTACTTACTAATTAAACTTTGTTTCAAATAGAGTTCTACACTATTCAACGATGAAAATGAAAAGAGAAGCCTCTTGTGGGTGCTGATAGGGTTGGAGGCTTTCTGTGTTTGACGTGTTCCCCGCTGGACCCTGCACAGCTAGTCTCAGGCAGGATGATCACACCTGCCAGGCAATCTGTGTTTTCACAGCAAAGGCAAATTAGTTGTCTAGCAGAATTGTTATCTTTTTCTAAACCTCCATGTTTAGTGTGACTGCTTAGGATTATAAATTGAGAAATGCACTTTCATCAAAAAGAGAGAGCGGTATCAGGAGACTGCTACCACTAAACACTTCCATTAGTTGTAAACCTGACATTTTATATTATCATAATCTCACTAGGACCTACTTGTCATCCAGCAATTACACTCAGTTTACTTCAGCCCTGATGGTCTCATATTTATTCATGAAAGTTCTTTCAGTTACATCGTCAACTTGTGCTACCAACAAGATGCTTTGACATACTAAATAACTTTCAATCAAGGACTGATTTTAGAGTTTACTTCACACATTACTCCCCCCTCCCATTATCTTCTGTCTGATTCCTGGAGCATTAAGGTTTGAACAATGAATGAAATAAATTTATAAGCTACTGGATTGGACCTAGTCTTTAAAATACATGTGAAAAATGTGTCCCCAACCTAACTTTTATTTCACTATCTATTTATTACTTAACTCATATCATAGTAACTTTCTTTATTAAAAGAAACCTGTTAGAAATATAAATATTACCATAGTTATTTGCAAAGCTCCCTGAAAATATTACCTGTGAAATTAGATTTCCAAATTAAAATCTACATATTAAAAATGGCAAAGACAGCTTAACTGAATTTACTGATCTTCTTTATCAATATATTATAACTATAAAATGATACATAATGTGATATATTAGAAACTCTAGCTGAAAGGCAAATTTATTACACAGATCAAACCATAATATAAATTATATTAAAAACAGCAATAACGATTTTCCCATGGGACAAAGGTATATGAAATTAACCTTCATAGTACAGTTGAGGACATTTTAAAATGATAATATTATTAATTTTTTCTAGTTTATTTATGATCCTCATGTTAAAGTCACTGGTAAAAGTGTCTTATCATTTGCAGGTCATCTTATTTTAATATTTCAATAGCACTCCAGAGAACATTTGTGGGTGGTACTTTAAGGCCTTTGGACACCAGCAATGTCCGGGCAGATGAGGTAGGCTTGATGTAGCAGTGTTTAGACCTGAGGATGTTCTCTAGGAAGTCAGGTAGCCTTCTATAATTACTTATTAGCTGCCTGCAGCTGTAGCATCCACAAATTTATCCAAATCTTTCCAAACCTACTGATATGTCCAATGTGACCATATTAGGTATTTAATTACGAAAGCAAAGGAGACTGGAGACAGGTAGGCTCAAGCAGAAGTGCTTGCACAGGACTTGGAGCTCCGGTTGTGAGCACTATGCATCACGTGCCTCTACCTGGTGTCATGTGGTTGTCCCCATCAGTTTCCACTTAGTGCTGTGCTGTGGTGGATAGTCTTTTTATACTGCCTCCTCTCTCCGGGTGGTTCTGCTGTTAGTATGGGAGACAATGCAAACTACAACCCTTGCTCAGTAATAACAAAGAAAGAGCTGCAGAAAAATTGATAGTTTCGAAATTCAACCACCCATTTGTGATTAGCCATGAATTATATGAGCATTATAATACTGAACAATGAAAGAATTCCACAATGAACAACAAAAGAGCAGAATAAAAGCCATAGATGTGAAAAACACAATTGTCCATTTTTGATTGGCTACAGTTTATAATTTCATGTCAAGTATAACACTAAAATACAGTTTGCTCCTCCATTATGCTCTTTAATGGCCTGTGGTTACTTTAGATTGCCACCTTTGGTGTGAGCCTTACAGCCTATTATGGGGTAATGCTTCCTAATTTGTGGAAAGAAAAAGTGATTGTGTGAGCTCCTTCTGAAGAAATTCCAGAGGCATTTCTATTTCAAAGAGGTCATGCTATAAGGCACATTATACCATATGGATCCCTGACATTTTTATGATCTTACATCTGAATGATGTCTTACTGCAAAGGAGTATGGACACATTGTACTTCATAAATTGTTTATTTATAATAACTAAGGTTCAATGTGAAGAGAAAAAAGTTTGGAAAACTTCAGCCATAATTCAAGCTGGGTTCATGCCAAGGTGCAGATCCATGAGGGGAGAGTTTCAGGGAATAGGGATTGTCCTTTGCCTCCTTCTGCTTTCATCTGTTTGTCTGCTCCAGCTTCTGAGCCTACAATGAGGAGGAGGATGCCCAAGAAAGGGCCTCATGAACTGAAGCTGAGACAAACCTTGAGAATAAGTCTGGCTTAAAGAAAACTGAAGCAACAGGACAAGGTCCTCATTCCTAAATCACCTTCACTGGCATGATCAAAACTTTATTTTGTAAGATTACAAAGTCATTTTCTTTGGGAAGTGCTCTTTATTCATTTGCTTGGCAATAAAGAGAGGAGTCATGATAGCCATTTATCTGCACTTATATGTAGGTATAATTTTTCCTAGGGTCAGGAAGACAGACAAAATTAATGCCCATTTGGTCCTGTGATGATTGTGATGTTGAATCTGACTTATTCTCTGTGATAAGAATGAGAAGTCCATGACATAGTACTTGAATGCATGAAGCCTTGATCCCTATTTCTTCTATGTAGTTTGCCATGCTCTGTATTTGTACATATGTACAATTTTCTGCATGTGGTGGGAGTTGGCTGGGAGTTTGGCTACTAAGACAAGTCATCACATAAGTCTTTTACTTCAAATTAGGGGTAACACATGTATGGGCAAAAATTCAGCCCACCAAATAAAGTAACTTGAAAGAAATTATTTATCAGAGTAGGTATTAAAATTTTTATTCATGGTCTGTACACTTAGATATAGGCTTTTCTTGGACAGTAATATGTCTATTTCTTTAATAGATGATGTAGTAAAAGGAAGCCATATAATTTATCATTCAAATAAGAACAACCTGGTGAGTGAAAGGAAAGCTATTAATAATTATGCCAGGACAACACAGGGCAGGACTGTTCTAAACAGACTGGAATGCATAGTCACTGTAGGTAGTCTCATGGGTGAGCAGGCCATTATAAAATGTTTATCATATCAGAAACACCTGGTTGAAGCAATGATGCAATCACAGAGAGAAAGAATGGCAGGAGGAGAGCAGTGAGGGCTTCAAGGTTAACAATGATGTAAATAGTCCAAGATTCAGAATGTTAGCACACAAACGAAGAAAATGCAAGCCCTTCCTCTTGTGATTGCAGAGAAAATTAAGCTCCTTCTTTCATGAGATGCATGGGGAAAGGACAGAGGAGGTAGAAGTATAAAATAGCATGGCTTATGCCGTAACTCAGCGGGGACTAGTTTCCTTTGCTTTCAGTTTTAAAAAAATGCCAGTAATGGGGACGGCAAGAAGTCAATTATCAAGAGAGGCTAAAACCAGAAAAAAGTGACATTTATCTAAAAGTCTTGAGTAGAGAAGGGGGTGGGAAGATTTTTGCTTCTTTTTAGAAATTGCTGGTAATGCTAGAGGGTCAATGCTTAAATAACTAACACAAAATCCCAGAAACCCCCATTGGTTAAAACTTCTTTTAGGATTTTTTTTTGGGGGGGGCATAATTCTTTTATATGTATAAGCTTATATGGAATTACGTTGGTACAAAAAATTCTTTTTGCACAGACTTCTCCAATAAAGACTAACTAGATTTTTGATAAGTAAAAGATATTTAATATGAGACATTCTTTGAATTAAATATCAATTTTACACATGGAATGAGAAATTATTGGTCTAATTATCTAATTGTATTGAAACTATTGTCTATATTTACTACACGATTTCGCATGTTAAAATACTGATATTATTTGCTGTGTTGTGTAATGCAGCCTCTTTCAGAAATTGTTTTCCTATGATTTTTCTTTGTCTCCCAGTTTCACTGTTTTGTCTGAGCAGAGATGCTTTCTCATGGCTTTCCTCTTGTGGGGTGCCCAGCAGAGTTCTAGATATATCCTGAGTGTTTCATGCATTCTTGCTGATTGATGTGGAGCCTGAAGGTGCCACTCTGCCTGATGCTCTTCCAGGTGGAAGAATCTTCTTTCTTTCTTCAGTCCCTCCTCCTCATAAGAAGCTCTCATGCAGATGGGAGGTGTATGTCGCTTTCTTCTATAAGCGTGGACCTGTCATGGTCTGTTTCATGGGATACCAGTATCCTATGGTTGTATTTGTTGGCTTAAAATCACTACATTCCCCCGCTAGGAATACATTTTTTTTTTTATTAAGATGTCCTGTGCCTGCACATTAAAATGTCAGCATAATCTAATTATGAGCCCAATGAGGCACAGCAGCATCTACATCACTTGATAAATTTCCATCATTTGCAGGGGACGGGTGACTTGAATCCAAACACTTCTTGACAGCCGCGATACAACAGACATGCTGCAGCTCCGTACCGCAGAAGCTCGTGGGTGGAGGTGCCTCCTTTTATTCAGTTACTGCAACCCAGGTTTGAATGTGAATTCCAAAAATCTCTGTAGCTTTTGATCTGGTTGCAGAGGAGGATACCATGAGATCATCACAGGCCAGGGAAAATGTCCAAGGACTTGGGTTAGGTAGCGTTGATCAGGATTCCTTTCCATTCTTTCCCTGGTCCCACTGATTTTTCACTCAGAAAAAAAGTCCAGGGACACAAAAATAAACAGACCCATCCCTAAATATTATGCATGTGATTCAAAGGAATAAGAAGAGGAGTGGTTCACAATCAATATTTTGAATATGGGCCTTTTGTTTGGATGCATGCATTTCATGGTCATTAAAAAAAACTATTTGAGGATGATGAGAAATAGACTGAGTTTTCCCTATTCATTAAAAAAATTTTTTTGGGGGTGTATTGTTCTAAATATTTAAATGAGAGAATGAAAACTTTTTCATAGTTGGAAACCGGAAGTGAATGGAGGCCAAAGGGCTGGTTTGTTCTTTCAAGACATTTGCATGTCCACAAGCAGAGTAGACAGGTCAGCTATCCAGAGACTAGAGAAAGTGGTACCACGCTTTTGTTTTTGTTTTCTTTTTCTTCAGGGTAAAGCTTCCTAACCTTGACATGGGTTCTGTGTTTCATTCACACTCCATTTAGTGTTATGAAATAACATGATAGAAAAGGATGGGAAAGAAAATGAGCTCGCCCTCTTTTGACTTCCTAAGAATTGTGACCCTGAAAATATTGCTGTAACCTTAGAAACATTAGAGAGAGTTGGTGATGACAAGAAGTCGGGGGGCGGGGGGAGTGGCACATGAGCACAGTGGCAGCAGCAGTGACATAGGAGGGGCACTGATGGGGCAGAGGGCACGAGGTGGGGAATCAGGATGTTTGTTGTTCCTGTGGCTGTGGAGCCATGGGGATAAAGTGCTCCCAAAGGAAGACTGGAAAAGAAAGGGCAGGTTAAGGCAGACTGGTTTGCTTGGTTTATTACAGGTGAGGAGCAGAAAGGCAATGAACGGAAACAGCATTGCAGCGGCTAGATAAAGAAATCAGAATTCTTTCTGGGTTGAAAAGAAGGTCATGACAATTTCGGCTTGGAAAATAAGGGACACAACAGTATTAGGGCACAATAAAAAGAAGATGGAATAAATACCAACATTGCTTTTGCCCTGGATAATAAAGCCTTGCATTGGTTTGGAAGCTGCAAAAGGATGGAAGCAGCTGACTAATGAAGGGACAAAAACAGGCGGAAGCATTTCTGGATGCTTCCTAAATGTAATAAAAAAACTAAACAGCCCGGTCGTTGTGGCTCAGTTGGTTGGAGCGTCATGCCGTGCACCAAAAGGTCACAGGTTCAATTCCTGGTCAGGGCACATACCGAGGTTGAGGGTTCCATCTCCAGTTGGGTGTGTACAGTTGGCAACTGATTGATGTTTCTCTCTTATATCTATGTTTCTCTCTCCCCCTCTTTCTTCCCCTCTCTCTCAAATTAAAGCACTAAACAAGCCATGGGCTCAGAGTGAGATTTTAATCCTGCAGTGCGTTTCTACCTTCCCTGTTAGAACTTCTGCTGTCTTCATCTCCATTTCTTTACACTCATTCTTCTTATTTCCCCAAACTTGTGAGAGCAGGGCATATTACTCATTTTTTATATCTCCCCACAGTGCCGAGAGTAAAGTATTCAATGAATACTTGGTTACTGAAGCATAAAAGGTATTAAGAACTGTCCTGAAATCGTTTCAAATTTTTTTTTTCAGTTTAATGAACATTGATACTCTGAAATTATACCCTGTACTATCTAGCGATAAGTGACTACTTTATTCTTACTCTATCACAGCAGTCATTCTAACTACACAATCTTTCAAAGACATTTCAGTTGTTTATCCAAAAGAGGAAGAATAAAATACATAGCCCATTATTTAAAAAATTTGATGAAAATAATTGCTCAATGGCCTGCTGTCCTAACTATTTTACCCACCAACATTACTTTTACAAAGAGTTGAAGAGGATAGGGAGAAGGTACTATGTCGACTTTCCCCCTACCAGCTGGGTGCATAATTCTTGGCCCCCGTGCTCATCAAAGAGCAAGCAGACTTGAGCTCCTCTGAGATCACACACAATTTAAAACTTGCTATTCATGCTTCAGTGATAAAGTTGGAAGGAAGACACTGGCAGAACAGCGAATCAAAGGAAATCAGTAGACCGTAAATGGGAGCACCAGGGACCAAACCCATTTCACTAGGCTAGGCTTCTCGATCCATTTATTCGTGCTCATGTTATGCTGTGTATTTCCCTCATAGATTGTACATGCATGCCCTTCAGATTCCTGTCCTCTAACATTTGGCAGAGATGACCTGTTAGATGGTGGAAAGAGGCACAATGAATGCACATGCAATATTAAAAACTTTTGTTGTCTAATATTTATAAAGTGCAATGAAATAATTTTAGAGGACCTTCAAATAGGATGTCAAGTGCACACACGATAATTTGTTTTATGGCTGAACTTTCAAATGGGCTCCACTGCATTAAATGAGAAGCAGAAGCCTCTGGTAGAAATAATTGGCACCTGGCTCTGGGCTGCTTTTGAAACCATTCCCTTCATGTTTGTGAGATGGAAGGATTTGGCTAACATTTACTCCCAGCCCCAAATTCTTCAGTGCCTGTATTCTAGGCTCTGAAAAAAAATCTAAACTTCAGACTCAAGATCAGATTAAACATAAAAATCCCACACATTTCTTATTATTTGGTCAAAACAAAACTAGCAACCTCTTTTGCCCCTTCCCCATCCCAAATACATTTCCACTGATTTTCCTCAGTGGCAATCTATCTATATATATAAAAGGCTAAGCGACCTACTGAACAACTGATAGGTATGACACTCACTGAGCACCAGGGGGCAGACGCTCAATGCAGAAGCTGCAGAGCAACAGCAACTTTGCAGAGTGCCCTCTCATACTCCGGGACCCCTGGGGGGATGTTGGACTGCCAGTTCCCTGAAGGCCAGGCCAAGGGACCCCACCTGCCAGAGGGACCCCACTCACTCCACAGACGCCCTTTGAGCCCTGGTCCCGCCCCAAGTGCAGCCGGCAGGGAGAGACCGCGGGAGGTTGGCTCCAGGGCATGTCTGGCCCATCTGGCCCAGACCTGCCCTGCTGGCCACTTTCTAATTAATTTCCTTTCAATGTGCACGAATTCGTGCACTGGGCCTCTAGTGGTAAATAAAATTTAACCAAAAGCTGTAAGTTTTTTCTAGAGTTGACAGCTTTTTTTTTTTTTAAAGAAATGTTTAGATCAGCTTGCCCTACTTTTGAGACACTATTTGAATTTCAGAACATAAAACCACACCAGATCATTTCAGTGTCAATATAACTCCTAGCGGGGCTTCAGCTCTTACATGTAACCCTTGTTTTAGGTGGCTTTCACTTACGCCTACTTTCATAAATGGCTCTAGATTTCTCGTAGAGCTCATATGGGTCAGGCTTCCTTGGGTCAAAGGCCTCTGTTGAGTCAGGAAAGGAGCTCCTGTGAAGAGCGGGTGGGAAGGGCAGGTTCTGCGGTATGGCTGGAGCAGATAAACTCGTCTGAGGACTGCCTTGATTCTCCCATCGGTCCATGATCTGGAAAGTGAAAAAGAATAGAGAGAATGATGGACATATTCTTTCTTGCTGTTTCCTTTGTTACGTACGACAATCCTCACCTTTAAGTTAGACTTTCTTGCCCTGTGGACTTTTCTTTTTTTTAAATTTCTTTATTGATTAAGGTATTACATATGCGTCTCCTTGTGGACTTTTCTTCTATGAAACATTTTAAATCTTTGGTGCAAGTGCCTTGAGAGAAAGGATTCTATGTCTATACAATAAAGTACCAGTTATAAATATGAGCGGTGCCTGAATTTTGAATGCAAACTTATATAACCTTGTCACCTGTAGGCTGGTAATTTTCAGCAAATCACTTAATCTCTCTGAGTCTATTTTCCCCCCCTATAAAATAAAAGTAACATGTATCTCAAGATAATTTATATGCAAGTACTTTGAAGTATATGGAATTGTTCCTTTTCTAATATGGTCCCAATGCATGACACTGTTTTTACTGAAACAGAAGATAAATTAGTCTGTACATGTTCATTTGACAGCTAAACATATCCCAACAATCTCCTATTTTTAAACATTCAATCACTTTCCTTACAGTTTATAAGTAATAATACAACCATCTGGGATTTATGAATTGTTTAAAGTCTTCTATGAAGCCTCATTTACTGCTAATCTGCTGGTTTCTTCCCCCAAATACGGCTGCAGTTACTAAGACCACAATTTATTAAAGGTCTATGGGACATTTGCCAGTTTCCCATATTCTTTCACATACAGTAACTTCTTTAATCCTCACCACAACCTTGAGCGACAGATGAAGCCAGGACTAACGGCCTTTTATCAAGGAAAAAGCCAGATTCACTGAGATCACCTATTGGCACAACCAACTTCACCTTCATTCAATGATCAACTGATTCCTCATTCAAACTTACCTTCTACTTTCCTGCTTTGTGTAAAAATTAGATTAGGCTACTCTCTTGCCTAAAATTCTGCATTGGGTCAGCATGGTCCTTAGGAGAAAGGCCAAACTCCCTAATGGGAAGTTAGTGGCTCACCATGACCCAGATTCTGCTATTTTTTCTTGTATCTGCTGATGGTCTCTCCTCTCATTTCCAAGGATCCTTTGGGTTCTCTCCTGCCTGTGAACCTTTGCACACGTTCTTAATTTCTCCTTCTACCTGCAAAGTTCATCAATTTTTCTGCTCTTCCAAATCCCTTCTTCATTTTATCTGGCTATTAGATTCAGAGGAGGAATCTCCTCTTGTAGGAGATGTTCGCTGACCATTCCTGATCTGGTTACATGTCCCTCCTGGGTGGTCTCACAGCACTCTCTCCTACCCTCTCACCACTCATCATGCCCAACTGTAATGGCAAGTCTCCTCAAATAGATCATGTTGGGGGAAGAGCCTGCAGGGGATGCAGATTTTCTCATTGTTATATTACAATACAGAGTAAGCCAGAAAATGTTTAGTCAAAAAATATGGCCGTTTGTTCTTTTTTTCAAAACCAGTTTTCATACACACTATTTTAATTTTGACAGAATTATAACTTTCTGTCCCCTACTGACAGCCCTGCTTTTGTTTTCACGCTGGTTATATTTTGGTCAGGGCGTTGATGCCAGCTCTCACCTATCAAGGATAAATATTTTAAAGATGTGAGATACCATGTACTGTACAGGTCACTGTGTAGCACAAAGGTCCCTGTGACCTGCTCACCTAACTTAGACTGTGGTAGGGGCCAAGTGAACCAGCAAATTAGGAAAGAAATGGGTTACCAAAACTCCTTTTAATAAATAAGATTGGTAAGATTGGTGCTATGATCTAAGTGTTTGCGTCTCCCCAAAATTCATATGCTGAAATCCTAACACCCAAGGTGATGATGGCTTTGGGAAGTGATTAGTTCATGATGGTGGAGCCCTCAGGAATGGGATTATTGTCCTTATAAAGGAAACCCCGGAGAACTCCCTAGTCCCTTCTGCCAGGGAAAGTGACAGAAAAAAGACGGCCATCTAGGAAGTGAGCTCTCACCAGACACTGAATCTGCAGGTGCCTTGATCTTGGACTTCCCAGTCTCCAGATCTGAGAAAGAAATTTCTGTTGTATGTAAGCCACCCAGTCTATGGTATTTTGTTGTAACAGTCTGAAGGCACTAAGACAAGTGGCTTCATTTTCATTTGTTTTCTGTATGCGCCACCGACAAAGATTTCATTTGAACAAAGTTTCTATAGCTAACAAAGATGTAAAACCCTTAGTCAAGTTCAATTCCCTAATTTTAAGAATAATCTCTAGGACTGCAGAGAGGTCTAGTAGCTGTCAGTGACAGACCCTGGGTCAGAATCTTATATGACTGAATGTTTTTTTTTTTTTTTTACATAATAATACATTGAGAAGAATAATTGGTAAATTTGCTTAGAGTTTTAGCTAATTATCTACCTTTCCCCCATTTAGTAAAAATCTTTAAATCCAAACTTCGTAATTCATTTGATAGCAAAATTCATTGAGGATGCTCTTCTGGGTTCCTTTGGTCATCCATCCGAGTTGTCTTTGCTATGATGGGAAGACCCACATTTGTGGTTAAAGACATATTCATTTTTATTTTTCACTTTGACCTTGGGCACCACATGGATACATTCTGGCTGTGACTTCCCCCCTTCTGTCCCCAAATATAAAATATTAAACTCTAAAAGGTAAGTAGATTAGAAACATGGTCTGAGAAGCAGTAGCATCATACTTGTCATCATAGAGATGCGGTAACTCTCTAGCTCTTTCTCCCATCTTTCAGTCAGGGATAGTCGATACCTACAGAAGTTTTGCTGGTATATGTATTGTTCATGTACAGTCAATGCAGCAAACATGCTTCGGGTGAAATATTAGCATTTGTAAAATAATTCTTAAAACTACAGAACAAATAATGCTTTGGGCACTGTTTGGGAAAGCTTCTGTGGCAGATTGACAAATTCTACAATTTCGTTAGCACAGAGATGGGGGAATTAGTCAAGAGTCCAGTTGTAAAGCATTCACAACATCTTGCTGTGACATTCATCAACCCTCAAGTCACTCAGCCAGGGTTCTTAAAAGACTGTAGAGCAGAAAATCACCATGCCCATGAAATTATAGAAAGAGCAGACTTGCAGTCCTACAGCCCAACCCCCAAATTGAGTTGTTAGTTGCCTGCCATACAGAAGGTCACCCCTGCTCACGGCAGCTGTGGTGCTGAGCTGACAGTATCTTTTGAAGCGTGCTCTCTGTTGACTTCTCCCTACTTTCTTAGACAACCTGGTCTCTGGACTTTTGCTTTTCAGCTGGGACTCTTTGTGCTCACTGTTCCTCTCAACCTTCATGAACCTAGAGTCTCATCCTGTCCTCTTGCCCAGGTCATGGCCCCACTTGCTCTTCCTGGCAGTAACCTGTCTGGAGCTGTGCTAGTGGCCAGGCTTTCTCTCAACAAGGCTTCTGATTGGGCCTTGTCCAATCCCGGGGGGCCCATACTTAAGCTATTTATAAACGTCTCACTAGCATACGGAAAAATGGAAACAGTTGTTTTCTATATCTGGGAGAAGACTTTTATCTCTGCTGCCCTTGGTGAATGAATGAACGCCTGACTGTATGAGACAGCGGTCACCTAAATATCAGTGGACAGAGCAGACATATAGTTGATAACAGGGCATCAAACAGTAGAATGGAAAAAAAACAATCATGGTGGGCTAATTTTTAAAACCCTACCTTCTGATTCTAGGGTGCACATTGGGAGGAAAGTGCTTGTGAAGAAATGCAGGTCCCTCCCCCAAACCTCATGAAATACTCTGTTTGCTTCGTATAGAAGCTGGGGTAGTCGAAACATACCTACTCACTATTTTAGGGCAGGGCTGGGAGATGGTGGCATTTGGCTTGATTTTGTATTTGAAGTATGAACTTGGACCCCTTCAAGGTAAAGAGAACAAGAGCTCACTACAATTAGTGTATTACTTGTTAAATGGGAAGTGGCTATCTTGATGCGGATTGGCGTAAGATGTGGATCAGTAGGACAGAGAGTGAGGGACACAGGACCAGGAGGAGGAGAGAGTGTATAAATCCATATACTATGTGTATATATTTATATCTTTTAAAAAAATGAATACTTATCAAATGATGTTCTTTCATAAAGTGATTAATTTGTTGAGTTTACGCATAAAAGGTCTGATTTATAGGATGACTGTAGTTTATACTTAGAACTCAACAGGTAGAGGCTCTGTTTTAAGCCCCATACATGGATTCACCAATAAACTTCACAACTACCACGAGCGGGGTATTATTATTGTCCCCCATTGTACAGATCTAGAACTTGAGATACTGTGAGGTTAAGCAGCACGTTGTAGGTTACAGAGCTAGAAGCAAGACTTGCTCCCAGGCAGGATGCCTTGAAAGCCTATACCCTAAATCACATACTCTACTGCCCCTTATTATAGTCCTCAGTCTAAAGAACTTCTGACAGCTACATGGGGGACATTAAATGGACAGTCATCTATCTTCACTCAGCCTAGAACCTGAAAATCCAAGCATTAACTTTTGTATGGGTACATGGGTTCAGGATTAATTATAAATTGAGTTCTATAAAACCTTTTTTGGAATTATTGACTATGGATGTAATTACGTAATGACAGAAAATGCTGTAATTATGTCAAATGGCATAATTTGTATAAAAGGGGTACATATAAGAAAATCACTAAATTGCATAATTGTAGCACCATGATGAGGTTGCAAGGTTCCTTGTTAAATTAGATAACGGTGTGTATAACCACGGAGCACAGATTTCAATTTGGTGATGAAAGGAAGGAATTATTTAGATTTTGGCCAAGGTAAAACAAATTTCATTTTAAACATTTTTAAATACATCTTTCAAAATCACATCATCACTAAGTGGTGTACTAAGCCCCAATAGGTCTGGTTTTTCCATCTGATATTCTCTGTGGCCAGATGAGCCAAATCCACAACAAGGACATGCTTGGTGAGGATGCTCTGTGGCCCTGACACTGTCAGTTCCTCCTTCCAGCTCTGGGCTGCCTCGAGAGAAGCCTGGAGCTCAGGCATGTTAGAGGCTCAACAACACTTTATCTTCACATCTTCAAACCATTTTCAAGACATGTTATTTAATTAAGCCAGTTATCACACTTGAAAAGTATGCAAAATTATATTATCTCCATTTCTAAAATGAGAAAATCAAGTAGTTAAATATTTCTTCAGTAAAAGAAATAAAAGAAGCATAAAATTAACTCAAGAATCCCCTACTCACTGGCCACACTAGGGGCACTTTCTTCAGAGTTGATTACTGTCAGAGGAAAGAAAAGAAGTAGGTAGAGGATGTGATTCCCTGAGTGTTTTTGGACATGAGTCATTTTGCTACAGCTCTCTTCTAGTTCTGGTTTTACACATTCCAGCTAGGGTATTCTAACACATAAAATGGGATCCTGGAAAATCAGTCCAAGCTTTTTAAGTTTCAATCTAATGGCAAATAAAGATAATTTCTAATTGCAAAGTCAACTTGTTAACCAAGCCTTACAAAAAGATTACTAAGTCCATCAGCCTTCTACACTGGCATCAAAATCACAGGATGATTCATAAAAGGATTAGGCTTAGAGAGGTTAGGTGATGGCAGATAGATCACCAGTGTCTGAAGAAGATTCAGAAGTATGCCTTTGAGTGATTGTCAGGTTTGGTCTCACACACACACACACACACACACACACACACACACACACACACACACACATTTTCACACATATATATTTAGCTCTGTCTACATTAAAATGTAAATATAAATGTAGAAATATATACAGAGCTAAATTTCTTCTGGAACCAATTTAATTTGTAGGTCAAGACCTTTGGGACTGTAATTTGCGTTGTTTCTAAAAATTCCATGTTATAAAGACGATAGTATTTCTGACGGGGGAGGAGGGAAGGTTTCTAATGTACTTTCAGTACAACTGCAATGAATAGTGTTTATGCTCATTTTGTAAGTATACTTATTAAAAAATAGGCAGCAATGCCTTTATAGGAAAGTAAGATGAACTATTTGTATTTGTGGGACAAATACAAGACATAGGGACACAGGAGATTTGTTTTGACATCACGGAATCTCTGAAGTGGAAGAGATTTTGACGTCACCCAATCACCAACTCTTGCTTAATGGAATTATAATAAAAACTAGATATAAAAGAAGAAGCATAATAATTCCAACTTACAGGCTTTGGAGATTTCCATGGAGAAAAGAAACCTGTAATAAAGAAAACAATATTTGAACTTTGAAAATATACCCTACTACCACTTATGGGTGGCATGATATTAAAATAACTGTGAGTCACTTTAAATTAGTTAACAGCAAACAATAGTAACCACAAAAGAATTCTAACTTTTATAGGACTGACTGTTCTCCCACTGAGATCTTCTCTAGAGCAGATATCTATTTTATTATCCTAACACCTTAGTGTGAGCACAATGTTCTGCCTGAAGAAGCAGCTCAAAGTGTTTGTTAATTGACTCAGCCATGTAACATCAAAGCCATCTTTTTTTTCAACTTATTGAGTCCTTTTTATTATCACAAATTGTATAGCAATTGGACTGACTCTGTGATCCAGATGACTATTAAGGTAATTAAAAATAAAGGACAGATTAATTCCCTTTTCTTTTTTCCTTTATTATTATTTTATCATATGGTATTAGTTTTAAAAAATGGTAGTAAAAACAATGGTGGTAGTGGTGGAGAAGGCTGCTATATATTGGCCCTAGCAAGCCAAAACATAATCTAGTGTATAAAAGTACTTTCTTTTCATATCTTATCTTCCTTCTTTCAACAATTTCACTCACTGTAATGTTAGATGGCATATGATAAAATGCCCAATAATAAATGAAATACTGAAACTATGTCATGTACATATAGTATGTTATCACCTTTAAAACTTAGAATTGTATAAAATGGGAATATTTGAAAACTATAACCCATTTATAGGAAATGCCTACAGAAATCTGAACACATAATTATCTAGATGTGGAAGCAATCCAATGCAGGCAATACACAAATACTACTAATTGCATCTCAATGCACTATTGTGAAGAACTTATGCTTCATTTTATGAAAAGAGTGAAAGTTAATAATCCACCATGTCTCTTAGCTTTCCTTGGAATGCATAGTTAAAACTATGTATGTATGTATGTATGTATGTATGTATTTATTTATTTATTTTCAATCTTCACCTGAGGATATGTTTTTATTAATTTTAGAGAGAAAGGGAGAGAGAGAAACATTGAAGTGAGAGAGAGAAATTAATTGATTGCCTCTCCTATTCACCCAACTGGGGATCAAAGCAACTAGGTATATGCCTTGACTGGTAATCGAACCAGCATCCTTTTGGTGTATGGGATGATGCTCCAACCAACCGAGCCAACCTGGCCAAGGCCAGAATTAAATTTAAAATTAAAGTGTAATAGCCATCTTACTAAGGAGATTGGTAGAATTAGTTCACTTTCTCACATACTCTGTATGTTCTTATCTCTCTTTCCAACTAATGAAAAAAATAATTCTGTTCAAAGTCTGGTTTGATTAATTTGATTACAAGAATTTAATCACATCCTTTTTGGTAATACCTCAGAGTAAAAAATATAGATAAATAAATATATTAATCATCTTTAATTCATTCTATAAAATGACAATTAAAGCAATATGACTACTAACTATAAAGTGAAAAGTTTTGTAATTTATTGGACAATTAGCCATTATTTTCTGTGAGGGATAACATTTATTTGCTGTTTTATGGAATTGCCAGTAACAATTCTTTTGAGAAATGACACTATTTATACATCCGCACAATGCCAAAACATTCAATTACTTCCTCTACTTTCTTTCTGTTATCACCTCCCTGGAGGGCCCGAACAGATTTTGAGTGTTACTATTTTACATTTGTTCTGGGCTGGGAGTTTCTTAGACTTTGATATAGATGTATTGAAAATGGTTCCTCTATTATGGAGCTCTCATCTCCACTTAGGATATTATCTTAAAAGATGATTATTTCTTCTACAGAATATGTATAATCATCTGACTCCTCCTTAGCAGTCATGGTTTAGCAGAACTAAAATGGGCTAAAGGGACACTGGTTAAGATCAGACGAGGAGAGAGGGAGGTTTAATTTGACCACCTGTCATCATAGGCACTTTGGCTTCCAATTCTTTTAAGCCTGTTTCATTCCGTCTAACCTCACACCATTGGCATGACCCAGGACTCCTTCCCTGCGCCCATTATGGCAGTTTTTCAAGTACTTCTAATGCCGAGTTGTGCAGAAGAGGCTTTTTTCTGAGTCATTGTCAAAAAAAAAAAAAAAAAAAAGCTGCTTGCTATAGAGCAAGTAATTTTAGGTAGTAAGAAATTGTATCAGAATAGATTTATTTAAATATAAATAACTTATGTGATCCTTTGTGTTTCTCTGGCAAAGTATCAGTCATGCTGTAAACATTTAAATTACGATGAATAGAACACATCTATTTTGGATATACTCAATTTGGCCTTATTAAGCCAGAAGGTCAAGTTTTCTACATGATTAAACTTCAATTTTCTGCTCAACTTCATTGGAAGAGCTACAGAAATTCTGTAATAGTGTGGGCCAAACTATTATATATTATAAATGTGCAAAAATTTTTGTAGGGATGGCTACAAAAATTCTAATTAACATTAAAATCTCCTAAACAAAATAAAAAAATTTAAATCCTTATTTCTGCAGTTTTTCTTTTTCTGAAATCATTCTGGTTGGAGATAGATTACAGAAGCAAGACCGGCTTGGTCTGTTGAGACAATTATTTTTGGGCTCCTCATCACCCATCTTCATAGGAAACAGGAAAAGGGATATAGTTATCTTCTTATGCCTTTCAGAGCTAACAGTCTCTTTATAAAACTAAGTTCAGAGAAAAAGAATTTTTAAAAAATGAAATAATAGCTCCTTTATGTTTTAGTTTATTTCTGGCCTTTGTTTCCCCTATTTCTAAACTTTACAGTGGCCCATGTTTTCCATACTGATCATTGATTGGTCTGTATACAAATATAAATATATTAATCCTGATTCTTAAGACAACAAAAGTTGAGGACCCCGAGGTATAGTTATAAGCTAACTGAAACATGAGCAGGAACATTAAAGGAAAAAATAAAATGGAAATATTTAGATGCAGCTAATAAGGCCATTTAGATGCATTTAATAAAAAAGCACAAAACTGGCTCTGGTCAGTTTGGTATATGATAATCCCATAGACCAAAAGTGGGTTTAATTCCAGAGCAGGGCACATACTAGGTTACAGGTTCCATCCCTGGTCTGGGAGTGTATGGGAGGCAACTGTTCAATGTTTCTCTCTCACATCGATGTCTCTCTCTCACATCAATAAAGACATTTCCTCAAGTGAGCATTTAAAATAAAAAAGCACAAAATTGAATTAGATTTCTAAAATCTGTCTTCTTTAGAACCCAAAATAAAACTAAAATATATTTTTAATTCTACACCTAAAAGCACAGTGAAATGGGTAGGGATATAGCAGCACAATGCAAATAGACAAGAAATGCTGGTATTTAAAAATGGAGAAAACAACAATGAGTTCATGTTGAAATTTCAGTTTTACATGTCAACTAAATACAATTTTTAATAAACTATAAGAACATGGTTGCAAGATATATTATAAAATGCCTAGTTAAATTTGAATTTCAGATAATGAATAATTTTTTAGTATAAGTATGTCTTATATACTATACTAGAGGCCCAATGCATGAAATTCGTGCAAGAGTAGGCCTTCCTTCCCCTGGCTGCCGGCACCGGCTTCCCTTGCAGCCCTGGCTTCGTCCGGAAGGACATCCGGAAGGACGTCTGGTCTAATTAGCATATTATGGTTTTATTATTATAGATGAGACATATTGCATAGGAGATACATAAACATTTTTTATCTGAAATTAATTTAACTGGAAATTCTGTATTTTAATTTGCTAAATCTGACTACCTATTCAGGTAACATTTTATATGTCCTAGGCAACCATTTAAAAATAAAAACACTGGCCCTAGCTGGTTTGACTGAGTGGAAATAGCACTGGTCTTTGGACTGAAGGGTCCCAAGTTCGATACTGGTCAAGGGCACATGCTGGGGTTGCGGGCTCGATCCCCGGTAGGGGGTGTGCAGGAGGCAGCTGATCGATGATTCTCTCTCATCATTCATGTTTCTATCTCTCTCTCCCTCTTCCTTCCTCTCTGAAATCAACAACAACAAAAATAAAAATAAAAACACCTTGTCCCAGGCAACCATTTGAAAATAAAAACACAATTGTAATATCTCTTGCAGGTAATATTCATTCAATTCAGTAAAAAACAAACAAACCACAAAATAAAACCCAGAAAATATTTAATATTTCCTTTTCTTACACCCCTCCATTGTTTGATTGTCCGGAATCTTACTTCAGAGAAACCTGAGAACATTCCCTCTGCTAACCACACCGTTGGGTTGTGCTGGTTGCCTGTTCATCAGGAGCTTTAACTAAGCTCTCACTTCACAAAGGCCCATTTTCAAATTGCTGATGGCTGTTCAGTAATGTTGCTTTATCCCAAGAGGAATGTTCCACAGAATAGCTCTTTTCAGAATCTACTTCTTCTGACATATCATATCCAAAATGAAAAAATATCAATGTATTTACAGTAGCTTTGAAGGGAGATGTCTTTGTGAGTTATTTGGTAAGAACTTTTATTACTATCACTTACTTACACCAGGCAACAAAATAATGAACTTCCTTGAAACCACTCCGATTCCAATAAGGGATCAAAATGCAATGAAGAGCAATTTAATCACAGAGTTCCATCATGATTAACTTGGAATAACACCAAGGCGGTTTTTTGAGATTTCGAAGAATTTTCCCAAACAGTGTTAAATCTTTCAACATGCCTCTATACTCCACTTTGATGCCGTTGTAATAACCTGGCTATTATTGAACAGGTAAGGAGTGAAAGGGGAAACCAGATAACACAGGCAGGCCATTTATACAGCGTGGTCAAAAGCTGCATTTAACTCTCTCCAAGTCTGTCCCCACTGATCAATGGGGGAAAGGACTGGACCAAGGCAATTTAGACGCATGTCCAGTAAAGGTCTGAATGACATGGAGGCAGGGTGCCTACCTGTTTGCCAGATATACCTGGGAACAAATTAGTGGCCAGGATGGGCATGGTCACTGCAAGCATTCGAAACCTGAATATTTAAACTTCCAAACAAGGTAAGTTCACTCTCTCTCTCTCCTGTCTCTGGTGAGCAGAGTTCCTGGCTCTCCTGTGGTAGGGGGATGCGCTCCTGCTGCCCATGTGGGTCATGGCCATGTTGGGCTCCACACATGGACTAATGGGCTTTAATCTGGCCTGAATGCTGAACTACACCAACTGCAATATGACACAGAAGCTCTGGACACTGGCCTTCTTTCTGGCTCCTCTGGAACCACAGCTGTACCTTTTCCAGGACTGGCTGAAGGGGCAAGGGACTTTGGAATCTGAGAAATGTAACTCCAGGCCAATAAAATCTTCCACAACCCATCCTCCATGGGGACTTCTGAAAATGCTTATTTCAGTGGCTCCCCAAAAACCTCCACCTTGCTCCCAGGAGCAACAAGGGAGTTTCATTCTCTGGTAACTTCTTGATATATTGAATTTCCATCTGCAGAATGTGAAATGGTCTCTTCTTCACCTGAAAGTATTTGCTACAACTGATGACTCTGGTTTTGAAGATTATCATTACAGTTTCAAGTATTTTAGAAGGGATTCTACAACTACTAAAAATGATAGAGATGCAGGGGAAATGCTTTCTACTTCTCTTTTTCTTTAAGTAACAGAAAAGGAATAGGAATCATTATGAAATAAAAGACATTTCACTGAAGATGTCCACAACCTGGGTTATTAAAAGCTGTGTTCTGTTATGCTTAAAAAAGAAGGACGACAAAAACAATGTGAATGTACTTAACACTGTACACTTAAATATGGTTAATATGTGCATTTTATGTTCTGTATATTTTACTATGATTAAAATATAAAGCAATAAAAAAGAAAAGGATAAAGAAGAAAGGGGGAATGGGAGTACGTGCATATGATATGAGGGTGAGAGAAATTAGAGAACACGAGAGAGAATTTGTTTTCACAGGCCCCGTGGAATCTTGTGGGAGGATAGGACCCTCTCCTGCACGTCCACACAGTTGTCCACCTCTTAAGTTATTCTTCCTTATAAAAGATTGTAAGCAAAAAAGGAAACTCCTGTTCCTACTACATTTCTGAAAGTATTTCAGGGATTGCAAGACACTCTTCCAATAGAGGAAATTTTTTAAAAATTTAATTTTAAAGTTTTCCAAAGGGGAAAAAAGCCCCAACATTTTAGAATCTCCAGTTAGGGCTAATTTGAAGGAGAAAAACACCACTAACACGGTTAATCTTTATGTTAAAGATCCTCCCATTTTCCCACATCCTTGCAAATTTTCCTTAAAAAAAATTCAGCCTTTGGTAAATGTAAGTCAGCAGGGTAATGAATTAATTTCCATTAAAACTAGTTGAATATTATTAACTTTTTTTCTGGTTTTTGACTGATTCATGTATTTCTGATTAAAATTCATTCAATGGGCTAGACCCTGCAGTTCCTTTAGACAATTTGCTTAAGCTATTTGAAATCAGTAAAAGGGCGATTCTTCTTAATGAAACTGACCCAGGCCAAGAAGCAACCTTCTATGAAACCAGTGAGCAAGATTCACTGCTGGTGGTACCCAAACCTCACACTGCCATGCTTCCACCAAGCACAATAGTCAGTTTGCAAAGAAAAGGCCAGATTGGCTGCCATTTTTGGGCTGGAGAGTCTGTTTTTGTGTGGTTTTCTCTGCAATGCTCTCACAATGGTTCTTCCTGCATCTTTTCAATGGAAGTGTTTTTCTTACAAACACTACAAAGCGTTTTCAAATGGCCATTTCCCCCTCGCTTCGTTCCTGGTAGACAGAATAACTAGACAATTTCAAGTAATGCTGAAGAGTATCTAGAAAGGATAAGCCCATACATGTAGTCCTCTGATAACTGAAGCAGGCCCAGTGGAGGGCTTGAACAGGAGTAAAGGAATGGACTGGAAGAAGAACCGTGTCAGGGGAGGCTAAATTGAGGTTTGCAGAAAATATTCACAACTATCAAGGCCTTTTCTTTATGGCCTGAAGAGCAATGAAGGGAGAAACGCTCTGTATGTTTATGGCACTCTGTGAACAGCTGGCAAAGGAAATGTGGAAGGATATCAGTGCTTGCAAATAAAAATTCCAATCCTGAGAGTAATATGTTTTTACAATGATGAATGTATAATGATGAATGATGAAGTATTTTTTTTTATTTTGAGAAAAAAAATCTAGAAACATCTTTTAAAAAAAATATGGTTTAGGGAGAAGAAGGGGGAGGGAGAGAGAGACAGAAACATCAATGATGAGAGGGAATCATTATTCGGCTGCCTCGTGCACGTCCCCTACTGGGGATCAAGTTTGGAACTGGAGCATGCGTCCTGACCGGGAATGGAACCAGTGACCTCCTGAGACACATTGGCCAGGCAGAGAAACATATTTCAGTAGTTTGAGACAGGTTAGATGTCTGTTTTGGTACTTTCCATCAATATTAAATGAATATTTATTGAGTTGTGAGTGTCTCACAAGTACCATGAATTACAGCAAGAGTGAAACCTTTGACCTTTCCTCCCGAATCTTTTCTTCTCTAGTCCTTATTTCAGTAGATTTCACTTGCCCCTCCAAGTTTTTAAGACAGGAACATGAAAGCCATTCTTAAAATCCCCCCTCTCTAACTTCCTCATCACCAAATTCTTTGTATTCTATTTCCAAACACTATTTCAAATCTACTTCTCTCCATCTCCACAGCCATCATTGTAATCCACCTCCCCTCCCCATTTCTTGCCTGAACAGAGCAACAGCAAATTTGCTGATGTCACAGAATCTGATCATGCTTAAAAATCCTTCAATGGATTCCCACTCCATTTAATGTAGAACACAAAACCTATATGTCCCTACATAAATTTCCCTCCCAAATATTGTTCCCTCCCAATTACTTATTCCCAAGGCACCTCATGGGTTACTCTTCTTTACTCACTCAAGTTCCCTAAGTCAGGCTCTCTAACCACAGGGCCTTTGCACAAGTTCATTTCACTTGCCTTCCCTTTGTCACTCTTCACACAGCTAACTCTAACTCCTTCTGTACGTGTCAGCTGAAACACCACTCCTCAGGAAAGATGTCCCTGACCTTTCACTAAATCAAAGTTCTCTATTATAATATTTCATTGCATCTTGTATTTTTCTTTCCATGGCACCCTTCACTACTTGTAATTATGTTTATGAAATCATGTACATAATTATATTTGTGAAATCATTAATTTAATGGCCATCTCCCCAACTAGCGTATAAATTCCATTTGGGGAGGGATCATTTCTATTTGTTCACAATGTACTCCCAGTACTTAGCACAATGCTGACACAGTAGATACTTTAATAGACACATATGAATGAATTAATAATAGTAGTGAAAGGCGAGGAGAGTAGAAGAGACCACCTCACAAGATAGTTGGGAATACTGATGAGGCATGGTGATTGCTGGGGGTGGAAGAGTAGTATCATGGAGAAGGTTAAATCTATGAAGACTTCTGTCTTGGAACGTGGATGGATGGTGGTGTCATTAGCTGAGGTAAGAAACACAGGAAAGAGGCTTCCTAGAGTGAAGTCTAGCAAGTTAGGTTATGGGAGAAATGACTCTGAGGTGCTTTTGGGGAGTCTGGGTTCAAATGTAGTTTGAAATGCATTTTGAAGTTTGAACCAAGGTGAGTTTGGTTTCAGTCATGCAGTAGTTGGCTCTATTATCTGGTAGTCAGTAGAGGTATCAGGTTAGAGATCTAAAAAGTCAGGTTAAACTTAAAATAATGAAACCAAGTTGGATAGCATGAAAAGAGAACTCCTTAGGATGTGCAGAAGAATGAATGGAGTGTCGGAGAAGTAACAGAGAGCCAAGTAAAGAGAAAGGTTCAAGACGCAGTAAAGGAGAATATTCATAAAACAAGGCTTTCCGTGGTTCGTTCAACAGCAGGGTCACCAGTTTAATTGCCACAACAGAGGCAGAAATCAGACTTCAGTGGGTCTGAGTGAATGGGAGGGGAAAAGTGGAACTGAGAAACGGCTATGAGGTTGAAGAGACAGTGTCACAGTGGCTATGGGGGTATATAACCCCCACGAAGGGAAGCTTTCTTTTGCTATAAGCAGGCTTACATTCAGATGAGAAGGTTCCGGAACAGAGACAGTGTCTGAAGATTCAGGGGGAAAGGGGATACTTGCTGAAATGATTTCATGAGACAAGATGGCATCTAAGGCATAAGGGAAGAAATTAATCTTAATTGAGAAAGAAGAACATCCAAGTCCTTATCAAGAGGCTGGGGCACATCCAGGTGGGGGATCTACCCTAAAAGCCTGGGTGGGACTGCGTGGGACAACTTACAGTGGCCGAAAGTGGGGACATTTAATGGGGGTTTGTAGGAGTTGGTTATGCAGGGAAACGGGAGGAGAGAACAAACATAACCTGTGTGGAAATGCTTGGTTCAGGGGAGTGAAGCAAAGACGTAAACAGAAAAACCATTTCTGAGACAGTACAGCAGCGAGGTTATGCACACAGCATATGAGGTAAAAATGGGTTCCAGGCCCAGCTCCACCTCTCACTAATTCTGTGGTCTTTCATACACATGGGAGGGCTTTTACTACCGGGACTAACTCTTGGGCTCTGAGTGAGACCCCGGGTTTGCTTTGTGGCTTGCATCTGGGTGACTGTGAGCAAGTCCTCCCTCTCCCTAAGGCTCAGATGCTTCATCTGTAACAAAGTAAAGATAATAATAGGAATTACTTTAGTGAGAACTAAATAATAATGCACTATATATTTTATCAATATAAAGTGGTGCACAGTTCCATTTAATGCTTTTGATGCATTTTGAATTCTTTTCCTACAAATTAAAGGCCTGCTTTTCAGAAAGGTGTTCAACAGTTGTTGGTGTTTTTTGTCACAACAAATGCATATTATTATTTTGTGCTTAGTTGTGTTAGGTTTTTTGTTCCTTTAAGCTTCCTTTAAGGTTCTTTTAAGCTGCCTTTTGCTCTATGGACTATGCCTTGTTTTGATTTGCTTAAAACAAAGCAAGTCACTGTTTACATCCCACTGAGGTTTTCCATTAAGTTCCCGACATTTGTAGGGAAGCAAGGCAGCCCACTCCTGCCGCCAGCCTCACCTTCTAGGCTAAGAAAGGCCTGCTGATCTCCGTGTTTCTCCTCCCGTATGGAATCAAAACCTCTTGGGGATGAATGATCCCAGCGATGGCCCCAACACACGCTCGGTGTCACTGTCACAGGCATTCGCAGTCATTACAGCCCGTTCCTCAGCCCACAGTGCCCTGCTCCACCCACTGCCACTCCTCACCTGTCACCTCCTGAGGACCACCTTATGTTATCCTATCTGAAATGTGAGCAATGCCCCCTGCCCTTTTTTCTTTCAATAGCTCCCTTGCCCTACCTTTCTTCCGCTAAACACCTTGCATTTTAAAAATACATATTTGATTGATTTTGGAGAAGGAAATAGAGTTAGAAACATCAATGATGATAGAGAATCATTGATTGGCTGCCTCCTGCACATTTCAAACTGGGGATCGAAACCTTCCCTGGCCCCTCCCCTATTCCCTCCCCTGGCCAGCAGGCCCCCAGTGGCAGAGCAGCACTGAGGGAGCGAGAGGGGGAGTTGGGGAACCATGAGGTGGTGGGGCGCTGAGGGCAGCAGCGGCATCTGGCATCTGTTCTTTCTGCATTTGGCCTAACCACAGTCACCTCCTCTCCTGACCCTGCCAGGGCCTTCGGGCCCTGATCAGCCTGATCCTGATCTGCCCTGATTGCCTGCCAGGCCTAGGGACCCCACCCATGCACGAGTTTTGAGCACCGGGCCTCTAGTTGTATAATATCTTCTTTGGCCTTTTAGATGCTTTACAAATTGCTAGAATATTCCTGGGTGTGAATTTCTTCTAAAGAATTCTTCCTGGAATATAGTGAGTGTATTTGCTTCAGGTTTTCTTTGAAATCTTTCTCCATAAGATGCAGTCTGAGCCCCTACCTGCAGCATCAGCTTTACCTGGGGGCTTGAGAGAAATCCCGAGTCCCAGAGCCCAGATCCATTGAATCAGATCTGTAATTTAACCAGATCCCAGGAGGGTCACATGCACAGGTGAGAAGTACTGCTCAAAGGATATTCTATTATCTGTAGATTTCATCTTGACTACTTATTTTTTTCAGTTTCTCTCTTTCACTTCTTTGACCTTTTAATTTCTTCAACCATCAGTATATTTACCTAAAGTGGGCCGGGCCTCTCCCTCTCTGCCAAAGGGTTATAGTCCAAGCTCTTGGTTCACAAATCACTTCCTTTCCCCGCCTCTAGTAACTTGGACAGCACCCCCACCCCCCGTTTGTCCTTATATTTGAGATGCCGTATATAAAACAAACAGCTTTACTGGTGGGAGAGTGTCGTGCATGTGACTGCCGTTGAGATGAATAAAGCTTGAGACCCGCTGCTCCGTGACGGCAGAACTCCTCAACTTGACCTCTACATCATTAGTTTCTGGCAGTATTAGTTTTACCTTTTACTGTTTCTAATGAACGTTTTCATTTTCCGAGGTAATTCCAAACCCCCAGATTTGTTTATTATGGCCTTTTTACTTCATCAAGCATCACTTTGCCTGGTTTTTGCTTTTCAGGCTGCCCTGCTCACTTCTGTTTTTTAAATGTTACATCTTCTCGCATCTGAGGATTCCAGGCATATTTTCTCAGTTTCTTCTGTTTTCTGCAGTATATCTGTTTCATAACATGCTCTTCCTCCTAATCTTCAAGGCTAATTGTAATTGTTCCTTTCTTACATGTTTACCTATTTTATTATAGGCTCTATGCTGGCCTTAACATTTTTTTCATTCATGTAAAAAGGGGAGATTTTTCCAGAGTCAGGCTCCTGGCCTCCGTGATGGCCCATTGGAGTGATGTGTGAAATAATACCCAGGTTGGCTTTCACACAACAGTGGGTGCATATGCACAGCTTGCAGCCAGACTCCCATTGGTAATGGTGTGGTATAGCTTTGCTGGACAGTGGGGAGATTTTCTCTTAACACAACTTCCTAATTCTGTCTGTTTTGGAGAGAAAAATTCGTGTTGTAAAGAATTTGAAATGGTTTCTATATACTTTTCCCCAAGGCTTCTTTCTTATAGCTCTGCCTCCATCCATGATGCTCAGTGTAATTGCATCACCTGCCCAGGAGACAATTTGTCATCACCATGTCCTCTCTATTTTCTGCTCTGCTGTGGTTTGGTCTGAGATTTCAGAATTTGTTGAAAGACAGTAGCCATGAACAAAAGTGACTGATTATTTAGTGAGGAGGAGGTTAAACACAACTCTCACTGCCTTATAAAGCAGTTCCTAAGTCTTATCGCTACAATCTGCAAATCCATGACATTTTCCTTTTCATGTCTTCTTGGCACTTTCCTGGGATGTTGTCAGAAAGCATATAGGAGATTCTTTGGCTGGATGTCATTTTAAAGAGAACTTCTTAGTAGCATAATCTGTTAATGTAAAGAATAATTGTATCTCTATTTTTCTATATGTCATATACACTGAGTGGCCAGATTATTATGATCTCTGGACACATTAATAATCTGGCCACTCAGTGTATATCCTATATAATAAAAGGCTAATATGCAAATTGTCCCCTCAACCAGGAGTTTGACCAGCAGGCAGGCCGGCCAACCACCCATGTCCCCTCCCCCTGGCCAGGCTGGCCGGACCCCACCCATGCATGAATTCATGCACCGGGCCTCTAATATATATATATACACACATTGAGTGGCCAGATTATTATGCGTTCAGAGATCATAATAATCTGTCTACTCAGTGTATATTATTTATAAACGAAGGACTGAAATATAGGCAGAGCTGATACTTGTTTATTTCCTGTTTTGACTAACTTAACCAGCTAAGATTTGAGGAAATAAATCTTCATTGAAGGTTCTGGCTTCCCTGATTAGCATCCCTTATGGGAGAGAAAGTGCAAATATCAGCATCAGATTGCCCTTCAAATGTATTTTTCAATAATCAAAATTACAAGACAGAGATAAAAATAAATTTGTTTGCTTTGTGGTGGGAATCTTGGTGTAATTGAGTTTGTTAATTTCTCTTTTCCCCCCTTTCTAATTTCCCAGGTCCTCCTGTGGGCCTTCCTACAGAGGAAGGGAAGACAGTTTCAATGGGGCTGCTGCGGAATGAAGAGCAGGGCCCACATCTCAGCTGTTGGGTCACCAGGGGGAACCTCATTGACTGCAGTTTGGACGTCAATGTTTTACATGACATGGAAGATGCCATTTTAGTTGTGGGTTCTCCCACACGCAGATCCTGAGACGAGGACTTGGGTGACCCTAGGGAGCACAAACGAAGAATGAGAGTGAATCTGGGAAGTGAAATCCTCTAATGAGCAGATAATCCCTGGGAGCACCTGGGACCCAGCTCTCCTGTGGATCCTCTGGGAAACCATGGGGAACACATACCACAGCCTTCCTACTGAGGAATGGCGAGGCCCGGGCATGTGTCCTCCGACAGATCTCCTCTCCCACAGGGGATAAGGATTGCTGCTCACTGGGTATTGCTCTCCCAGAGTGTTAACGCTCCCACATTTCTGGGTTGTCCTTGCATAAGGCTGAGGAAGCACGGGTAGTGCCAGAGAAAGTTCTCAGGCAGAGATAAGAGACTATGGTGCTCAAGGCAGGGCTCAGCTTGCTGAGAGAGCCCACAACTGCCTGTGAACTCGGGCCGATCAGAAGATACCAAGTCGCAGAACAGGCAAACCATATTTGTGGTGGGAGGAAAACCTAAATAAATACGCACTTAAAGTGGTTATTTTGGGGAACGAAGGATTTACATAGTGTTAAAACGGAGAATTTTAACTCTCATATCAGTTCTAACCCACTGGCTGCCTGGAGTTTGTGTTGAGGAGAGAATTCTCAAAAGGCTCAGCAGGAAATCGTGTCTTCATCAATTAACCTCTCAGACATGGAAATGGGAGGACAGAAGGGAGGCATGTGAGCCATGTATGTGCCACCCTGCCTTAAAGTGGAGACTATTTTTTCTTCATCTAAGAGCTGAGTGAGACATCTCTAATGAAATATAATAAATTCTTCTACAGATTTGACCTTTTGAAATGCACAGCATGTGGAGTATCTTCGGTTGATGGGAGAATTCTCCAATTATTACTGTTATGAATAAGACTGGGGTAATCTTCACAGGCACAGCAGCTAGACTAGGCATTAGCTTTGTCATTCTGCTATATTTCAAGTAAACATGCTACTTTTTTTCTCACTGATATGTAAAAAATGAAAGTCATACTATTAACTGGAAAATATAAAAAAGTCAATGACAGCGTGCAGTACTGTCATTGCCTGATCACAGCATCAAAGCTGAGACAGTGTAATTCACTGGGGGGTGGAGGGAGGTGTGTGGGTGAGAATATTTGTCTTATTCTTTTAGCAAATTCTAGTTATGTGACTACGGATGTGTTAATTAACTAGGAGGAAGAAATCCTTTCACAATGTATATGTTTATTAAGTCACCATGATGTACAATTTTTCTCACTTATATCTCAATACAACAACAAAAAAAAAGACCTTGGAGGAAAAAAATAAAGTCATTAAATCAAGTGGGGAAAAAGGTGTAATTCGTCTGTCATATTGTCTCAATAAGGAACTTTTTACCATTTACTATGGGACATGAGTTGAACTGCTCAGTCGAAGAATAAGTATAATATTAAATATATCTCAATGACTTGCAATTCAAATTTACTTTATATCCTGTGGTTATTGCTTCCTAACTATGCCTCAGTTCTCATCTCCAATGATGCACCTGAGTCCAAACTACCATCAGGTCCTGCCTGCACCGCTGCAATCAGTCTACCCACATCTGCTTGCATCTGTTCTTCACACTGCAGTCACAATAATCTCTTCCAAGCGAACATCTGATCATGTTTGCTCCTATACTTAAAACCCTGTAATCAGCTTCCCAATGCTTGGGAAAATCCTTTATAGATCCTTAACCTGTCCCCCACCCATCTTCCAACCTCACCTTGCCCTGGACTCTTCCTGCTTTGCTTTATTTACCTATTCCAGGTCAGGGACCTTATTTCAGTCCCTCCACCCTCGAGGACCCCTCTCACTATAAGGTCTTTGAACCTGCTTCCTTGCCCTCATCCCTTGGTTAACTCCTGTTTATTGTTTAGATCTTGGTCGTGGGGTCACTTCTTCAGGGAAGGCATCCTGGACTCTCTAAACCAAATCCCATGACCACAGGCTCTCACTGCTCCACAAACCTCCCTTCAACCTTCCTCTTGCCCCCCATTTGCATGGCTGAGGTCACTATGGTAAAGGGACGACTTCCTTTGATGACTAGTTCTCTCCTCCATGAGTCTAAAAGTTCCCTGATGGCAGGGGTTGATCTATATTTTTGTTCGTTATTGATCCTCCAACTCCTAGTACAGTACCCAGTATAAAGTAAATGCTCCCTAAATATTTGTTGACTAAAAAAATGTCAAAATGCATTTTTGCCAATACTCAGAGTTTAATTTCTCTCTGAGGAAAGTTTCACATTTATTTAGCAGTTTATCTTTTTAATGGAGTTTGGGGTATATTGTCATATATTCTTTATGAAATTTCTGGGGATGCAGGAAGGAATGAGTACACACATCTTACAGAAGAAACTGAGGTTCTGACAGTGTCCTGCTTATAGGCATGCAAGAGCGAGGTGGCAGAACCAGGAATCAGCCCACTTCCTCTCTGATTCCAAGTCTAGAGTTCATTTCCCACAAACAGTGTGTCATAGCAGGATGACAGGTTATTATGCAATTAGCAACTAGTTAATTGCTACGATCTTGTCTTAAAATCTTTCAGATCAGCATACAGACTTGCAATATCTATTTGGTGTTGCTTGTTGATTTTACATTCAGTGGAACAGAAATGGCCAGCAGCAGTGACCACCTGGCCATGACACTGGGGGCTGTGGTGGTAGAGGATGAATTATTAGGTGCATCATGACCTACTATGTATTTACTTGCTCCTTAGAGACACCACCAGAAGGGGCATCATTCCAAGATGCATTTCTACTTAGGAAGAAAATTAACTCATATGTATCCTGGACTATGTATATATGAGTTAATTTTCTTCCTAAGTAGAAATGCATCTTGGAATGATGCCCCTTCTGGTGGTCTCTCTCTCTCTCTCTCTCTCTCTCTCTCTCTCTCTCTCTATATATATATATATATATATATATATATATATATATATATATATATACAATTTTATTGATCTCAGAGAGAAAGGGAGAGGGAGAGAGATAGAAACATCAATGATGAGAATCATTGATCAGCTCCTTCCTGCATGCTCCCTACTGGGGATCGAGCCCGCAACCCAGGCATGTGTCCTCAACTGGAATCAAACTTGGGACCCTTCAGTCCGAAGGCTGATGCTCTATCCACTGAGCAAAACTGGCTAGGGCAAAAAGTTACCTCTTAATTAGAGACCTGTGAAGTCCTACACAAGAACTCTATAATTGGAAGGGCAGGTCAGACACACATCTGGGACTGAAGGAGCCAGATGTGCTGGGCAGAGAACAAAGCTCTACATAATGCTAAAGTTTTCCCAAATGTCACTGAATTATCTTAATTTATAGATGACAGAATGAAGGGAAGTCTCCTGGGCTGTCAGCAATATGCCATGCTTGGGCCCTAACACATGTATAAGTTGCTTGCATTTTGCAGCCAGAGAGGATCTTCCAGTCACTCCACTCTTCATTTTACAGATGTAGACAGAGTGTCTCACAGAGCTGATTACTTAACCACTAGGTGTGTCTGAGCATCAGAAGTGATGTAAATCTTTTAGCGAAGGGAGTAAATCTGCTCTTAAACTCCCTTCCCACTAGCTGACCTCTAAGCTAAAAACAACAAAACAAAACATGCTTTGTTTGGGTTTGAATCTTAAGAAAATGAGTGAAGGCAGGGACCACATTTTGCACTGGCAGAACTAACTTTATTGTCGACAATTAACTCTTGGTGACCCCACAGTAAATATTTTTCAGTTGAATTGATTTCCATTAAGTTGTCAGCTTAGTTTTGAGTAATTTCCCATTCTCTTTAAGTCACTTAAAAAAAAAAAAAAAAGGAAGCCTACAAAAAAAAAAAATTCAGGCTTTCAGATTTCTAGCAACCTCGCTAACTATCTAAAAATAAATAGGGTTTGAAAAGCTGGTTTGCTTTCTGAAGCCACATTCGTTCTCATTCTCACCTTGGATTCTACACACAGCTTTCCTGGGGACTGGGTAGGCTGCATGGAGATACTCTCCTAATGGAATTAACCAGTCAAGAACTGTGATTTATGGTAAGAACCAGTGGATTACAGCCCAAAAGGCGCCTCTCCACAGCTGGCACTCAGCTCCTACGGAATCTGGTACTTCATCACAGTTGACATTTCATGCCTCCTCTGTCCTCATCCACCTCCCACACGAGGGGGAACTGGAACATTATCTTCCTTCCTTATGGATGAAGGTCAAATTGTAACTCCAGCCGCAGCTCCTGCTGACGAGCTGCTCTGACTAATGATGACTAATGTTTTACGGAGGAGCATGGAGAACCTGCAGAGGCTACCTCTTTAATGAGATCAGGGTTCACTTCTAAGTCCTTATTTTCTCACTTTACACGTGTTCCCTTGGGGTCTCCTTCACTCTCATGGCTTTAGTTTCTGTCTGCATGAGAATTTGTCGTGTTGTCTTTCTAATTTTGACCTCTACTATTTATACTCCCCAGCCCCAAGTGACCCTGACTTCTCACCCAATCATTTACCCACTCATTCACCTACTTATTCATCATGAAACAAAGAGCTATGGAATAACCACTGCAGCCCCAGCATTATCTATCTGGACAGCTTACTTACTAAAACAAAGGTGATACTTGATTTTGCAGCATCGGCAACACCTGCTTCCTTTGTCCTCACCCCCTCTTCTCTCCTCTCAATGACACATTCCCCCAGACTGAGCTTATTTATCCCCAGGCTTCTTCTATTGTTTAAGACTTCTAAATCTGTTTCTAAATCAGCCCATCCTTCCCCCGAGGTCCAGCCCAAGTGTCCTTCAGTATCAACACTGACAGGAGTTAAACAGGTTCATGTCTAATAATAAACGTAGTCTCTTTCCCCTAAAACCTGCTCCACCTTCAACAGTCCCTTGAATCTATAAATGGCACTAGGAACCACCAAGCCCTCTAAGCTGAAACTCTGGGATTCAACCTAAATTTTTCCCCTTCACCCTCTCCACATTCCATCAGTCCTATAGGTTCTATTGCCTTGATATCTCTTGTACTGATGTCTCCTTTCCATCCTCCCTCCTACTATTGGATTCACAACCTCAGGACTTATTGCTTACAGTACTGTAAATGACCTCTAACTATTCTCCTTTCCTCTGTGCTTGCCCTCTCTAATCATTCTTTTTATTGACACTAGAGAAATCTTTTCAAGGCATAAGTCTGAACACATCACTTCTCTTTTCATCTATACTGGTGTCCCGTTTGCTGCAGAATGAAGTCCAAACTCCTTATGATAGATAGAAGCTGCTTGATGATGTGGCTGCCTGCATCTCCAGCCCTGTTGTTATGAGATTCCACCTCATAACCCTCTCTCTGTCTATGTCCACTCCACTCACAGCTCTCAGAATACCTGGAATGTTAGACAACTCAATCTTTGCCCGGTCTTGCCAATTTCTACCAGGAATTCCTTTCCCATCTGTCTGCCTGACAACAAATTACTTTTTTGAAGTCTTAGCCCAAGTACCACCCCCTCTGTGAAATGATTTCACGACTCTTCCTCTCTGTAGAACTGACAAGTCTTGTCTCTTTGTCCCACCTGGCTGTACCCCTATTGTAGTACATAAAATACGTCAGGGCTCTTTTTTTTTAAAATTAAAGATTCTAAAATTATTTTTTTGTAAAAGCTTTTCAAGAATACCCAATTAAGATCTTATCCCAGTGCTACCCAAGACATCCAAGAAGCAGTTAAACACCTTCATATTGGGTATACCACAATAGAAGACCACATCAAAGCTGTGATCTGACTGAGAAAAAGAAAGGATTTTTAGGTCTTCTCAGGGCTATCCAGAGGGTAGATCAGCGTACTGCATCTCCGGTCTGTACTGATTAGAATATAAGTCTCTTGAGGGAGTCATATTCTATCTTTCCCAGTACCTACCAAAGTGGCAGATATTTAATGGATACCTTCAAGCATTTAGTGGATGCTTACTAAATAAATAAATAACAGGAATATTTATTATGACAGATAATTCTATAGTTTGATATTTGTTTTAAAAATATTTTTTTATAATTATTATGGCTAATGTACTAAATTTCTCTTCAATGGAAAATCAGAACAAGGAAAGCCAGCTTATATTTCAGCATGGGGCATACATTAGCTTAAGTAACTTGACTATACTATATAATAAAAGGCTAATATGCAAATAGACCGAACGGCGGAACAACCACAACAACCGAACAACCGTTCGCTATGACGTGTGCTGACCACTAGCGGGCGTGCGTGGAACATGGCGGGTGTCGGCCATGGTGGGATGGTGGAGCAGGTGAGCAGGGGTGCCAGACCAATGAGGGGCTCCGGTTGCTGTCATTGGGATGAGCCTCTGGTGGTTATTGAAAATTCTTTGCTTCTGTGTGCCATGGTCCTGCCTGGTGCTTACACCCGCTGCCGGTGCTGGCCCTGCCCACACCCGCTGCCGGCACTAGAGCTGCTGCTTGCACCCACTGCTGGTGCCTGGCGCCGGCCTCGATTGTTCGGTGCCATCAGTAGGTGCAAGTGGTGGCTGCTGGCCCTATTTGCCCCTCAGGGCTTCTCCACCTCCCCCTGCTCCTGAGGGGAGATCGGGGCTGGCAGGAGCCTCTCACACCTGCTGCTGGTGATGGTCCTGCTTGCACCTGCAGCCGGTGCTGGAGCCACTGCTCACACCCGCTGCTGGTGCCCGGTGCCGGTCCCAATTGCTTGGCACCATCAGTGGGTACGAGCAGCGGCTGCCAGCCCTGATCACCCCTGAGGGCTTCTCCACCTCCCGCTGTTCCTGAGGGGTGATTGGGGCAGCAGCTGCTGCTTGCACCCCCTGCTGGCACCGGCCCCAATTGCTCCACACCTTCAGTGGTGCGAGCGGGGCCAGTGCCATCAGCATGTGGTAGCGGACAGGGGACCGGGGGCTGTGGCAGGAGGGGCCGTGTGGGGGTGCAGAGGATGGACCGAGACACGCCCCTGTGCCTACCGCAGCCTCACGGCCCACAGTTCCTTTCAAGGTGCACAAATTCGTGTACTGGGCCCCTAGTGAGTCTAAGAGAAGAGAATTGCAGAATTTTAGAACTAGAATGGACTGAAGCAAACATTTTATCTAACCCTTTCATTTTACAGATGTATCATGAGGTCACAGAACTAATTAATACCATACTTGGCATAAGACATTTTTGATGCATTCAGTGCCCATATTAGTGAAATAACCTTTATTGAGCTTCAATTGTGTGCCAGGCACTGTCTGAGTCAAATATAGATATTTTATTCATGATCTCAATAGATTGTCGCAGCTGCCAAGGTTATATCCCATATTATGTATTTGGTCTGCCCACCTCTCCAGTGCTACCACATATATGTTGAACATGCACATCTCTTTCTTGGGTCACTGTGACATGTTCCCATGTTGCTTCTCTGATCTTAAACATCTTTTGAATTGTGTCACAAACCTTTTTTGGTTCTTGACCTTGACTATATCAACTCTCCTCAAAATTGTCCTCTGCCCCATCACTGGCTCTATCAGATAAAAATTTCTAAGACAGGCCAACAGTCCCCAATTTCTCCTTGCTAGTCTGTTTTTCTGACTTCTTTCATGACTTTCTCATCAGGTCGACTGCTGCCTATGACTGACTCTTAGCCCTACTCTGCCCATTATCCAACTTTCTCATTTAGTCATAAACATCATTATAACCCAGACACCTTTTTCTCATTTTTCCAAATCCACTCAAAGGTTTATTGTTTCAAAATTACTTAGATTGTGAGATCTCAGAAGTGTTTAATTAAAGAACTCCACTAAATTCATTGTTTAGAATAAAAAGATAGTTATTTAGCATGATGTTGTAGGAAGCTGAGTGTGGCCAAAATGTGGAAGATAGAATATGATTACAAATAATTTAAATGACAGTTGATACAAATTTAATTAAGTAATAAGAAATGCAAAGCATAGCTCTTTCAAAATGCCCTGGATATTCATGAGAGGAGAGAGGTTCCTGCTGGGTAGTCACATGTTGGTATGCACCTCCTGTGTCCTCTTATACAAGTAAGTTAGTCTGAAATGTGCCCAAATCCTGAATGGTTCAATTCAAACACACCATGTGTTTTATGAAATGGCAAATAATCACTGTTGATTTCTTTTTCTTTTAGCAGCTGTTTCAACTCATATATGCAATCTATCAGTAAGTTTCCCAGCTTGCCAGCTTCACTATCTCTATAGAGAGAAGTAACACAAAATAGGGAAAAGCAGAAAACTACTACAAGTCACATTTCCTGTATTCTGCCTCTATGCTAGACAATGTGCTAAGCATTTCACATTTTGCCATTTAATCTCCACAGCAACAATGAAGTAATAGAAGATTCAGAGAGATGAAAAATAACACCCAAGTCCCATAGTTTACCGATTGGCAGAACTAGTATTTTAAACCTAGTTCGCAACCCAACACTCTTAATCAGTTTGTTTACTGTCTACAAACACAATATGGTCTAAAAGGGTCAATATGATACCACATCTCTTTTCGATTGTTGAAAGAAAACTAATAGTAGTTTTATGTGAAGTCCAACTTCTGCAATTTCATACTTCCTAATACATGAGGCTTCTTTCGTTGTAAGACACTTAATGAGCCAACATATGAAGAGGAAGAAAAGAGAATCTCCTTGGATGAGGTATATTGATACCCAAAGCATGGATGTTCCTTAAACCATAGGCGATTTGAATAGTTTACACTGATTGAAAAGTGCTTGTGATAAAAAGCAAAAATCAAACCAACTCAAGTCAAAAAGCCTACTGAAGAGGTATTCAGAAATAAAAACACAAAACCCTACTAAAACATGATCATGGGGAGATACCTGGAACAACAGAAATGTCTATGTTTCTGTGGATCATAAATATCCTCATTCTTGCCTGATAGTCAAGGAGGCAAAGCAGATGGACTGCTCCTTTTCTGCCTGCTCCACAGCTGTCCTTGGGTGTGCAGGCACCACAACTAAGGACTTTCCTCTTTTAGGACTTGTGAGCCTTAAGCCTATATATTTTTCCCATTACCTCATACTTCTTTTAGGAAGAGCAAGAAAACATACATGTTTTCTCATTGTCCCCTGGACTATTTGTTCTTTCATCTTTGGCAAAATGCTCTCTACTTTCAAGAGTCTTTTGCACTAAAAAAAAAAGTGTGTGTGGGGGCTCTCACATACTTGACTTATTAGTCTGGAGAAACATTCAGAAGTGTGTGTGTGTTTTTTAAGAGCTTGCTTTGAGATTTCTGGAGACAAAAATTGTTTTCTGAAAATACTTATAAAGAGAGAAGTCATAAGTGGTGGTACCACAACCTAATTTTGAGGAAAGGGTAATTTTCAAAAGTTCTGAAACTTTAAAGAAATGTTAACAAAGGACTTAAGAATATGCAATCAAAGAGTTTAAAAACATATTAACCAATCATTTTAAAACTATTAAAATATTAACAATTGTGCTAAATAATCAAAGTTCACCATTAAAATGTTGAGATCATTTGCTTCACCAAAACCACTTAGTGTTAATGCCGTAAGTCTCTCTTTTATATAATTTATGGCCAGTACTTTATACTGCTCTTCCTTTTTTTTTTTTGCATTGCGATGAGAATAGAGAAATTTATGGCATAAAAGCCAGTAGGAACCTAGTGCTAAACTTGTGCATTTTTGAATCTATAACTGGAAAGGGACCAGATGAGTATAAAATACCACTGTTACATTCACCGTCATTATTAAGCCTATTCTTATCAGAGCCACTGCTTTTTCCAGGCACTTAGGACACTATTTTGAAACAAAATTGCTCCCACATCTTTGAAGCTTGCAAAGAGTCAGAACAATTGACTTGCAGAAGCAATTGCTCTCACGTACATTTAATAGCCTTTGGGTTAAAATCAGGTAAAGCCCCAGATTTTCCTTCTCAGCTACTGCAGAGTACATAGATTTCACTGCAAAAAGAAAAGTTTGTTCAGTTGGTATCTGTATGGTTTTGGATTGATCTGCTTCATCCGGGGCTTGGAGTACAGGAACAGTGAACAGTGTAGTTTATGCAGGAGCAAAAGAAATCACTACTCTTTCTTTAGAATAGTTAAAAGGAGAATTTTTACCTATATAGATGACTTCTGAGGTGAGTTATTATGTTGTGTGGGCCAGAAAGAAAGCTCTCCATTCATTATTCTTCATTATCATTTACATTTTACAGAGTGAGTCATAAATTCTCTTTTTTGGCTTTTTTTTTTTTCATGAAACATATTTTTGGGGAGAAAGCGTATCAATAAATAATATACACAGTTTTCCTATTTTGTCTTATTTCAAGAGTGTCAGTTCCAAAGAGGAAAAGCATCACAGTGAGTGAGAGTTTCTGGAAATTTACTACCTTTTTCCTCTTCGCTCAGGTTCAAGCCACTACAGCTGCCAGTCATGGCCCACATGTTCTCCGGACTCCAGTCTGTCACCCCGGGCTGGGTAATAGGCCTGTAGGTCTGACTCCTCCCCTTCTCCTTTTCTTGGCCCACTGCCAATTTACTCAGAACTGGCTCAGCTGGCCAGGCCCAGCTGATTCAGCAAATTGCCTGCCAGCTTGCACTTCTGAGCACTGCTTCCCTGGAGTCCCTTTTTGGGATATTTTACTACTACTCTAATACTAGGTGTACCGGATAATAATGCGAATTTTTTTTCAGTAGCTGGAATTACACATATGTTGATATATATGCGATTTGATATGAATGCTATTTTGTTGTATTGACAACAAGCTTAAAAACTTCATATGTCAAATTTGCTGAAGGTGTTAACATCATAGATATTTTTACACTTAAAAATGTCAAATTTCATGCCAAAAAAAGAGCATTTGCGGGAAGTTATACTTCATTACTTTATTTTGAAGAAAAGTGCTGCTGAATACTCCAGGAAGCTTATGGTGAACATGCTCCATCTCAAGATACTTGTGAACGCTGGTTTAAACGCTTTAAAAGTGATGATTTCGATGTGAAAGACAAAGAACGTCCAGGTCAACCGAAAAAGTTTGAAGACCAACAATTACAAGCATTATTGGATGAAGATGCGTGTCAAACTAAAAAAACAACTTGCAGAAAGATTAAACGTTGCTCAGCAAACAATTTCCGATCATTTACAAGCAATGGGAAAGACTTTAAAGGAAGGAAAATGGGTGCTACATCAATTGAACAAAAGACAAATGGAAAACTGAAAAGTCATCAGTAAAATGTTACTTCAACGGCACGAAAGAAAGTCTTTTTTGCATCGAATTGTAACTGGCGATGAAAAGTGGATTTATTTTGAGAATCCCAAATGCACAAAATCATGGGTTAATCCAGGTTAGCCATCAACATCGACTGCAAGGCCAAATCGCTTTGGAAAGAAGACAGTGCTCTGTGTTTGGTGGGATCAGGAAGCTGTGGTGTATTATGAGCTTCTAAAACCAGGTGAAACCATTAATACTGATCGCTACCGACAACAAATAATCAATTTGAACCACGGTTTGATCGTGAAACGACTAGAATGTGCCAGAAGACCCGGCAAAGTAATTTTGCTTCATGATGACACACCATCACACACTTCAAAACCAGTTAAAGACACATTAAAAGATCTTGCCTGGGAAGTATTATCCCACCCGCTGTATTCACCAGACCTTGCTCCTTCAGATTACCACTTGTTCCAATCGATGGCACACGCACTTTCTGAGCAGCACTTCAAAACATACAAAGAGGTGGAAAATTGGGTCTCTGAATGGTTTGCCTCAAAACAAGAAAAGTTCTATTGGGACGGTATCTACAAATGACCTGAAAGATGGGGGAAATGTGTAGCTAGCGATGGACATTACTTTGAATAAAGCACTTTTGATGTTTCTCTTGAAATTATCGTGTTTTCTCTGATTACAAAATCCACATTATTAACGGGTACACCTGGTAGTCAAAGCTGACTTCTCACCCAGAGACCAGTTGTCAGGCCATGGTAGCCTTTCAGTTTGAATTCTTCTTTTTTTATTCTCTGGGATTTCAAGTTTTTATTTATCCACACTAGCTGGCTGGCCTGTCAGTCTATTGCTAGGAACACTATGCCTCTATGTTATCATCAATAGAATCATTATAGTTGGCCATCTGGTGAAGGCCCTTTGCCCACTCAATTTTCTTACCATTTATAAAAACCATACCGATTTAAAAAATACTATCTGAGCACTTACTATGTGTCAAATTCAAATGTTTATCTTTCTGCACCTCAGAGTTTTAGACATAAAGGTATCTTAGGGCATGGTTCCAAGAGCATAATAGCCTCAGCATTGGTTGGGGTAACACTGATTCAACCAATGTCACCCCAAGAAATTCAATTAAAAAATAAAAATAATAATAAATTGGGAAAATATCAAATCCATATTAAATGAAGGCTGTCCAGAGAGAAGCCAATTTCTTCCTGTACATCTCGATCTATGAAGCATTCTGGGAGAGGGTTCATTTCACTTCCCTCCATGTCATTAAAATATTGCTAGGTAAATTACAATCTTCTTTCAGCTCTTTGAGTGTCCAGTGCAGGTCTTGGTTTCTGTAGCTCTTTGCACTTGTAGTCACAACGCACACTCCAGGGAGCACTATTCACATGATAAGTAGTCTAAGACAAGATAGTGCTTCTTAAATTATCTTTGGCAAAATACAGTTTTTTGTTTTTTTAAAAAACAAATCTCTAATCCATTAAGAGCCAACACATTTGAGAAAAATATTAGAAAATAAAAATACATGACCCATTTAAAAAAGTTATTTGATTCGACAGAAATGAAATCACTTGGGTTAGTTTGCTATAATAGTTTTGAGTGCTTATTCTCAATTTATTATGTCTGTTTTTGAGCTCTGGTGACAACAGTTTTGGATAATACTGGTCCATGGGCTACCCTCAGAGTAGCACTCACAGGTCAAGAACATGGATTCATTGTGAATGGTGCCCCCTAGCATTGTCAGGTGCTGAGTTTCTATCTGATCACCAGGCATTTTGACCATTTGGAAAGAGAATAACAGGAAGAAGTTATTAATATATATGAAGGGGGCAGCAAGAACTTACAGAGACTTTGTTATGATAGACAATTTAATTGGTTATAGACCAAATACAAGGCATCGTTATCCTCGTTTAACCTTGATACCTGAGCCTTATACCAACTTGGAGTTTGGACTTCACATCCAAGCTTATTAGTGATCTGATGTCATTGGCAACAAATGAGACCTTTTTCCCTAACTCAGATTTTCTGGCTGAAGTCCAATTTGGGTAATTGCCTCTGACTAGATGAATGCTTCCTACCACTGAAATTATACTTCCCCTCTTAAAATACTGTGTAATAACACAGCCTGCCTTTGAATGGCTGTCATTATAAACTTTAGAGGTAACAACATTTTTCTGCAAGATAAAAGAATTTTTTAAAAAGCTTGTGTGTGTGTATGAGTCTGTGTGTGTATTCCTGGGTGAGGTTTATGAACATATGAATAGCTTAAGAAAAAAACAACTGTTAGCTAAAAGTATCAGGATGATACTTTTATCAGAACAGAAATTTCACTGAATATTTACACAAGAAGGCTGTGGGACCACAGAACTGAGTCTTCTGTAAAGAAGATGCAAATACCAATAATTGCAGGGCCTGGCAAGGCATGATTAAATGCATGGGTTGTAAAGTCAGACTTCGGTTTGATTACAGAGAGTCTGTGGGATAGCTTTTTAAAAAGAGAGACTTAAATGGTCTTTAGAGAAGTTTAGGGCAGAAGTCTTTTTAAGACTTCCACCTCTCTGCACAATTTTGGTGTTCCTATTCTTTTCTTACACATTTGGTGTAAAAAGGGCTGTGAAAGTATAACTCTGAATATTCATTTAAAAATAAAAATAGACTCCTGAGCTCTTTTTTTTATCCCTTTTTCTGAATCTAATTCCACATTGTTGCCAGAGTTATTTTCCTAAAACTTGTTCATCATATAATTCCCTATGAGGCATCTACATTTGTTCCTTATTCCCCATCAGAGCAAGTCTTGCCCCTCCTGCTGGGCATGGAAGGCCCTACAGAATCTGCCTCTATTTCACTGACTCAACATTAGCTATGATTACTTCTCAGCATGAAATTTCATTGTGATACAAATTTCATTGTAATTAGCTAGTTATTAATAACAGAAAAGGAGCAAAGGGGGAAGCCAGACATTATAGGCATGTCATTTGGGCAGCTTCACTAGAAAGCTGTAATCTTGCACTCCCCAGGGAAACACCAGCCTATTCCCTGCAGATCACTGGGGGAAGGGGTCCAACAAAGTGGAGATAGAGGCATGCCCAGTGAAGTTGGGGTGACATAGGGAAGGCACTTGACTGTCATTCAAACCTAGGGACAGCGATGATTGGCCAGGATGGGCGGGGACACTGCAAGCCCGCAAATATTCAGGAATACATAATCCCCTAAGCAGAGGAATTTGCTCTCTTATTACTCTTGTGCTCCTGGCTGGCTCTGTACTAATGGACTGCAGCTGGGAACACAAACTAAGCTAGCCTGATGCTGGATTGGACTATGCCCTAACATGGAATGGAAATTCTGGACACTGGCTCTGATTTTAATTTGTGGGACTTTTTCCTTGATAGGACTGAGGGAAATGAAATCTTGGAAACTTAGGGATTTGATTCCACAGAAATAATGCTTTCTGCAATATTGCATCCTCCCATGTAAGTCTCAGAAAATTCTTTTGCTTGATCACAAGAAATCCACCACCACTAGCAATTGGGGGACACGAGGACCTTTCCCCTCTCTTAACAATTGGAGTTGGGTTGCTCTCCAAAGAATTTTTCTGACTGGCTCTGGGCCTTCTCATTGGGAGGGAGGAGGGGATGGGGAGAGAGAGAGAGAGACATCAATGTGAGAGAAACACACTGATTGGTTTGCCTCCTGCAGACACCCCTAGCAGGACTGGGGAACCTGCAACTGAGGTACATGCCCTTCACTGGGAATGTGAACCCCTCGGTCCTCAGGCCGGTGCTCTAACCACTGAGCAACTGGCTAGGGCTCAGGCAGGTGCTTTTAAACATATTTAAGAAGCATCATCAGTTATTATGAATTCCTAGATCAGAGACTGGCCAACCTTGTTGGTAAAGGGCAAGATGGTAAATATTTTAGGCTTTGCAGGCTGTGTAGTCTCTGTTGCAAGGACTCAACTCTGCTGCTGTAGCAGGAAAGCAGCCCAGACAGTGCATAAATGATTGAGTGACTGTGTTCCAAAAAAATCTTATGGGCATTGAAATTTGAATTTCATATAATTTCCACTTATCAAAATAGTATTCTTCTTTTGACATTTCTAAACATTTAAAAATGCAAAAATTGGATAACTAACCTATTGTGGTTACTACTTTGCAATATATATGTGCATAAAATCACAGTGTATACCTTAAACTTACACAATGTTATATGTCAATTATATCTCAGCTAGAGGTCCGGTGCATGAAATTCGTGCACTGGGGGGTGGGGGTGGGTGGGTGGGGTGGGTGGGTGTCCCTCAGCCCGGCCTGCATTCTCTCCAAACTGGGACCCCTCGGGAGATGTCTAACTTCCGGTTTAGGCACAATCCAGGATAAGGCCTAAACCGGAAGTCGGACAGCCCTCTCACAATCCAGGACTGCTGGCTCCCAACTGCTCACCTGCCTGCCTAATTGCCCCCAACTGTCCTCTCTTGCCAGCCTGATTGCCCCTAACTGCCCTCCCCTGTAGGCCTGATTGCCCCCAACTGCCCTCTCCTGCCGGCCTGATCATCCCCAACTGCCCTCTTCTGCCAGCCTGATTGCCACCACAACTGCCCTCCCCTGCCGGCCTGATCATCCCCAACTGCCCTCTCCAGCCATCTTGTGGTGGTCATCTTGTGGCAGCCATCTTGTGACGATGTGGGGGTGGCCATCTTGTGATGACATGGGGGTGGCCATCTTGTGATGGCATAGGGGCAGCCATCTTGTGATGACATGAAGGCGCGAGGGTCACCTAAGCTTTTATTAGTATAGATAAAGCTGAAAAACATTTAAAAGCTATTCTTAGCTCAAGAGGCATACGAAAGCAGATGAGGGACTGAATTTGGCTGGTGGGTCATAGTTTGCTGACTGCTGACCTAGATCATTGTTCCTAAAAGTGTGCTCCCTAGACCACCTGCATCGGAATCAGCTAGAGTTGGGAGTTTATAGAAAATATAAATTCAGGATCCAGTGAAGCAGAATTTCTGAGCACATCAGACAGCTGTGAATCACCACCTAGACAGGGGCAATGACAGAGCTGGCTCCTTAGGAATCTGTTTTATAGGACTTACAACCCAAGGGGGCAACATAAACAACAGGGACTCCATGCTTTTAATCAGCATTTTAGAATCTTTCAGATGCAGAAAATTTAAAACCTGGGAACTCTGAGTGTTTGCATTTAAAATCTATGTTTTTCACAATATCAATATTAGTAGATGTAGCAAGTCTTTATTTAATTTAAACTCAGTAAAAATAGAAATGTATTCATGGGGAAGGAAAGAAGCTTACATTCCTTATGAAATATATTGTGTATGATACTAAAATGTAAAAAGAAACAATCTTTATATTTTTGCCTTAAATGAAAGCCTCTAGCTGAGGCCTTTGTTATCCATGGCAAATTCAGGAGAAAAGATTTATTTCATTATGAGCAAACATTTCTGAAGGGGAGATATAATGTATTTCTCAAGACTCTGAATATCCTCATTAACCTAATACACTGGGTTATATAAAAGCATTTTCTAGGAAGAAGGGTCATATGGAAGGCTGTGCCCATGGGGCACTTGAACCAATGCGTATCAATTGAAGCTGGAATATGACCCACTTGAGTAGAATAGGTGCGATAGTTTCTGATCCACAGACCATCATGACCTGCACTTTGCAAATTATTTGCATGCACTAAAGAAAGGAGTGTGCCAGGGGAGCAAATGGTCTCATTCTAACACGTAAAATGAGCCCAAATTCATTAAGTACCTCTTTTGTATGAGGCAGTATGATAAGTACGTTATGTCAGTTTAATCCTTACAAAAAACAGGAGTAGCTACACTTACAGATGAGGAAACTGAGTTTTGGAGATCTTAAGGAACATGTCCAAGACCACACAGGTCAAGTCAGGCCCCAGATTTGAGCTCAGGGACTGTGCTCCTAACCACTGTCCTAGATTACCTCCCAACACCATCACATTGAAAATCAACCAGGCTTTGGAGGATTTTCTTTCACTCCAGCTAGGGAAGAAACCAGGCACTGGGGCTGTGTGTAGACAGACTCTGGACAAATGTGCTAGGTCTCACGTCAAAGAGGCCTGGTGTAGCATTGTGCTGTTCACCCCTATTGTCCTTTTAGGACACTGAGCCTGCGATGGTCAGCTCTGGATCACCCTTGCCAAGAAGGGAGACAATGGTTTTCCTTTTATGGTAATGTTTATTTGGGAACCAAAGAGCCAGGTTCCTAATGGAAAGGGACAATGACAGAGCAGGCTCCTTAGGAATAAACAAACCTATCTTACAAGACCTCCACTCCAAGAGGGAGTCATCAACAGGGGCCCCTGCAGACTTCATTAGAGATGGAGCCTAGATTCTGGCAGAATTGGACAAGGATGTCAGGTGAATTTGAGATTCCAGACACTAATTCATAGGACGCCCACCCATTCTGGGCCAAGGAATCCAATACCTAGTGAACAAGAATCCGGGATCCACAGAACAACCATTACTTGAACATGGTTGTGTTTAATGTGCCTAAGAACTGCTAGCAGAATACATATATTAGAATTAACATATTCTTTTTTTCTCTTCTTATTAATTTTTCAAGTTAAAGCATGTCTTCAAGTATGGCTCAGGGGAATAACACTGGGACTAATTAGGCCAAAGACTGTGCTCATTTCCTTATGCCTGTTGAGGGAGAGCAGATAAGTTCTCCCTAACTCTTGAGAACAGGTTTTGAGTTAAAGTGTTTCCAGATATTTCGGAGTTAGAGTACAATGCTACGTTTATGATATAACAATGACAATTTGAGTCTAACTTTGTGTATTAGATACAGCCATTTTTATAGCTTAATGAAATATTTTTAAAGGGCAGGTGTGGTAAGCACAATTTATGATCACTTCCTTTGGGAACAAGACTATTTCTCTGTTAAAAATAATGTTTAGGCCTTTTATAAGAAGTGGATATACATTTTTACAGTTTCTTTTGCTAGTACTTTTGAACAAATACGCAATTTATTTACAACTTTTACATTACAGATGTGGAACTGAAGTTCACATTTTCCATCTGTCACTCTGATGGCTGCTTTAAATAAATAAATATATATATACATATACATATATATATATATAAAATATATATATGTATATATATGTGTGTATGTATATACATATGTATATATATGTGTGTATATATATATATATATTATTTTTTTTCTCATTGATTTCAGAGAGGAAGGGAGAGTGAGACAGAGATAGAAACATCAATGATGAGAAAGAATTTTTGATAGGCTGCCTCTTGCATGCCCCCTACTAGGGTCAAGCCTGCAACTTGGGCATGTGCCCTGACCAGAAATTGAACTGTGACCTCCTGGTTCATAGGTTGACACTCAACCACTGAGCATGCTGGCCGGGCTCTGATGGCTGTTTTTAATACATAATTTTCCAAATTTCTGAAGGAAAAAATTTAAAATCTAGGCTCTCAAGCAAAAGATATAAAAAAGGGTCTCCTTATTCACTGAGACTTTTGGGGGCAGCTTGGGTAACTCATTCTTCTGAGGTTAAAAGAAAAAAGGAGGAACAATTAGGAGACTCCTGATCCCTTCTCTGGGATCAGGGACTCAGATTCTGGGCACCTTTTGGTTTCTGTGAAAACCATAGAAGCAAGACTTTCCCTACAGGTGCCTGGCTGGCTCAGAAGTTGACTTGCTCACTGTTTCCTTCTGTGCCTCCCCCAGGCAGTTTTTCAGTGTGTTAAGACACAGGCCTCAAAAGGGTCATTAACTGATTTTCATAAATTCCTGCAGTTTAGAGCCCTTTGCTGAAGTGAACTTTCTTAGGCACCTTAGGGAAGGTCTTTATTAATTTGGTGTAAATCTCTTCTATTAAATTAGGAGATTCTGTCACTAGGCCAGGATCAACCATTCCACAGACCAAACTGCATGTTTGAATAGGCAAGCTTTCATTTGGATATGGATTACCTGGGAGATGTTGTTAAAATGCAAATTATGATTCAGCAGGGCTGAGGTGGGATGCAAAATGACCAGATCCCCCACCACACCTTGCGGAGCCAAGAGGGCAGCAAGCTTTGCCAGGAGCAGAAAGGAAAGAAACCAGGGCAAGAAGTGCAGAGCTGAGCTCTGGTTATGGGAGTCACAGTATTTTTCAATGACGACACAAGTACTTGGAAGTTTTGGATGGGACTATTTTGGACATTGTGCCTGTCCCTCAAAGCAGGATGTTTTCGCATACCTGGCCCCTGGGCACTATATGCCAGTTAAGAACCCAGTTGTTATGACAACTGATGAAGAAAAGCAGCCTTAATAACAAACAGAAATTCAAGTCATGCACTCTTGAAGTTAAATAACAACTAAGAACAGATTCCCAATGTTTTATTCCACCAGACAAGCACTGTGACACTTTTATGTATCCATAAAGATTTCCTGGACAAATATGATGACTTGTTCCACTGTATATTACTGGCACTCTCTTTAAATAGCCTTCCTCAAGTTTGCTAACTTATAACAACAAAGTCCTCCTTCCCTCTGCTCCCCTGAAGGAATCAACATGTCTCCTTTCTCCGATCTTTTCCCCTTTGTTGAACACAGAGCAATGTTCCAAAGGTCCTTAGGTTGAGGAAAGCTTGTAATTTGGCTTATGTTGAGAGCCACTGTGTCGTAGAAGTCCAGCTATTGCCTCCTTTGAGCCTGAAATGCAGTTGTTATGAATAAAACTTTAAAAAATTTATTTTAAACTCTGATCTTGAGGTCCTTTTAAAATAGTATAACCTGAAAATGACCATGTTCAGTTATTAATACCCTTTGGAGTGAGACAGACTTCAGTCAGGAACCATTGTTGGGAGATGTTCCACAAGAGAAAATCCACATAGAAGAGAAAAAGGGAAAAATAATATATTTTTGAGGTATATTGTTGAAAGTACATAGCTTTAAACAAAATTGGCAAGCAGACTCGTGAATTCAATAGGCTTTTTTTGACAAGAGGAAATGGGTAAACACTCCTTGCTAAACACTAAGAGATACAGATGTAGAAGTAATCTTGCTGTAATCTAAACTGTAATCTTGCTTGTATATTCTGTTAAAAGTGTGGTCCTTAGCTTATGGATGAATAGAAGTTAAAAGCAAAGAAAGTGTCATTGTGTTGCTGGATTTGTATTCATTTTCATAACTGTATTATAATTAGGTGAATAGCATAGCTTTAATACATAAGAATAGAAAACTAAATTTATTCACTTTTCACAATATATGTGAGCAATGCTGTTTGGAGCAATACATTGTCCTCTCAACTATACAAGAACATTGTTGCATAAACTCTTAAAAATCAGAGATCATTTGATCCATTTAAAGTTTATTAAAGGGCCAGGCATCTTTGGTATTCCCTTGATAAATCCTGAAGGGGGGCGGAATAGAAACACCAATGCTATCACTTTGAAAATTTTGGCCTGAAGAAATGACAAGAGTTTTTATAGAGCTTCCTGGGAAAATGTGGGTGCTGGGAGATCTTAACTGGAAGAGCTAACATCTGACTTGAATTCTCAAGGGGAAATAAGAGTTTGCCAAAAAATATGGAAAAGAAGGAATTTTTTACATAAGAAGAAATAATTTGCTATGGCAATAAGGTATAAAACAACAGTTGTGTGTTGCTAGGAGAGTATAAGTTCCATGAAGGCAGCGATTTTTAATCTGTTTTAGTTCACTGTGTATCATATAACTTCATATGGTGTCTGAAACATGGTAGATGCTCAATGAATATTTGTGGAGTGAAGAATGTGAGATAAAGAGTTGGTCTTGGTTCTCTAGAGGCCATGGAGAAGCACAGAGGTTTTAAGAAGGGAAATACAACCTTAAAGATGGACAAGACTATGTGGGTGGCCATGGTAGTGGTGGTGAGGCTATAGAGTTATGACCAGGTTACAATCTGGTAAAGCTTAATGTTTGTGGAATGGATAAAGGAATATAATTCATTAAAGGAGTCTAAGGAGAATCAGAGACTGGAAGACTACAGGAGACTGATGTCCTAGAAGCCAAGGGAAGAGAGATTCTGGAAGAAATGAGAAGCATTCATTTGACAAAAAGGAAGCTACTTTAACATCAGAGAGATCATTCTCAGAAACTAGAGAGCGGTGGGTTGAGAGATGCAAGGCAGGCAAGAAAGCACAGATGTTAAGTAAATCCTATTCCTCAAGAGTAACAGTCTTCAGTGATTTAAGAAATAGGTGGGATTATGTGGGGACATATATAATATTTCAAGAAAGTTGTCTGCGAATGAAAGAAAAGAGAAAGGGCCTGGCTCGAGGGTAATGTAGAACCAAGGTAAGATTCTTAAGGTATAAGATAAATTCCATCAGGTTTATAGGCTAAGGGTAAGGTGCCTAAAGAAAAAGAAGTTGTAATAGTTCCCATGATAAAGAGGATCTTGGTAAGCTGTTCTCTGAGTGGGCAGGGGTGGCTTCCTTCCAGAGCAAGGTGAAGTTGAGGTTTTTGAATAGAGTACCTACAATTTTTCCTTTGAATACAGAGGGAAAGAAGAAAGGATCAGTCTTGATACAAGCTTATTTCTGAGGCATGAGAGAGAGGAGCTTATCCATAAGCACTAGGGATAATAGATATTGAATTAGCTTCAGCTAAATGTGGATTTAATGAATGCATTTTAATGGCCATTATTATCTACTAGAGGCTCAATGCACGAAATTCATGCAAGAGTAGGCCTTCCTTCCCCCGGCTGCCGGCACCGGCTTCCCTCTGGCACCCGGGACACGGGCTTTCCTTGAAGCCCCAGCTTCCTCTGGAAGGAGTCCGGTCTAATTAACATATTATGTTTTATTATTATAGATTTGATAACATTCTTCATTTTCTTTATATAGGATTGGGGATTTCTAAGGCAACTAACAAGGTGTTGTATGTAGGATTTAGCAGGCTCCCAAACTCACATTCAATTGCTGGCATATGTGGTTGTTTTTTAACATAGGAAAAAAAATAAATGGCTAAAATGTAATATTCATCCCAAATTTATAACAATATAACTAAATTGGATTCATCTATGCTTCCTCACTAAATTTTATTCCAAATTTAAGTGGAAGTGTCATTTTGGTGCAACTTTTTCCAATCTACCAGTAGGAGATGTTTTGCAACATAAAACTGTTTCTGCACTGAAATGCATTATAATGCTCATTAAAGCGGACTCTCCTGGAAATGTAAAACTGAATTATCTGATGCATTACAAAATCCTCCACAAATGTGCCACATATTGTGAAATAACGTTCATTAGGAGGAGAGGCAAGACAATACATTTTCTTTACTTTTTCGGGCAAGTATCATAACTTAGATTAATATGGTATGGTAACTGTAATTATTTTCATTGCACTTTTGATAGAATTTACATTCATTAAAAGTGTATGGTTTTGCATTCTGCAATATGAAAAAATGAACATGACTTTGTAGTGTTTTATAGCAAGATAATGCTGTGGATGATTTCATCCATTTATTCAGCAAATAAGGGCACCCATGCAGGTGCTGTGATTCAGAAGCTTCATGGCAAGAGTTTCCTTAGTTTACCATTTGGAGTTCTTTTGCACATAACTTTCTTTAACTGCACTCAGTCCACTTAACTTTCTGCTCTTGTTGCATAAGCACCTCGCACTTTAGATCAGGCAACATTTTTGATATGACCAGCATAATTTCTTAAATATAATTTATTACACGATAGTGGCAGATAGTGAGATATGTGACTTATTTTTTGGCTACTTACGTTTTAACATTTATAGAACCAGGGGAATTTGAAACTTACTTGGTAAATATATCATACATTGGTCATTTTTAGATTTGAGTTTATAACTTTTTTTAAAGTCAATTAAAAGACACTAGGATTCTCTCCCAACACATAAAAATAATTTGCATGAGTTGATTGAACATATTTTATGTAATGTAAACTTGGTCATCTGCCTGTAGCTTCCAAATTGCTGGCTAGAAGCATCATTGCTTCTTTCCTTCTTCTCTCTGACATTTCTTAATATCTCAAATTCTGCTTGAGACAAACTTTTGGGCTGCGAGTTCAAGAAAATTACCGCTGTAGATTAGGAGAGGGCAAGAAATGTATTTATAGACCTCCTTTCTCCTGGGGCATCCAACTAATGAATGCACAATTACAAAGAAATAAGCCCATAATTCAGAAACCTTAAGAACCGTAGAGGTTTTGAGATGATATGAACATTACAGATTATTTTAAATTTAGAAATGGGGAGCTGGTGGCCAGCGAACTTAAGTGACATGCTCAAAACAGCCATGTGAATTAGTAGCAGTGATATACCAGAAACCCGGTGTGCTGATTCTAGTCAGGGAGTTTTTTGTCAAAGCCTGAATGTTTTTCCTAAGTGAGGACACTGTTGTATGGCAGGTTTTATAGCTATATAACAAGCACATCTAGTAGATTAATTTACAGGATTAAGCTGTTATTACCCATTAGATTAAAAGTAGCTCCATTAGAACATGGACATACTTTGTTCACTGATGTCTCCATATTAGAATGGCACCTGGCACATTTGTAGAATGAACAAAAAGGAAGACGCAACTTAGGCAAATATTTGGTACATGACCAAACAGAAAGGAAGGATGCTAAGGTTTGAAAGCCTAGACAGAAGAAAATCAGTAGAAACATCGTTTTGCCCATTTTTGTACACTCAGTTGTATTCATTGTCTCACACGTACATCTTTCTGATTCTTTTGTGTGACTCCCCTCCTTCCCTAATGTCATAACACAATAACATAATTTAACAAGCACGCATGCCAAGCTCTGAGGAAAGATGGTAAATAAAATACAGTCCTTGCTTTTGAGGGAAACTAGCTAGTATTTATAAAAAACCATAGTAGTTTCTCTGAATTGGCACTTCTGTTTATCTCCATTAGAGCAATTATTTGTATTTATACTGGTGACTATGGGAATTTAAATGATAACATGTCCCTTCTTTGCACCTAAGGTGTCCTCAAATTAGTAAATGGGGTAAATACAAGGTTAATACCAAATAGACAATTAACAGCTAAATCTTGGTACATGTATATTGGATTTACCATCTATAATCACTGTTTCTGTCCATTCTTCCATTTATACTTAGAAATGGCCAACAGATATATTTTTAAATAAAACAATTGCTATACTAGTATTAACCTGACTATTTAATTGATGTTTGGGGGATGGAGCGAAGGGGGGTATTCTTTCGATTAAAGAGAACATTCACTTTAAATTTTTTAATTTTTATGCTACTTGAACTTTATGATAAAGAATTGAAAAAACAATCCCTTGTCTCTAGGGGAATTATGAAAGGAGAAGGATGGTACTTTTCCCCTTCAGAATATATATGAAATCATAGTACATGCCAGTAAATGCACGCTACTGATCAACATATAAAAGAAGCTTTGTTTTCAAGTGACCAAAACACAGATGTTGACTTGTCCCCAATTAGTTAGTCAAATTTTAAAAACTGAGTTATTTTAAACTAACTTGACCACATTAACCCAAAATATACGATTCTGTTGCCAAATCCAATGTGAAATTTTCAGTCCTCTCTTACTTAGTACATGACACAGCCAATCACATCTTCCATCTTGAAATATTTCCCTCCATAAAGCCACTAGTTATCCCTCTCCTTGTTTCTCCTTCCTCACAAGTCATGCTTTCTTAGTCTTTTGCTGGTCACTCTTCCTGACCTCTAAAACTGGAGGGTTTCAGCCCTCAGTCCTCAGAATGTTCCTCTTCTTTATTTACACTCACTCCTTAGGTGTTCTCATTCAGTCTCTAGCCTTACATACTACCCACATGCCAGCCATCTCCACTTGGATAGCTAAAAGATCCCATGCTTTACATGTCCTAAACTGGAATCTTGATTCCAACCTGAAGCACCCCATGGCCGTTTGCATCCATCATATTCATCATATCAGTAAATGGCCACTCTTTGTTTAGCTCAAAACTTTGCAGTTTTGGATTCCTCTCTTTCTCTTATACCCCACATCCCGTCCTCAGCAAGTCTTAAAACTATTCTTTTGAAATATATTCAGAATTCATTTCCTGCTGCCTCTGCTTCTACCATCATTCTTCAATCTCTCTTCATCTCTTACTTGGATTGCTGTGAAAGCTCACTTACTTGTCTGCCTATTTCCAGATGTGCCTGCTAAGAGATTATTCTCCACACAGCAGCCACAGTAAGACTTTCAAAATGTTTTATCACATCATTCCTATGTTTAAAAACTCCACAAGCTTCCCATTTCATTCAAAAATAAAATCTCAAGTCCTTCCTGTGGCCCCTGGCTACTTAAGACTCTACAATACCTGCCTCCCTACAGCCCCAACAATCTCTCTGACCCATTTACCATTCCGTCTCTTCTCCACTCAGTCTCAGCCACAGGCGCTCCTTGCTGTTACTCAACTACATCCAGCACAGTCCTGCCCTGGGCCCTTCCCTTTGCCTACAGTACTATTCCCTGGATTGCCACACAGCTCGCTCCCTTACTTTCTTTAGATCTCTGCACAGATGTCTTTTTATAAGAGAACTATCTTATAAACTATCCATGCCCATCATTTTCCTTTCTTTTACGCAGTTTCTCAGTTCCCTTCATTCTCAGCTCAAAGATGTGTTTCTTTGTTCATTACCTAATTTCCTACTAGGAGATAAGCTTCTGGAGGCAGGACTTTGTTTTGACTGCTGCCATACTTCCAGCACCTACAGCAGTGCCGAGCACAGTAGATCCTCAAGAAACACTTATTAAGTTAAGGAGAATGCAGGAATAAATCCTGTTTGTCCAGGCAGAAGCCAACAAAGCTTTTTGACATAATGTGAAACTCACTGATATTAGAATAGATTTCAGTTCTGTTTTTGCTACTTTTGAATAGTGAGACAATGGCTCTACACCTATTTCCAGTATTCTGTCTCTCTCACCTTAGGGGTCACCATGCATTAATTTCCTCTTTTGGTATATGTCATGTGAAATCAGTGGCATTTTCCATACTTAGGATGGGTTACCTTGTCATTAATATTTATTCATATTTCTAATATCTGTGGAACCATACATTGCCTTTCCATGTGCCAAGACACATATTCATTGAACTTGGACCAATTACTTAACTCTGAGTCTGAGTTTCTTTTCTTTTTTAAAAAAATACACTTTTATTGATTTTAGAGAGGAAGGGAGAGATATTGGGGATATAGCCGGCAACCCAGGCATGTGCCCTTGACTTAAATTGAACCTGGGACCCTTCAGTCCACAGACTGATGTTCTATCCACTGAACCAAATTGGCTAGGGCAGTCTAAGTCTTTTTATCCATGAAAGTTGAGTTGAGATGTGAAATGTGAGGAAACCCTTTGAATTTTAAAATGTATACTAATGACTTGAGTGTACCTCAAAAACCTAAAATAAATCACATTACAATGTCATTATAAAAAGATTGCGTCTCATGCTTTGACATAATCAGTAGTCATATAAGACATATCCAGGGTAGAGTATCTACTACATTTGTGACCCCAACGATTCTCTATTCCTGGGCACTCAGCAATATCGTATTTTCCAGACTTTTATGATTTGTAAGACCTATAATTGAGTCCTGGCTAATGAAATGTGGGAGGAAGTGATGTTGAAGTCAGATTACATAATATTGATTACAGGCTATTCATTTTGACTTTCACCTAATCTCTCTGGATAGCACTCATTTCACAGAACCAGTGCTTCTTTCTCTCTTAAAAATATTCCTGTATAAGATCTTGCTAAATATTTTTTGAGCTAAAATCTCTTTTGATAATTTCTTAAGGCTTTTGTTGTATGGTAATGCTAGTTTTAAAATTCAAAGTTCTTCTTTTAAAGTATTGTTTATAACTTTAACCAACTGGCTGCTTACATATTTCTCCAAACAAGTAGTTTCAAAAAATAAATACTAAAATATTTGGGGTAAAGTGGCATGACATGTGCAACTTAGTCTTAAATAGTTCAGAAACACACACACGCATACACACTATTAAGCAAATGGAGCAAAATGCTAACAGCAACTAGGTAAATGGTATATGGTGTTCTGTGTACTATATTCATAATTTTTATGGGAATTTAAAACTATTTATTGTATTGATTGATTTTAGAGAGGAAAGGAGAGGAGAGGAGAGGAGAGGAGAGGAGAGGAGAGGAGAAGAGAGAGAGAGAGAGAGAGAGAGAGAGAGAGAGAGAGAGAGAGAGAGAATAAGAGACATAGATTTTTTGTTCCACTTATTTATGCATTCATTGATTGATCCTCGTATGTTCCCTGACCTGGATCAAACCCACAACCTTGGCATATCAGGACAATGCTTTATGTGAGCTACCTGGGCAGGGCTGAAACTATTTTAAAACAAATCTGCTTTAAGAAAAAATATTAGCATTATAAAAAAAAATCAATGCTTCTCATATATTTCCTTTTAATATCTTCCCTGCAATTTAAAACTTGTGATATAATGTTTTTGTCTGATAATATGCTTTTTGAAAATTTAAAGCAGAATTTTCTACATAGACACAATTCTCTGTGCCCATACTTTTTATGCTTTGCCCTCAAACATAGCTCTGATGTAGTTTATGCTGCCTCTTAAATACTTTAAATTTTCTTTGAGTGTAAAAGAAAGAGATGTGCATTATTAATACCAGTTTATTATATTGTCAGTATGAGAAAGGAATATTCTGATCTAGTGAAAACTTTTAAGATCATGTTTTCTAGAAACATAAAAAAAAATTTTAAATACTGATCAACAGTAATTTATCGAAGGTTCTCAAATAAATAGGGGCTTTGTTGCATTTTTATATAAATAAGAGCACAATACCTGACAAGGATTGATTATAGTAATTACTCTGAAGTTGCTTTGTTCCAGACATCAAACAGACTCCTTGCCCTGGCCAGTGTGGCTCAGTTGGTTGGAGCGTTCTCCCATACACCAAGAGGTGGCGGGTTCAATTCTGGTCAGGGCACATACCCAGGTTTCAGGTTTGACCCCAGGTCAGGGCACATGCAGGAGGCAACTGATCAATGTCTCTCTCTCTCTCTCTCTCTCTCTCTTTCTCTCTCCCTTCTTCTCTCCTGCTCTCTAAAATCAATTAAACAAACATACTAAAAAATCCCACCTTGTTTAAAAAACAAACAAACAAAAAACCCAGCCTCCTTGGATGGAAAGTGTAATGATTTCTTATTCCATACTAGGTTGAACACTGGCCAACAAACTATTTATATATAAATTTGCATATTTCTTGAGGCATTAAAATAGAAAAATAGTCAAGAAATAGTAGCAATAAGAAATGAGAATAATAGAAATACTCTAAGTTAAAGTGGAAAGTAAAAAAGAGAAAACACTTGACTTAATTATATTTAAAATCACAACTAAAACAGATAATTATGTAAGGTAATATAAATTATAAAATTAAACTGAGGCAAGACAGAAACTCTACGAAGATTAATTACTATGGGAAAAATTGAGAAAAGTTGTCAAAATCTCTCCCCCACCAACCAAACCCCAAATAACAATCACTTTGCCTTCTCCCTTCCTACTTGCATTCCTCTGATTTGAACACTATGGATTAATATTGGAGAATATGGAAATTTCTGTCTTAATCCTGGCTTATACCATCTCATTTTACACAATTAAGTATAATACTAGCTTTTTATTTGACATGAATATTTAGCAGGTTAAGTAAATATCCCACAATTCCTAATTCATTATGAATCTTTGTAAAAAATGTGTAATGAATTTTATCAAAAACCAGAAAAAAGGTATCTATGGACATGATTATTATTTTCTACTTTGACTTATCACTTTGATGAATTGCATTAAGAGATTTACAACTGAACTATCCTTTTATTCCTGAAATAAACCATATTATGCTAATAAAGTTCTCCTTATTCTAATTTTATTTGTAATTTTATATCAACATTAATATTTGACATTGGTCTAAAGTTTTTCTTTTTCAGGTTCTGTTTTATTTTTTACTATCAGACTTTACTATTGAAGTTATAGTAGATGTTATAAAAGCAATCAATAGTTTTTCTTCTCTCTCTGCTTTAACATAATTTAAGTAGCATTGCAGTTATCATTCCCTGAAGGTCTAAAATAATACACTTTTGAAATTATCTAGCTCTGGAGGGTTGGGTTGGGTTTGAGGTTTGGTTGTACAAGAGCAACAAGAGAGCAAATTCCTTTGTTTAGGGCATTCTGTATTCCTAATAAATACACAAATGGGTTAAATGTTGAATAGGCATGTCACCAAAGAAGATATATGAATGGTAATAAATACATGAAAAGGTTAGAGAAATATAAATTAAAACTATAAAGAGCATCATTATATACCCATTCCAATGACTATAATCAGAAAGACTGTGGATACCAAGTGTGGGAAACAATGGGCAGAAATTGGAAATCTCATACATTGCTAGTGGATATGTAAAAAGATATAGTCATTTTGGAAAACATTCTGGCAATTTTATAACAATTTAAATACATACTTGTCATATAATCCAGCAATACCTTTTTTAGGTATCTACCCAGAAAAATGAAAATATATGTGCACACAAACACTTCTATCCAAATGTTCATAGCAACATTATTCATAAATGCCCCAAATGGAAAACAACCATCTATTGGGGAATGGATCAAAATAATTGGCATATCCATACAATGGAATACTACTCCAGCAACAAAAAGAAATAACTAATCCTAAATGCTTCAACATGGGTAAATCTTAACAGCACTATGCTAAGTAAAAGACTACATACAGCAATCCCACTTCTGGAAGTATACCCTAAGAAACCCAAAACACCAATCAGAAAGAATAAATGCACCCCTATGTTCATAGCAGCATTATTTACAATAGCTAAGATCTGGAAACAACACAAGTACTCATCAGCAGATCAGTGGATTAAGAAGTTGTGGTATATTTACACAATGGAATACTATGCAGCTATAAAAATGAAGGATCTCTTACCCTTTGTGACAGCATGGATGGAGAGTATTATACTACATGAAATAAGCCAGTTAAAGAAAGACAAATATCACATGATCTAACTTATATGTGGAATCCAATGAACAAAATAAACTGATGAAAAAATAGGTCCAGAGGCATGGATGCATAGAACAAAATGACAGATCTCAGAGGGGAGGTGCGTGGAAGGAATGGGGAGAGATTAACCAAATGACACATATGCATATATGCAAAGCCCATGGACACAGAAAATAGGTTGGGGAAGGCATGGGGAGGGAGATAAGGAGGGGGAAAATGGGGGACTTCTGTAATACTGTCAACAATAAAAATAAAGACTACATACTGTATGATTCAATTTATATAAAAAAATGTAGGAAGACGAAAGTGTTCGGAAAGCATCCTATATAATAAAAGCCTAATATGCAAATTGACTGAACGGTGGAATGACTGGTTGCTATGATGCGCACTGACCCCCAGGGGCAGGCGCTCAATGCAGGAGCTGCCCCCTGTTGGTCAGTGCGCTCCCACAGGGGGAGCGCTGCTCAGCCAGAAGCTGGGCTCACAGCTGGCTGGCGAGCGCAGTGGTGGTGGTGGGAGCCTCTCCCGCCTCCGTGGCAGCGCTAAGGAGCAGCGAGCAGGCAGGCAGTAAGGAGTGAGGGGTCCTGGACTGCGAGAGGGCACAGGCTGGGCTGAGGCCTCCCCCTCCCCCAAAGTGCACGAATGTTGTGCACCAGGCCTCTAGTATTAGAGATAATATGGGACTAGATGAAATTGGGGTGATGGATGATCTAAGGATTATGGTGACTATTACACAACTATATTATTTTAGCAAAATTTACTCCTTATACACTTACAATTGGTGAATTTTACGGTGTATAAATTGAACCACAATGGTGTGTTTTAAAAGTAAATACATCCAGGTAACCAAGATTTTAGAGCAAGACACATAAATGTGTAATATTATCCCATTTATATTAAACACTAGGGGCCCAGTGCACGAGATTCGTGCACTGGGGAGTGGTCCCTCAGCCCAGCCTGTACCTTCTCACATACTGGGAGACCTCAGGGGATGTCCTACTGATGGTTTAGGCCTGCTCCCCGTTGTGAGCGGACCTAAGCTGCAGTCTGATCAGGGGAAGGCGCCAGCCCCATCAACCCGCTACTGTAGCCACTGCCAGTCACCGCAGCTGCCAAGGTATTTTCATCAACACGGACTCCAGTCCCTTCACCATGAAAAAATGACAACTTTCTTTAAGCATTTTCAAGATGTGTCTTTCATAGGATATGACATTTCTTTCTTTATTTTTCTTTTTATCCTCACCTGAGGATATGTTTCCATTGATTTTTTCCCCCCTTCCATCTGATCCCAGGCTCGGCCCCTGCCCAAGCCTAAACCCTCGGCCCCAGGCTTTAGGCTTGGGAAGGGGGATCCCCGCGCCCCTCCGATCGCAGGCTCGGCCCCTTCCCAAGCCTAAAGGCTCCACCCGATGGCTGGCTGGGAGTGACCTGGGTGCCGAGGAGGTTCCCGGGACCCAGGTATGTATGCAAATTAACCGCCATCTTTGTTGGGTTAATTTGCATACTCACTCTGATTGGCTGTGGGTGTAGCAGAGGTATTGTCAATTTACATGTTTCTCTACTATTAGGTAAGATACTACATTTATTCAATTATGTGCTAGTTAAGAGTACAAAATTTCTGTATATATATATATGAAAAACACGTTAGCCTCTGGAGGGAAAAACACTGAAAGTCTGGGACAGGAGAGAGTTACTTTTCACTTGATACCTTCTGACATTATTTTCTTAAAAAAATTAAACCATGTACATTATTACTTTTTAAATAAAAACATCCTAGTAAGTAATTAAAACAAACAACTATGATCCTGTTGTAAGGACCCAGGCCCGTGAACCCACTCTTGAAGATCTATACTTATGCGAATGAGGCCTAAGCACTTACAAGCAGCCTCTACTAATATTATCAAAGTGCATTTCATCAAAAACCATGGTGCTAATTCCTGTTAATTTCAGAGAGATGAATGTAAATTGTGGGAATTTGGGAAACACAAGAGTTTTTTTACTAGAAGTACTGTATTTTAAGCATCACAGTGTACTACATCTTGCAATTCTATACTAGCCACCAAATAAAAACCATTTCCTCATGCCCAAACACAAATGCAAACAAAATGGAATATTTAAGTATTAAAAGTCTGGGGCTAAAGGGGGGCAGAACAAGCTGATTGCAGGCACAAAACAAATGTTTTCGTAAAGGTACTAATTGCAAAAATATAAATAAAATACATTACATAATAATATGTAATCCTATATAATAAAGAGGTAATATGCAAATTGACCCGCATGTCCTCACAAGATGGCTGCCTATGACCAGGCCAGTAGGGGGGTTAGTGAGGGACAACCAAACGACTTAACAGCAGGCTGCATGGGGTGACCAGGCTGGCGGGGGGGGGGCAGTAAGAGGCGACCAGGCCGATGGGGGGGGGCAGTTAGGGGCGACCAGGCTGGCAGGGGTGGGGTGCAGTTGGGGATGACCAGGCTGGCAGGGGGAGCAGTTGGGGGCAATTAGGCTGGCGGGGGGGGGGGGCAGTGAGGGGCGACTAGGCCAGTGGGGGGGGGGGGCAGTTGGGGGTAACCAGGCCAGCAGTGGGGGGAAGTTAGGGGCAACCAGGCCAGCAGGAGGGGCAGTTAGGGGTGACCAGGCCTGCACACAGAGGTAGTGAGGGGCGTTCAGGCCAGCAGCGGGGGGGGGGGGGGGGGGGGGGGCGGGGGAGCAGTTAGGGGCGACCAGGCAGGCAGGTGAGTTGATTAGGAGCCAGCAGTCCAGGATTGTGAGAGGGATGTCTGACTGCCGGTTTAGGCCCCATCCCGGGGATCGGGCCTAAACCAGCAGTCGGACATTCCCCAAGGGGTCCCAGATTGGAGAGGGTGCAGCAGGCTGGGCTGAGGAGACTGCCCCCCCCATGCACGAATTTTGTGCACCAGGCCTCTAGTATATAATAAATATATATAAACACTTTCAAAATGCAGTTTTTCTATTATCCATGCCTTTAAAAAAGTCATTATATATAAAATATTTCCAAACTTTTTTCTATGAATCATACAGTGTATGCTGCATATCGACTTTCAATTACACTTTTTAATATCAAGAACCTGTTACAAAGATTTGATTTTCAATTGCATATTATGAAGGTATGACTATTAAATTAAGAATATTTGTTTTACTCTTAATGAGTGATGAGAGAAATGAAAACACACTGTCAATATTTAACTAATTATGAAGAGCTGTTTTGTGATAATGTCTTAAGAAGGTAAAATTTAATATGTAGGATTGTTTTGCTAGCATGTTATTTTCCTTTTTAAATATAGGAGCGCAATACTTTGCATGGTGTTTCTCACAAAATGCTCAGTACTTGGTGTCCCTTTTCACACAAGGGAGCAACAATGTAAAAGCTTTCTTGAAGGGGAAACACCTGCAGAGAAGGCCAAATAAATCATAAAAGGCGCTTCTTTCCGCTTGGCCGACTTCATTTGCCTTTCAAACTGCCAGGGCTTTCGTGCAGTTTTCAGTGCTTTGACTAGGCAATCGCATATGTTTGCCACACGCGTGTTCTTCACGCATGAGTTCCTCACAGTACTGCTCCTTCTGACCCAGCCGTCCCAGCTTCGGTGCTAATTTAGAATCAACAGACGTTTAATGAGCACCTATTGTGGACCATCCAATACTAAAAACACTACCATAGGATTATCCCAACATAACAGATGAGACACCTGGTTAAGTGGAAAACCAGGCCTTAGCCTGAGCACTTTCACTTATACTGTTTTTCAAGTAACCCCTCTCTCTGTGGCCTCTCCTTCTTTCTCTCCCTTGTTTCGTGGATAATCAAGAGCAAAGTAGTAGAGATATGCTTAGCCCATCCCTTCCCCACAAAGTAGAGGAGAAAAACATCCAGAGTTCAGGGTTCCTCACTGCTCCCATTTCCATACATCGTCACCTAGAACAGGCAGCCCGCCCTGCAGCCCTAACCCTGCTCCATAATTTCCTTCTCAGGTGCTGGAAGGCACTATGGGTAATCACTGCGGGAGCAGCCCCTATCGCAGTGGGGGAAGTGTCCTGAACAATGCTGTTCACAACTCGGAAAGATTTTTCTACAGAGACACAGCTCCCGGTGTCTTTATGGGGATTATCAAGGCTATACAAGGGCTTGGAAGGGGTTGAACCAGCTTCCACGTGCAAGCTTGAAATCCTAAGCACAAATCAGAGCATTGATTCCACTGGAAAAATCAGGGTTTTTTTAAATTTATTTTTTTAAATTAAATCAATGGTAAACCAGTTTGAGGTCTCTACAACTGATGCATTAACAAATGTGTGGACTATAACCCACTTATACTTGGGGATTCAATGTTTACTCTCCAAGTTCACAGCAGTATAAATTTGTAAGACTGAAAGCACTATTTTTCTTGTGTTTAATATAATATAGGGAAAGATATATTCTCAAAATTAAAAAAAACCCACAGCTTCCTGAACGCATGTTTTTCTGTTACTCTTTTCTACCTTTATTTTTAAAAGTATGATTTCATTCGACTCCAGAGAAACTTCCACTTTTGCAGTATTATTGCGAAGGTCTGACTATTTTACTGCATATTTAATTGCCGAGCCAGTTTTATCTTACCTCCTCGATGGATAATCAACGAAGTGTCGCTTCCAATGGGACAGTCCTTAAGTATATCCACTACTTCTGTATGGCTCAGGTTCTGTACATTCTGCTGGTTGATCTCAACAATGAGGTCGCCTTCACACAGGCCAGGGCATCCCTGAATGTCAAGTATTTGTTTCACCCGCTGTCCTGTAGGACTGTCAGCAATAGTGAAGCCAAAGCCCTGGGCACCTTTCACAATGGTTAAGGTCATGAGTTCAGCTTGGGTGGCCCCAGATGAAGCCATAGACACATTGTCGTCATGGACAGGCGGTGGATACGTGCCATCTAGCTGACCATCTGCTGGCATTGAGTGCAAAGAATGAGGCGGCCGATCTGTTATATCTGGAACTGACTGTGAGGTCCGAGAAATGTATTCCAAATACGTTTCATAGTTATGTCTTCCGTTGACCATCACTGGAGGTGGCCTCTCCATTATTGCAAGGGGTGGCACCAGGCTGTTAGCAGGATCTTCAGGATCAAAGGGCAGAGGGTAGCCACGACACAACACCAGGCTGACACTCTGACCAATGGGAACCGACTGGAAAAGTTTGACCACATCTGCATGAGTGTGTCCAAGGACACAAACTTCATTAATATAGACAATGACGTCACCTGCAAGGAAAAAAGAAAGAGATGGACAATGTGAGGTAAATCCAATTAATGGCGGCACAGAGAAATGGAATTATTTATGAGGCTAGTGAAAATGGTGCTGTTTCTCAGTAAGCAGTGAGGAAATCCATTAGAATAGCATTTAAATGTACTGCAGGTGACTCAAATTACAACAGGTCTGCCAACACATGTACCGATCAAATGCCGAAAAAAAAAAGCTAGATGGTTGTTTTTGAAGTTCAGAAACAACTTCATATTCAGAAAGAAACTGTCAAAAAGAAAAGTTGGGAAGAATTTGTACCTTGAAGAAGCAGTGAGTCTATGCTTCTTTTTCATCTTCATTTTCATCTTCACTGTATTTCAGTTAATAAAATTTTCCAACTATTGAGAAGTGGTGGGCATAGGTTTTGGATGAAAACTTTGAAGCCCCAATACATGGTTTTATTTTTGGTATTACTTGCCTGAGTCAGCTGCCTTTTTTATTTTTTATAGACGAGGGAAATACTTTGCCCATTCATATTTTTTTTTTAATCTAGAGCAAGGTGTAACTGCAAAGGTTCCAGGCATACATGGGTATAGGTTAAGAGCACAGTTATTGGAATCAGGGATCTGGGCCCATATCCTGGCTCTACTACTTAGCAGATATGTAACATTGGGCAAATGACTTACCTGCTTCAGCCATAGTTTCTAATTTGTAAAGTGGTTGCGAGGAGGAAATGAGAAAATGCAGAAAAAGTGCCTGGTACAGTGCCTGATGCATTGTGAGTGGAACATTATTGATGCTATTATTGCAAAAATAGGATGAAGGAGATTTGGGACTCTGGCTTTCAAACAGGGAGCTGCCCTAGACTCATCCTCTCCTCTTACAATGTTGATATTTCTGTAGATCTTTTCAAAAAAGGCATTTGTCTTCTCTCCCAATGAATTAACACAGAATTACAGTAGTTCACTGGTTACAAGTTAACTTATGATATAAAAAATGCCCCAAATGCAAACTATTCATTATAAAATATATTCAAACAAATAGTACTTTTCCTTAAAATGCAGAAACGTATGTTTGAGATAATTATTTTTTTAATTCAATTATGTGTGAAGAACTTTTTTTTATTTTTTGAGAACTGTTTTATCATGGGTTAATATTTTTATCCTCATAAACCATAATGTTTGAGAATTGAACTTGCAAATTGAGATTGTGCCTGACTATGCTGAGGAGTATGTGACAAATGAAAAGACACGTTTTCACAGGTTATCACATAAGTAACTCAACAGACATCGATTTACCAAGATCATTCTGAAACGGGTAGTGTAAATGGCGAGGGATTTCATTCTAAGATATCCTTGCCCATCAAAATTGCAAACACCAAAAATGAAAAAGAGTTGAACTTTCAGAATTCAATACTTTTCTGGCTTTTCTAGACTGTCTGATATAAAATGATTTCTCTACTAAATACACTTTAAAATAAATAATTCTGTGAATAAAACACTCCTGAGTAAAATGCCCTCAACAATATAGATTTGGTTAACACTCACTCTTTCCGAATGCTAGAGAATTGCTTAAAAACCCTAAAGATAAGGAGACATAAAAGTCTAACAAACATGTTCGGGGGGGATCCAGGTTAGGTGTGATTCTAGAAAAAGTCACAGACTATGCAACTTCACTCTTCAATGATGTCCATCAGGAAGGGGGCTGGTGCAATGGCGGGACCCCTGGACCAGGCAGGAATCGGGACTGAACTGGGATGGATGACCTCCGTCAGGATTCCTCACTAGACTGGGGCAGCTGGGGGTCATTTCCAACAGCTTCTGGTTACCCCAGTGAAGTAACTGATCCAGAAAAATTTTTCTCCTTCTTCCTTTTCTATTTTTAAAGTTACCATATATTTTACACATTAAGAGGTTGAAAGAACAATAAATACTTGTATGTGACCTCCCTCCCATCAAGCCGAACATTGCTCATATTAGTTGAAGAGCCCTGGGTAGCACCCTTTTCCCCTGTATCCCCTTCCTGCTCTCTCCAAAGGTAACCATTGTCCTGAGGTTTGTTCACATGTACTCTATATTTTTATGACATATCTAGGTACCCATCAATAATATTCCTAAATAATATTTAATCCCTGAATAATAATATCCCTAAAATATGATTTTGCATATTTTAAACCTTTTGTAAATGATATACATATTAATCTTCTGTAATTTCCCTCAAAATGTATTTGTGATATTTATCTATTTTGATACCTGTACCTCCAATTCATTCATTTTCATTGCAATGTGGTATCTATTGGATGACTACATCACTATTAATATCCGTTCATTCTTCTGTTAAGGGACACTGGGGTTCTTGTGACTATTTGGTTGAAGGTAACTCTGCTATGAACCTCTTTCCCTGGCCCTTGTGCACATCTAGAGGGTTTTTCTGAGTTTGAACTTTGGCATAAAACTGCTGGGCATAAGCCACGTGCATCATCTTTGTTAGACAATGGCAAATGGCTGACAAAATAGGTCAAATCAATTTACACTCCCATCAAAATTTTTATTGCTTCCTATCCGACACAGTACTTGGGATTTTCAAACTTTTAATTTTTGCTAATCTAATGAGTGTGACCATGGTTTTAATTTGCATGTCCACATTGCTAGTGAGGGTGAGCAGCTATTCATGTTTATTGGTCTTTTGGGTTTTCTTTGTATTACATTTCATTTCTCCATTTTTCCTATTTGGATAGATTTTTGTCGTTGGTTTGTTGTTGTTTTTTAACACAGTGACTATTTTTTCTGTCAATATCCAATCTTAATCTTCATGGTGTGGTAGACATTACATGGGTTAGGGGGTCAAAGGCCTTTGGTCTGATTACCAGGTCCATACTTACTAGCTGTGTGACTTTCAAAACTAACTTAAATCCTCTGTGACTCGGGTCCTTCAGAAGTAATGAGGAACAATAATAATGGCAACTTACTGATCTAAGGGAAATAACAAATGAGATCATACAGGTGAAAGCGTTTGTAAACTATAAATTATTATGCAAAGGACTGCTATTTCAGTCATCACTATCTGTCCTTGGTTACTTGCTTCTATAAAATCAGGAGGGTCCCACCAAGATATTCCCACCATAGTCATAATCAAGGATGAGTATCGGTTTCTGAGTGGGCAAGTCAAAGGCAGCAAGGTAACATGACACTTTCCTCTAAGGTTCTCCCTCACTTTAATCACTGTTAATAAATTCCCAATCCCCAACCAGGCTTTATCCTTCCCTCTGCTATGCCAGAAATTCATGGGGGGTGAGGGGTGGGGGTGGGATTAAGGTAATGTTCCAAGTTCTCAAGGTTCCCTGCCAGGTCTAAAGAGTAGTTATTTGAATTATAGTGATTAATGTTATCTATTTTTGTTTTAATGTGATCTTGCTATTTAGAAAAAGAATGAGAGAACTACTTGTGGTTCTAATGAGACTGCCTTTTATAATTTATGGATATTTTCCACTTGGTGCAATTTTTCAAGTCATCAAGCAAGCGAGTGATAAAGAGCCTTACAACAATCTCTTTGTGGAGCTACACAGATTTCTGAATGTGAAAGATGAGTGGTCTGTTATCAGAGTTAAAACTATCTAACAAGTTGACTGCATTCAATGGCTCACTTTAAAAAATATATAGCTGCCTAGACATGCGTCATGCCAAAATTGTTGTAGGTGGGGATGTAAGCAAACATTTGCTTGTTCCGATAGAGCTGATTGGGGAGGATATTTATAGACTGCTGGATGAATGTCATTTACATGTTGTGACATAAAAATATGAGCCACCTGGTGGTATATGTCACCCGATGGTGCCATGCCAAGTCCTGGGACAGTCTGGCCTTAAGAGCACAAAAGGGACGTCATTAGAAAAATTGGTGCTAGCCTCAACCCTACTGTCCTACTGAAGAGGGAGACTTGGAAAAGAATCATTTGATCTATCTTTCAATTTATTCTTTTATAAGTGGGAATTAAAATATCTCCCCTCTGTTCTCTCTCACAGGGCTGTTGTGAGAATGGGATCATGTTTGTGAAAACTTTTAATTTTACCAAGGAAAGGTTCTCCATTAAAATAAGATGAGGCAGCCCTGGCTGATTTGGCTTGGTGGATAGAGTGTCGGCCTGCAGACTGAAGGGTCCCTAGTTTGATCCCGGTCAGGGCACATACCCAGGTTGTAGGCTTGGTCCCCAGTGTGGGGTGTGCAGGAGGCAGCCAATTAATGATTCTCTCTCTCATCACTGATGTTTCTCTCTCTCCCTCTTCCTTCCTCTCTGAAATCCATAAAAATATATTTTAAAAAATAAGATGAGACATTTCTTTTGAAAGCCAAGCACACATTTTCATTGCCGCATTGCCTGCAAGGTGACCTTGTTTCCTATATGGCCATATTGAGGCCAGATGGTTTTAGGGCTACTGACATCAAGCCTATTGATTAAATTTGGTGTGACTGATGAGATGGGCATCCCCATAGGGCTGGACTCATAATGACCAGATTCCCATTTATAGGAAGGAGCAAGGAAATGAGAGTGAATCTGATGAAGCAGAAGGTTTAAAACGGCCTGACCCGACTCTATGGGAATATTTTCTAAGATAATTGGTTTCTTTCTTAGTTATGGAAATCCTATCTAATAAAAGAGCAATATGCAAATTGACTGTACCTCCGCTACACCCACCAGCCATGCCCACCAGCCAATCAGAAGTGAATATGCAAATTAACCCAAACAAGATGGCTGCAGCCACAGAGAGAGCAGGAGGGAGGCTTGGGTTTCCCAGGCGATGGAGGGAGCCAAGCTTTCCGCCTGCCCTTGCCAGCCCAGGCCTCCACTCAATGCTACAAAGTTTCAATGATAGAAGATAAATAAATCCCAACATAAATGGCAGCAGCCACGGAGCTGGAGAGAGCAGGAGACTAGGGTTGCCCCCGGCGATGAAGGAAGCCAAACTTCTGCAGCTCTGGCCTGCCTTGGTCTCCACTTAAGGCTACAAAGTTTCAATTATAGAAGATAAATAAATCCCAACAGAAATGGCTGCAGCCACGGAGAGAGCAGGAGGCTTGGCTCTGCTCCAGGCTACAAAGTTTCAATTGTAGAAGATAAATAAATCCCAGATACCAGAGCCTCTGCTTGGGTTCCTGGGGGGTGTGCCTGGCCTGCAAACCATCATAGGCCCCTCACCCAGGCCGCCCCATGCCCCAAGGGAACCCCCACCCTGATCCAGGACACCCTTCAGGGCAAACCAGCTGGCTCCAACCCATTCACCAGGCCTCTATCCTATCTAATAAAAGAGTAATATGGAGATTGACCATCACTCCAACACACAAGATGGCTGCCCCCATGTGGTCAAAGATCCTGCCCCCATGTGGACACAAGATGGACACCACAAGATGGCCAGCAGGGGAGGGCAGTTGGGAGGGACCAGGCCTGCAGGGGAGAACAGTTGGGGGCGATCAAGCCTGCAGGGGAGGGCAGTTAGGGGTGACCAGGCCAGCAGAAGAGGGAAGTTGGGGGTGACTGGGCCTGCAGGGAAGGGAAGTTGGGGGGTGACCGAGGCCTGCAGGGGAGAGTATTTGGGGGGGACCAGGCCTGCAGGTGAGGGCAGGTAGGGGTGACCAGGCCTGTAGGGGAGGGCAATTAGGGGTGACCAGACCTGCAGGGAAGGGTAGTTAGGGGCAAACAGGCTGGCAGGGGAGCAGTTAGGCATCAATCAGGCTGGCAGGGTAGTGGTTAGGGGGTGATCAGGCTGGCAGGCAGAAGCAGTTAGGGGCAATCAGGAAGGCAGGCAGGCGAGCAGTTGGGAGCCAGCAGTCCTGGATTGTGAGAGGGATGTCCGACTGCCTGTTTAGGCCCTGTCCTACCAGGATCGGGCCTAAACGGGCAGTCAGACATCCCTTGAGGGGTCCCAGATTGGAGAGGGTGCAGGCTGGGCTGAAGGACACCCCTCCCCCACTCCCCGTGCACAAATTTCATGCACCGGGCCTCTAGTAAAAGTATAATATTGGATAGGGCCCTCTTAAAGCATTGCTTAAAATGGGTTTATTTTTATGCCTCTTTTCTCTGCTTCCACATATTCAAGTCACTGTGGTCTGCAGAACCTTCACTTCAGCTTCTCCCATTTACCACTTTCGGTCTATCTTCCTCGACCACCACCTTGGACCAGATAAGAATGATTTACTTCACACTTCATTCTCATCCTATAGTCCCCTCGAGTAAGTTCAGGCTATTCAACCTTCAGACCTACTGTGTAACACTCTTTGCCAAAAGTCTTTCCAGCTTCTTTTTGTCTTCACCACCCAATAAGTTACCATTCTTGTAAATATCAAATCTTTACTGTTCACAATTGACAGCTGGCTACTTGCCTTTTAGTTGAATCCTGCTGTTCCTCCACCCTCAAGTGCACTTCTTTACTGTGTGTAACTTTGTCCCAACCAGATAAACTCTTTCCTTACCTCTTCAAAGATATCTTCAGTCATTCCTACTCAGACTGTTCCTATCTGCTGTTTGTGACTACAAATTTCTCAGACCTTATTCCTTTGTGGGAGTTTCTACTTGTTCCAAGTTTTCTCCACAAAACATACAGAGGATCGTTACTATGTTGAGAACTCTCTACTCAGGTATTTAGGATAAATTCTTATTGAGTAAAGGATAGAGAGATTTAGTCAGAGGAAGACTAGAATAGATGTTGTAGCTAAATTTACTGCCTTTAGTGTTTCTAACTTCTATTATGGCCAAGTCACATAGATTTAAAAATATATATATTTTTAATGATTTTAGAGAGGGAGAGGGAGAGAGATAGAAACAGCAATGATGAGAGAGAACCATTGGTCAGCTGCCTCCTGTAGGCCCCACTGAGGATCAAGCCCGCAAATCAGGTATGTGCCCTGACAGGGAATCGAACTCCTGGTTCATAGGTCAACTCTCAACCACTGTGCCACGCTGGCAGGGCAAGTCATATACATTTATTGCTAAAAGAAACAAAATTCTCACAGACTATTTCCATCCTACTAAGTACATGCACTTTACATTGAAAAATTACTAATTTTAATTTCCTCTCCAGCTAATAAGATTTGATGGACTTTTATTTTTTGAAGCTTGTATTAGTTTGTGTTTTTTAATAATAATAATAGCAATAATAACAAATTATTTTAGTATAATAGGCAATTTTATTATATTGAATATTAATTTTCACTGTATTCTACAACTCCTGAAAACATAATAATATTTGATGTTTACTTTTGGCAGTGTGTTATACATCACTTCAATTAAATTGAAAATAACTGCTCTTGACGAAGTTTATTCTCCAAAGTGAAGAATCGTGGTATGTCAGCCAGAGAAACAGAGTTGAAGCTGGGTCTTCTTGGGTTGCTCTCTGAGCAAGTCATGCAACATCAGTTTCCTCATCTATAAGAAGGAGATAATATCTGTTCTGCCCACCGTATAGAAAAGACGTATATTAAAATGTTCTGTAAGTGATATAGCACTAAGATAACGCTACACATATTAAGACATATTTTAAAATTTTAACAAATGACTGACAATGATTGGAAAGCAAATATGTCCAAAGGATGAGGAAGAATAAATAGTTGCAATCCTATCTAATAATAGAGTAATATGCAAATTAGGCATCACTCCATGACAAAATGGCGGCCCCCATACCCACAAGATGGCGGCGCCCAGTCCCCTCAGCCCCGCTGCTGGAGTGTCTGGCCTGTCCCACCAGCAAACAGCACTTAGAGCAGGGCATGGTTGCTTCCTTAGTGCTGCGGCAGCAGGAAGCCACCAGGCCCTGCGCACACGAAGCCAGCAGAGAAGCAGGGCCTGTGGCCACGGTGATCGGGAAGATGCCAGGGCCTGTGCACATTGAGCCGGCGGAGGAGCAGGGCATGGCGTCTTCCCGATGGTCACCGAGGCGATGAGGAAGACTCCAGTGCCAGCAGAGCAGGGCATGGCGGCTTCCTGATCTCGGCAGCTGGGAAGCCGCCAGGCCCTGCAAAGCCGGGCATGGTGGCTTCCTTAGTGGGGCAGTGGCAGGGAAGTCCCCAGACATGGCAGACAGAGCCCAGACAGCAGGGCTTGGGGGCTTCCTTAGTGGGCAGTTGTGGTGGGAACACCCCCAGGCCCCGCAGACAGAGCCCAGACAACAGGGCATGGGGGCTTCCTTAGTGTGTCCGTGTCTGGGAAGCCCCCAGGCCTGGCAGACAGAGCACACTGCAGGGCATTGGGGTTTCCTTCACATGGCACGTGGTGGCAGCAGGCAGAGAGCGACAGCAGGGCATGGGGGCTGCAGGGAAACCTCCAGGCCCCGCAGAGAGCAGAGAACCATGGGGAGTGGGCCTAAGCCATCAGTAGGATATCCTCTGAGAGCTCCTGGATTTTAGAGGGTGCAGGTTGGGCTGAGGGACCCCCGTGCATGAATTTCATGCACCGGGCCTCTAGTTTCAAATATTTGAAAAGAAACTGCTGAGCATTATTAAAGTATTTCATAGTTTCATTGCAGAAATTTGAGAGGATAGTAATGTTTATCCTTGTAACAAAATACCCTGTTTCCCAAAAAGACAAACTAGTGCCTCATGAAAACACCCTTGGATTCTCCATTTCTTTCTGGGATAGAAATATAATGTGGTTAGGGTAGAGGGGACAGACAGACAAAAGCACACCTGAACTGTGTTGCAGCGACAGTGGGTTGGTGGGGAGAACTTAGAACATCCAAATGTGTGGGTCTTGGCTATTCTCAACTATTTCGCACAGTGAGAAAGCTTCAGTGATAAGCATGGAGGGAATAAGTGGGCTCCTGTCTTATTTTCTCAGGTTCCCTGATGAATCCATTACAGGGTTCTATGTCTCTTATTTTCCAAAAGTTTTTCCTTATACCTAAGTCTAATTTCTTTTGCTGAAAATCAAGACTAATTTCCTTGATTTCTGTTCTGCTAAAGGCGGAAGCGTTTTTCTTTTGGAATAACTTAAAGCATTTTTTAAAAGTCCCAAAAGTTCTCTTTAAAGTTCACATTATAAAAAGAGCCATCAGTTGGAGGAGATTCCACCTTGGAGGTTCTGGACCTTCCTGTGGTTCTATTGACCTTAAACATCTGTCTTGCACATGGCATTATTGCAGACCCAATTGTGTGGAAATGCAAAATCTAATATTTAGGTTAAGATACAGGACAAAATGCCTTCATCAGAAACATTTTAGTTTATTAATTCTTATGTGCCTCATTATAAATGACATTGTGAATAAAAATGAGGTGAATCGAGCTGTAGTACTAAAATAAGGTTCAGATAATGTTTTAACCATTTTTCCCTAGATTATGAGACAAACTGTGGCATGATGGAGAGAGTGCTGATGTAGGTGTCAGGAGGTTTATGTTCTTATGCCAAGTATGCTGATAATTAGTGCTGTCAACACATCTCTGTGGCGTATTCCTCATTTATTCATTGATTTATTCATTCAAGATTTATTATACTCAACTACTACTGAGTCAGGCACTATGTTATGAAAAGAAGAGGTTTGACCTAGATGGTTCCTAAGGTATTTTCTTCGCTCTGACATTCTAAGGCAAAGGCTCTCTTAGACATCTCTTCGTTTGGTTCCTTTCTTTCTTTTCCTACTTCCACCATCTGAGGACAGGACCTTGCCGTCTACTATTCACACTTCTGCAACAGTCTTAGCTTGTCTTCCAGATGCCATAGCAGAAAAGACTAGGGAGGAAGGAGAGGGGAGCCTACCAAATGGCATAAACCAACGGCCCCATGGGACTATTGGGTTCCCTAGTCTCACTCCATTTTGACCCCTAGGAGTACATGAGATTGCTAACAACGTCCCACCCACCTCGTCAGGACTGGCTGCGGAACCAGGCATGTCAAGGGCTTCAGTGCCAATGGCTCCCAAGTGCTGGACATTGCCTTACACCTGCTTCCCTGTCAGTTCATCTTCCATACCATACTCTTTGATGCTCTTTCTACTTAAAGTCCTTCAGTGCCTGCTCACAGAGAGGGAATTGAGTCAAAATTCTCTAGCACAGCATAGAAGGCTCTCAGTCTACATTTTCAGCATCTCCTGTCTCTCCCCAACCTACTCTGCTGGGGTTGGTCTGAGCTCTGGGCCGTGCCCCTAACACATGCTATGTTCTTTCCAGCTTCCTGCTTCTCCTCTTCCTTTGTCCCCATTAAAGCCACACTCTGAAGCCAGATTCATATTTTGACCATCTTTCTGACCACCTCCTATTGCTGAGTGTTAATTACTTCTTCCTGTGCATTAGTCTTCCTGACGGCTTAATCCTTCAATCCATTTAACCACATCAACAGCACCGGGAATTTCTCTGATCATAGTGACTACCATTTTAACATATTGAATATTTACTTGGCATTTACAAACTCCATCTTTCTAATCCTTACAAATTCCATAGGAGACAGGCATTGTTGTCTCTACTTTATGCATGTGGAAACTGAGCCACGGAGAAGTTAAACAACTTCTCTAGAGGCACATTGATAATTAGGTGAGATTCAGGAACTGAACCCAAGACTTCACCATGAATCTTAAAAACTTCAAACACTCCAGGATTTATTTTGACTTGGGGCCTCTTTTGTGTTCCTCAAATCATATGAGTCAGAATGCTGGGTAAAATGCCTTTAATTCCTGAATATGAATATTGGGAGATGAACTGCAATATATTTTTAATTAGCTAAATTAATGGAGGGAAGCAGTGAAGCAAATAGTTGCTAACAGGGGAATGCATTGCAATAGCCCAGTCCACTTTCTGCAGTCCTCCAAAATACACTGTTTGGCAGAGGCTTCGAGAATGCCGGGGTACAGAGATGACAGGGTACTGGACCCCACAAAACTCTGTAACTATCATGAAACATAAGCTCTGGTTGCTGGAAGCTAATTCCAGCATGTCATAATAAATGCAAGAAGTCCTCAAAAGGTTGATGGGCTTCGATATTCAGCAGGGCTGGAGATACATATTATTGCCTGCTGGAATAGCTGAAAGCATTTCCCCAAACCTGAAAATCTGCGTATATTATGGCCTGCTACTGGAACAGCCGAGGGCAGTTCCTCCAACCTGACAGTGCCTACTGTATACCAAACCTTGCCTTTGATATGTATATCTGCTTTCTTTAGGGCAATTTGTGTTAATAAAAAGCTAGGGGTCCAGAGATTCAGAGAACTTGGTTACTGAAGCTAGGTCTCCTCTGGCTCCCCAAAATGCCTTCCAAATTTATATTTTTAGTCTCTTTATTAATTTACATGCAGCCCCTTCTCCAGATTACTGAACCCTTCTAGATGCTGAGAAACACCCCAGCATCTGGATATAAATTAGTTCAATAGTTGTGTGACCTTGGATAAGCCATTTAACTTTTCTTGGTCTAGTTTCCTTTCATGTAAAATGGAGAAGTCAGAAAAGATCATTTCTAAGGTACATCTATAAGAGTTACTACATCTGGCGAGAATGTGGAAAGCCCTCCTTCTGCATTCATATAAGGCATTGGGCAATTTCTATGATGCAATTAAACAGGTACGTGACAGGACTCTGGGACTTCACCCCAAGGTTCCTTGATTTTCTGTAAAAGCATCCAGTTACTCCAACACTCTGTCTATAGGCAGAAGGACACCAAGATGTTGGCATAGTCACATATTTCTCAAAAGAATGAAAGACTACTTAATCACATTTTATAATTTCATCTTTGTGACCCAGTGCAGATGCCTAATTAAAAAAAAATTATGCTTAATCAGCAAGCATCCAACAATTACTCCCTGGCAGATGTGAATTAGTCTGACGATTTATTTACATTTCTTTTGTGTTTGGCATTGAGTAGTAAGATATATTTAAACACTTGCATTTTACTCTGTTGGAAAGGAGAAAAAAACACATTCTAAGAGAATCTAAAGGCACTGATTATTTGCTGATCGGGCAAAGATGAAACAACACTTTAAACTGAAACTAAGTAGAGCCACAGAAAAGAAAGCACAAAGGACTGCCTCTTGCAAAGCTCCAGAGCAGAGGTCTTCTACATAGCTGGTGCATTTTAGGAATTCAATAGGGTAAAATGGTAATGAATTTTCCATTTCTCTAAAACAATGTAATGAATTTTAAACACCAAAAAAAAATGACTAATATGTTTTCAAAGGGACTCATTAAAAATGAGAATAGGTCCCTGTATCTAAACAGAACTTAACGATTGCACCAGAAAAAAAATAAAAACAAAAGTCTTTAAAAATATATCTCAAAGCCCTCGGCAGGACATGAAAGCTTATGAGAGCAAGATACAAATATTTTAGAGTTCTCCTGTGCTCTCCTATGTGTTAGGGACACACATGAGGGCAGATGCATCACAGAAATATTCTCAATCACATACAACTCCCCATGAAAACTTGAGCTACATAAGTACCTTGTAGGAAAGAGTAATTAATTTACATGGATATTAGGCACTGTGCATGTTTATTTTCAAACAGCATTAACTATATTCCTAAGCAAGCATATATATATATATATATATATATAAATGGCTCCTAGAGGACAGCATAACATGACCCATCACCATCTTCTGACTTTACTCCAACGCCTGAAATGCTGGTGGACAGCTGGCTGGGGTGGAGCAGGAACTGCTCACAGACATGCTTTCCAAAAGTTTTTTTTATTCTACTCTACTTGCAACTGTCAATTGGCAGACATTCTGAGGGAGCGAGAAAAATGAGTAACAAGGAGAGAGAGGTGGGAGGGGAAGAAAAGATTGGTGCATTCATTTCACTTCTGATTTCTGCCTCCTATAAAGTTCCTTTGTTCCCTTGAATTGCATTTGAAAAAAATATACTATTTGCTCCAATGTGAGCTGAGTGCTGGTCTTGAGTATGTACATAGGGTGGGGATGTCTATATTAGGGGGGGGGGGGGTGGCTGCGTAGCCAGGGAAGCTCTTGCCTCTAGATCTCTGTCACCCCATGTGGTATTTCTGGAAAGGGTTTGGCTAGTGCTTCCATTGCAAGCCAGCCAATCACCATCCTTAACTGGTAGTGTAACGTATTAGATTATATTGAGCTCCTCTTTCTCTCCCTTCATGTGAAAAACTACAGAGCCCTGCTGCTAGGGTTCTGAACTGGAGCAGCATTAAGTTGTTGAGCTTCATCAAATAGCTGGCAGAAGGAACAAATGTGCAGTGCTAAAAATGTGACTGTGTATTTGTATATTGCACACACACTGGTCCAAGATTTGATGAGAGAGACCTTCTAACTTGTTAAGAGGAAAACAGACTTGCCAGATGTGAATCTTCCCAGATGGACTTTGATTGTTCAAACTTGGATGCTTTTATTTCCAATTCCAGTTTCTGAAAGAGCAATATTTTATATAAGTATCAAGGAGTCAGTCTTCCCATTGGGCCATATACACCAGAGATTGCCAATTACAAATCCCTCATACATATGGCGAAGGGGAAGGAAAATTGTCTTTGGATGTACTGAAATTTTGGAATCCAGAGAAAGATAGTTATTATTTCTTTGACTTATGGGAGAGAAAGGGAAATCAGTATGGTATCTTATAATATTAGACATCGGAACATCTTCCATGGGGTGTGCATATCTCATCACTCCCCTCCTCGTGCTAGATAGATACTATATACACAGATCCTTATGGGGATGACTATATCAGGAAAAGATGCAGCAATTTCCCTGCAGACAATGGGAGATTCTTCTAGTCTCAGATACAACAGACAAATGGCACAGAGAAAAATAATGTAATTCCCTGCTGTTCCCAATGTTACAGTTATTAAATTGTACTGAAGCTGATTGGATAAGTTAGCAAAGAATCATCATCAAAGATTTTAAGTTGTCCCCTCATACCACCACTATTGAACATGTATCTATGTGAATATATGTGTGACATATCCACATTTCTATGTTAATTTTTTCATTTAAGGTTTATGCTACATTTCACATTTCAGCCAAATATAGTTAATGATAGTCAGAAACAATGAACTTTTCTTGCTTTTTAAACTTGATTTTTGCAATCCTATATAATAAATAGGTAATATGCAAATTGACCATCATGCCCTTGCACAAGATGGCCACCCCCATGTGGTCACAAAATGGCCACACCCATATGGTCACAAGATGGCCACCACAAGATGGCCGGCAGGGGAGGGCAGTTCGGGGCAACCAGACCTGCAGGGGAGGGCAGTTGGGGGTGACCAGTTGGCAGGGGAGGGCAGTTGGGGGGGGACCAAGCCTGTAGAGGAAGGCAGTTGTGGGGGACCAGACCAGCAGGGGAGGGCAGTGAGGCAGGCGAGCGGTTGGGAGCCAGCAGTCCCTGATTGTGAGAGGGATGTCCAACTGCTGGTTTAGGTCTGGTCCCTGTGGACAATGGGAGATTCTTCAATGTGAGCTGAGTGCTGTGGGATAGGGCCTAAACCAGCAATCAGACAACCCCCGAGGGGTCCCAGATTGGAGAGGGTGCAGGCTGGGCTGAGGGACATCCTCTCCCCCCAGTGCATGAATTTTGTACACCGGGCCTCTAGTAATTTTATAATGGTAGTATTAGCACTTTATTTTACTTCAAGTTCCTGCAAATCATAGTAAAATGCAAAAATTATAACCATATAGTTCCAGATGAATCAATTGAAAAGTGAAAATTTTATATAGTCTCTTGATTTTTGGGGAGCAGGGGTCTAAATAATGTAAAAACTACCCAATAATTGTTTTCTATCAAATAAATGCATTGTTAGAGGTCACAGAGCAATCAGTAAATTGGCTAATAAGAATTGCTACTATTCATGTGCTAAGAATGATAAACTGTGTGCCAAGAACACTGCCAAGTGCTCTAGAGACTTAGAACTAACCTAATGGAGAATATACTATCCCCGTTTTATAGATGTGATTGTGTTTGAGAAGCCACATACCACAAATACAAAGTAGGAGAGCTGCCCTGTCTCTGCTGTGTTTGTGGTTACTTTCAGGCTTGTGTTCTAACTATGTGGATGTTTGGTTCTCTATATTTATAAAATTGCAAGATTCATTTCATCTATTTATTTGGCACTTAAGAATTGGACTACATTAATCACTTGAAATTTTTGACTGCCTGAGTTGAACAGATATTTTGGCATAATATAAACACACATGATACCTTATCATGGAACACTAGCCTTGTTTTTATTCACAAGTTCTAGGCCACATGAAGAAATTATCCAGTGACAGAATTTGAATGGGCTAGTCAGCTTGCCCAAGCAAATCAAAACAAAATGAAGATAAAAAGCCAAGCTACTAAAGAGGACTGCTGGGGATACAACTTTGAGGCCATAAACATCTAACAAGTACAACAAATAAATAATTAGACATCATTTTCAGGTATTATATGAGCTTAAGCTTAGAAAAATCTGGTTTTTGTGTATTCTAAAAGGCAGAAGAATTATTATGAACTGCTTATCCCAATTAACTGAAATCAGGGTTAATAGTTTTAAGGGACCCAAATATGGAAGGAGCAATTAGCTCATTAGCTAACTGTAAATGAATCAGTTTCCCTGGTTCTAGAATATATAAAACAGATATACTGAATCTCTTTTTTTATATGCTGTATTTCCAATTTTAGCTACACAGACATGCTTACTTTTTTTTTTTTTTAATAAACAGTAACCAATGATTGTTGAAGGCATGTGATTGTTACCCATTTCCATTTTGAATTCTACTCATGACACTGACACAGAGAAAGCAGAGAGCCATACTTCACATCCTAATTACTGGCTTTTGGAAGCAAAAGATCTAAGAATCTAGTCAATCCTATATAATAAAAGGGTAATATACAAATAGACCAATGGCAGAACAACAGAACAACCAATCAAAGTGTAATATGCTAATGATATGCTAAGGCTGCTCAACCACTCTCTATAATGTGCACTGACCACCAGGGGGCAGATGCTCTGACCAGTAGGTTAGCTTGCTGCTGGGGTCCAGGCGATCAGGACTGAGCGAGATGGGCCGGACACACCCTAGAGCCCTCCCGCCATCCCTCCCCGGCCCGATTGTGCAGCCTGGCTTGCACTCTCTCGCAATCTGGGACCCCTCAGGGGATGTCGGAGAGCCGGTTTCAGCCCAATCCCACAGGCCACTCCCTTTGCAAGGGTGCCAGACTCAAGGCTCATGGCTGGAGAGTGCTGCTGTGGCAGCACGAACCTCACATGATTGGGACTGATTGGGCAGAACTGATTGGGTGAGAGCCCGTGGCAGGCACAGTGGGGCCGGGATGAGTGGGAGTGGCAGGTAGGAGATGCAGGTGGTGTTGGACTGCGGGTTTCAGCCCGAGAGACCCCACTTGTGCACGAATTCGTGCACTGGGCCTCTAGTGAATGAAATGAAAATACACTCAGCAGATAATAAATATTTATAACTACATCAAAAGTCTGCTAGTCAATCTTTCAATAATTTCTTCAGCATAAAATATTTGATTCAGGATACTGGAAAAATATTAATTAAAATTCAGACTTACCTCTGAAATGATAGGAAATAGAAACAATATCAGATATTATTTTGCTATGAAATGTCTTTAATTTTTTGTCTTAATTTTATTTTTCCCTATGGGTTTGATTGAAGGTTCTTAAATTTATTCACCTACTAAACATGCAATTATCTACCTGCTTTGTAGAGAAAGATTAGCACTAAAAGGCTGAATTTTGTGTGTGTGTGTATGTGAAGGCAAAGATAATACTAAAAATAAACTTCAGTATCTCTTTAATTTAATTAAATATTTTTCTTGGTTCAGTCAAAATTTTCTCATAGGGTCTTTATTAATTTTTCTAACCAGGAAGAATGCATTAAAACACTATTTTAAACAATAATTTAAATTACCAACAGGTTGATTGAATCTTGCAAAAGATTAATGTAGTTATGAAGTATCTTGCACATCCTAAGTGTATGAAATATAAAATATCTTTAATTTCAATATCTTATAAATTAAAGAAATATTTAAAATGTTAATCTTGTTACTGTGAGAATGGTCATGTCATTGGTGTGTGTGAAAATTCATGGTAGAAGAGAATAAGATAGGTTGTGCTTGGTACATTCTAGTGGAAAGGTCAGTAGACTTGCAGAGGTGATGGGCTAGAGATGCACATTTTGGAGTCATGAGTATAGAATCCTAGGTCTTAAGCTTTCACTCCCAGAAATCTTTTGTTACTTCTTTATGGATTTTGTATTTAAGATGATTTTTCAACCTCAAGTTTTTATTAAGTAGTAACTAATTAGTTCTTCTATTTTCACTAACTTAACTATTAATCGGAGATTTTAATCAGCATCAATCAACCAGTGTAACACACATTAGGCTGATGTATTTTTTAGTCATAATATAATAATTTAATGCTTTAGTATTCATTCAATAAATATTTACAGGGTCTCTACCATGTCTTCTGGGAAGGGCCCAGCAGATACAAAGATGAATAAGATATAATCCCTAACCTTATGTACTATGAACTATAAGTTAAGCTAGCAAAGAAAATGAACATACATTCATGATGGGTAAATGCATGACTCATTTTTAGTATTTCAGTGAAATATTAAAAACTAGAAGCCCAGTGCATGAAATCACGTGGCCCCGCCCACTGTGTGCGCCTTGCCGTGCTCACAGCCCCCATACCCGCATGCACATCACTGCGCATGCAGCCTCCTGGTGACCAGTCTTTGGTCGCTACGGCGTTATGACCACTGGGTTTTTATTATATAGATAACCATTATACCAAGCAGAATAAAATAAAAACCAGAAGATGTTTACCCTTTCTCTTTGGAGTAAAATAGAAAATAGCTATCCTTATTTATTATGTATCTAGTGGGCATCCAGTATGGCAATGACACAGAGTAAGGGCTCAAGAACATTTGTTGAATGCAAAAATTAGTAGCTGTGCAACAATTTAAGAGGTATGAGCTATTGAAAGAAGAGCTGTCCAAAGGGGCAGAGAGTTTTGAGAAATGGTGTTAACTCTAGAGGGTTACTCTCAGGAAAGAGAGCCAATGAAAGAGATAGGAAAAATGAGATGGTAGGCGAGAGCCACAATTACAGGTGCCAGTGAAGGATGGCATTTGAAGAGGGCTCGTCATCTGTTTCCAATGTGACAAGAATAGGACATCAGATCAGAGAGTGGCCCTTGATTTCACCAGTGGGGGACCTCAGGGACATTTCTAAGTTTAGTTTTAGTGGTGATAATAGTAGAGGAAACAGGATAGGGAGTAGCCTAGTGAGAAAGTAGACACAGTAGTTGTCTACCCACTATATTTAGGAATTCTGGTAAGCAAAGGCAGGAAATAAATAGAAAAGGAACTAAAAGGAGCAGGCAGAGAGGAGAGAAGAAGAGGAGGATGTGGGAAAGAAACTTAAAATACTGGCTAAAGATCAGAGAATATGAATTTGAACATTTATCTAGAATTTTAGCTTCAGAAGGAAGAAAGGACATTTTTCTTTTTTACTCTCGAGGGGAAAACAAAGAGTACCAGGAGCAATAATACAATTTTACCTTCACCTTGATTTATATAAAAACTCAATTCATTAAAACTCAGCAATATAGGGTGAGAACCTGTTATTTTGGGGAGTGGGTCAATGACAGGAAATTATGGCAAAAAAAATCCTGCATTTAAATGTTTTCCAGTGTTCCATGCCATCATACAGAGCACCATTAATCAGCTGGTGATTTCATGGCTCTGCTGTTCCTTAGGGCCAGGTTTGGGAATAGGAGAGAAATGGAGAGAACTGAGGTTGTCTGTCCTACTAATTCAGATAAGCAAAAGGTTATCATTTAAATAACTCAATAATTGACCAAATTCCTCAACTTGTGTTTTGTAGGTCTTGATCTCTATGGCTTTTATAAAGTCTCTTAAGCAATACAAATTAAAGAATAGATTACTACTCAAACACAGGTGTGGAAGATTTTTTTTTTAGGTGACTATGATGTTTAGCTTTATGTTTCAACTTGGCTAGACTATAGCACTCAGTTAATCGATTAAACACTAATCTCAGCATGGCAGCGAAGGTGTTTTGCAAATGTGGTTAAAATCTATAAGCAGTGACTTTAAGTAAAGGAGATTACCCTCGATCATCTGAGTGGACCTCATGCAATCAGTTGAAAGGTCTTAAGAGCAAAACTGAGGTTTCCCTGAGGAAGAAGATATTCTGCCTCAAGACAAGCATTAGCTCCTGCCCAAGGGTTTGCAGCCTGCCAACTGCCCTCTGAATTTTGAATTTATCAAGTTCCATAATTTTCATAAGCCAGTTCTTACGGATTCTCTTTCTCTGGAGAACACTGACTGATAGACCAAAGCTCAAAAGTGACTGAGAAGAGTAGCACTGATCTTCTATTTCTGGCACTACATAGTGTTACCCAGGCGTCCTCAAACTATGGCCCGCGGGCCACATGCGGGTGTTTTTGCCGTTTTGTTTTTTTACTTCAAAATAAGATATGTGCAGTATGCATAGGAATTTGTTCATAGTTTTTTGTAAACTATAGTCCGGCCCTCCAACGAGCGGAGGGACAGTGAACTGGCCCCCTGTTTAAAAAGTTTGAGGACCCCTGGTGTTACCTATTTAAACACATTCATTCAACTTGTTGAAGGAAAACCAAGATTGAGGCGATGGTCAGTGACTAGGGCAGGGAATATGTGACAGGGGAGGTGGTTTCACACTCCTTGATTTTATTAGTTGACTTCCACTCTTTTAGTGACAATACAGCATAACCCTCGCATCAAGTCACGTGCTTTGGTTTTAATCACAGTTCGCAATCTTGGGATTATATCTCTTGTTGACTCAAATTGTGGCATTGGATCCCTCAGTCAAGCACACAGAGCTACAGCTTATGTCTGACTAATGTAGATTATTTATTTATTATTTATTTATTTATTTATTTATTTATTTATTTATTTATCGTTAATCCTTACCTGAGGATTTTTCCCCCATTGATTTTTAGGGAGAGGGGAAGAGAGAAGGAAAGACAGAGAGAAACATTGATGTGAGAGAAACGCGTCAATTGGTTGCCTCCTGCATGAGCCCCTACCAGGTTGGGGAGGAGCCTGCAGCCAAGATACTAGGTGTACCAGTTAATAATGCAGATTTTTTTCAACAGATGGAGTTACACATATGTTGATATATATGCAATTTGATATGTATGCTGTTTTGTTGTATTGACAACAAGCTTAAAAACTTCATATATCAAATTTGCTGAAGCTGTTGACATATAGATATTTTTATGCTTAAAAATGTCGAATTTTGTGCCAAACAAAGAGCATTTGTGGAAAGTTTTAATTCATTACTTTAGTTTGAAGAAAAGTGCTGCTGAATACTTGGGAAGCTTATGGTGAACATGCTCCATCTCAAGATACTTGTGAATGCTGGTTTAAACACTTTAAAAGTGATGATTTCAATGTGAAAGACAAAGAACATCCAGGTCAACCGAAAAAGTTTGAAGGCCAACGATCATAAGCATTATTGGATGAAGATGTGTGTCAAACTCAAACACAACTTGCAGAAAGAATAAACGTTGCTCAGCAAACAATTTCCGATCATTTACAAGCAATGGGAAAGATTTTAAAGGAAGGAAAATGGGTGCCACATCAACTGAACGAAAGACAAATGGAAAACCAAAAAGTCATCAGTAAAATGTTGCTTCAATTACATGAAAGAAAGTCTTTTTTTTGCATCAAATTGTGACTGGCAGTGAAAAGTGGATTTATTTTGAGAATCCCAAATGCACATTATCATGGGTTGATCCAGGTCAACCATCAACATCGACTGCAAGGCCAAATGGCTTCCGAAAGAAGACAATGCTCTGCATTTGGTGGGATCAGGAAGGTGTGGTGTATGATGAGCTTCTAAAATCAGGTGAAACCGTTAATACTGATCGCTACCAACAACAAATAGTCAATTTGAACCACGCTTTGATGGTGAAATGACCAGAAGGTGCCAGAAGACACGGCAAAGTAATTTTGCTTCATGATAATGCACCATTACACACTTCAAAACCAGTTAAGGACACGTTAAAAGATCTTGCCTGGGAAGTATTAACCCACCCACTGTATTTACCAGACCTTGCTCCTTCAGATTACCACTTGTTCCTATTGATGGCACACACACTTTCTGAGCAGCACTTCAAAACATACGAAGAAGTGGAAAATTGGGTCTCTGAATGGTTTGCCTCAAAACAAGAAAAGTTCTATTGGGACGGTATCCACAAATTACCTGAAAGATGGGGAAATGTGTAGCTAGCAATGGACATCACTTTTGATGTTTTTCTTGAAATTATTGTGTTTTCTTTCATTATGAAATCCGCATTATTAACTGGTACACTTAGTACTTGCCCTTGACTGGAATTGAACCTGGGACCGTTTGGTCTGCAGGCTGACACTCTATCCACTGAGCCAAACTGGCTAGGGCTGACTAATTTAGATTAGATATAGTTTGAAAACATTTGCCTAGGGTATAGTTTAAGCCATTCTAAGTAGATAAACTGGTTTATCTAAGTCTACTGCTATGTAGGTAAATTATGACAAACCATGCCATTTAATATATATGCATGTGTATGTATTTATGTTTATGTTTTTCTCTCATTGTCTTATATACAATCTTAATTTACTTGCCAGTTAAAAGTTACACATTACCACATTGTGGCATTGTTTATCTTTAGGTAAAAATAATAAAAAAAATTATTCCTGAATTTTAGCATGGGGCACAGGTTATATTTTCCACCAATTTCCCCTATTTATGGTGAACTAACATGAATAAAATAGAATAAATAGTCACTGGCTTTTAAAAAATCACTTTAACTGAGGACTTTGGGTTACTTTGCTGAAACAGATTTATTGCTTTTAGGTCAGTTACAGATATTATGAACTACAGCAATAACCACTTTGGAATAGACACGTAGTCCATAGAAGATGCTGATCTATGATTTAATCAGTTCTCTGAGTAAAACTCAAGCTAGGTCATGATTCTATAAAATAACTTCATAGCCATTCTCTCCCATGTAATTTGGAGGGTATTGCTTTTATTAAATTTAAAATACCCTTTCAGAGAAACACAAAATCTAAAGTCATTTATTATAGACATGAAATTTTAATAAAACATTTAAATACAGGCGCCAGGACACTGTGCACTTCAAACTTTATAGGTATATTGTATTATTCAGGTTAATAAACGATGTGTTTGACATATTATCAGACTGACCTTGTTTCCTGGGAAATCCTAACTTGAAGTCTCTAGAGCTAATTCCATTGCCAGCCATTCTTTTCAAGGACGGCTTGTTATTATTCTCTTGAAAACAATTAACAGACTGTCGTGCAGAATAACATGTACTTTGTCCTGGCATTCCTTACAGAAAAAGGCTCAGAAAACAAAGTGGTTTCAAACTTTGACTCTTGAGACTCTAAATTTCAGAAAAACTTTTTCTCTGTACTTAAATGTTAGAATATTCAAACATTAAGACAACACATTAGGCTAGGAAAATTATTTTTAAAGGAAATCCAGCGCTTATCTTAAGTTAATGTAGAAGCCTGAATTTCTACATTATTTCCATTGATATTATTTCCACTGATACCTACTTATTAAGGCTGAAAATCAAACAGACATTATGGGTTTTCCTTTTTATTTTATTTTTTTAATCAACAAGGGTAGAAATCAATAGGATTTTCTAGCTAAATATCCTAATTGAGCTAACTTTATCAAATCAATTTGCACTATTGTATTTCAGAATAAGATTTCATTTGGGTCACAAAATCCTATTAAAGGAACTTTTATAAAACGAATTTACTACCTAATCAAGCACAGAGCTGGGTTAGGAATTGTGAACAGAAAATTACATATCCACAAAGTCCACAAGCTTCTTGAAGGCTTGTAGTGTAAGGCAAGGGTCAGCAAACTTTGTCTGGAAAAAGCCAGATAGCAAATAAGTTCAGCTTTATGTGCTCTATGGTCTCTGTAGCAACTACTCAACTCTGCCACTGTAGCACAAAGGTAGTCTATGACTTTATGTGATTGAATGAGTTCGGCTGTTCCAATAAAACTTTATAAAAACAGGCCGTGGGCCAGATTTGGCCATGTGTCATACTTGGCCAACCTTGGTCCTAATGGAAGGTCTTGGCAAGATAAATGGCACTGCTCCATTGGCCTTTCAAAAGAGTATGGCATGGGGACTCCAAGTGGTATGAAATTAAAGATGAGTTTGTCTCCTTACACACTTATTAAATTCTAAAGTTGTTCTAGTACCATCAATACTACTGTAAACACTTTATGAAATGTCCATATACCATCCCTTATTAGGAAGATTGTTATATCTTTTATAGAATAAAGTGAATATTGCTCCCATCCTGGGCATTGCTATAATTTGCCCTCTCCTGTAGCATTCTGCTTTCAGCTCAAATTCCCAGAAGCCAGATTTCAGCTCAAATTCCAAAACCTGCAAACTCACCATTTTTCAGCTGGTGTTTAGGACTGCTGTTGGGTTTGATGACTCCTTCAGGTGTCCTGTGTGAGGCGAGTTGTAAGCTTTTTAGTTTTTAATCTCCCTATTGACAGTAGTTAAGCACTGTCTCAGTTAAAGACAGTTCCTGCCATTGGAGCAAATAGAGCAAGAATTTTCTCTGCATTGTCTGTGTTCACTTAATCTACAAACGTAGACTCAGTGAGAGGGAACACCCTGTACGCACGCGCGCGCATGCACGCACGCGCGCGCGCGCACACACACACACACACACACACACACACACACACACACACACTGACTGACTTTCTCCCCACTCAGAGGCTATCTGCCCAGTCAGGCCCCTTTCCGCTGGCTCATGCCTATCAATTTGGGTTTGTCAGTTTCTACCTGGCTTTGCTCTTCTCTTTCCTAGCTGCAGCCAAGATGCCTCAAGCGTCATTAATTTAGGATATAATTCACCTGGTTGCTGTGGTTTTAAGTCTGATGTTCAGCCTAGACTCTTACTGACTAAATGTACTTCTTCAGAGTCAATTTCTAGTTCTCTTTTGACATTTTCAAACTGAAGAAATAACCCATTCTATTTTAAAACAGAGAACTGTGCAGTTTTATTCTTCAGTTGCCCTCTAATCTAGGCTGCTCTATCCCCAGGAACTTGTGACAAATGCACCTTTATTCGTGTGCTCACTCCTTCATCAGTGTTTGGGCTAAGATAAGTACAGCTCAGATTTTTCTGAGAATCCTTCAGTTTTTGAATGTCTACCTACTATTTGCCAGTCATTTTGCTTGTACTGGGGATAATTAAAAAAAAATAGATCCTTGTTATAGGCCAGGCTATGTACCAGGAGTTGTGTACAGCCTTTCACGTGAATTATCTGAACCCTATGGAGAGAATACTGTCACTGTTACTGAAAATAATACTGTCATGTCCCTTGTTTGGGAAATGGGGAAACTGAAGGTTGGTAAGAGATTAGTAATTCATAGCCTGCACTGCCAACCAATACATTTAACGTTCTCTGCTGCTCTAAGCTCATCAGTGCTTCTTAAACTTTAAGGTGCTTGCAAATCATCTGGTTATCTTGTTACTTTTCTTTTTATTTTTTATGTCAACAAGAATGTTTATAACAGCTTTAGTCATAGTGCACAAATTGTGGCATAGTCATACAACAGAATATTACTTAGCGATATAAAATAATAAACTCTTGGTATGTAAACCATCATATGTATATTTTTAATATATTTATATTCCATTGATATGAAGTTCCAGACCAGACAAATCTGATCTATGGCAATAAAATCAGAGCAGGAATTGCCTTTGTGAGGTGTAGATTGACTAGAAGAGGGCACAAGAATGCTTTCTAGGAGAAGAAAAATATTTAATATCTTGACTTACATGGTCTAATATAGGGCGTACGTATTTCTTTAGACTAATTAAATTATATGTCCATTCATTCTATGTAAATTGTATCAAGTTTTAAAATGAATGGGGAAAACTGAGCATTTTGAAAAGATAAAAACTTCCTTTTAAATGTCAAATTATGTTATTATTACTAGTCAAAAATATATCAAGACCGAAATGAGCCATTTCCCTTTATGTCACACAGTCAAATGAAAGGTATGTTGTTTTTATTGTTAAAATCTGCTCCATTTCCAGAGTCTCCACACTTGAGTCATATTTTAACATTGAATTTCAAGCACTTTTAAAATATACTGAAAATTATAAGCAACCACAGAAAAGAGGCAACTGTGGGAGGAGAGGAAATGGTAATTATAAATTAGTTTGACTATAGTTATAATTTTACTATATATGTATACTATATTTGTACACCACAAATATGTACAATTTTTACAAAAATATTTTTTATAGGATTTACAAGATAAATGCAGTTTCTCTTCAGGACACTTGGAGTAAGGCTAAGAGTCTGCATTTCTAACAAACTCCCAGGTGATGCCAATGCCCCTGGTTATGGGTCAAACTTTGAGTAGCAAAGCTCCAGACCCACAGTTCATATCCCAGCTTGCACATTAGAAATACCTGGACAGCTTTTAAACCTTTCTATGACTAGGCCACATCTCATGCCAATTCAATCAGAATCTCTGGGGCTGGAACTCAGGCATGATTATATATTTTTAAAATTCCCTAAGTAGTTCCAATCTACCACTGCTCTAGAAATCAATTTAGTAGCACAATAGTAGTGTTAAAAATAATAGAACATAGTGCACTGCATTAGTAAGCTAAGCACCATCCTGTGAAACTTTTTATATTAGGGGTGTGTGTGTCATGGTGTAAAATGTATTCTTTTATTGTGGGTCAAGGTAAAAAAAATATTTGAAAGCCACTCTCTATACTCAAAGGAATACAATTTCTTCTTCTTCTCCTCCTCCTCCTCCTCCTCCTCCTCCTCCTCCTCCTCCTCCTCCTCCTCTTCCTTCTTCCTCCCCCTTCTCCCTCCCTCCCTCCCTCCAAATTTTGTCTCATTCTTAAAAGAATTTAAAGGAGATTACAAATATCTACACTTCATTGAAATATTATTCTTGCACATAATAGGCTCAATATCTACTAGGGGTGTCAGATATTTTACAAATCCCTATTCCATTCTAGTATAGAATGAGGGAAGAAACAATGAGGTCCTAAACCATGACAAAGGCAGGATCTAAGAAGTGAGAGGAGGATTTCTGAAGCAGAATTGTCAAAGCTTCCTGAATATGGAGTTAAGAGAGGAGAAGTTTTGGAAAACCAGTGTCTAGGTCCTAACTTGGGAAATGGGGTGGACAAACACACTATTAGTCTAGACTGACCTTCAGTAAGCAGAAAAGGTGAGGAGAGGGGCACCCTAAGTGTAAGGTGTTTGTAAGAAGGAGTGTCTAGTATCTGGTAGGAAATATTGGCTATAGTGGAGGAGGAGCATATCAAGCAAACCAAGAAAGAATAAGGGAGCTGGAACAGACAATCTGTAAGAATTGAGGCCAAGCCTACCGTATTAGACAGGCAGCATGAAAGGGTGTGGTACAAACAGCAAGGAGAAGTTTTAGCTACAAAAATCTGTATTCCTGAGTCATACAGGGAACCTGCATATGACTACTAAATAATTAAATAGTTATTAAAGTCATCTGAATGATCTTTCACCAATATATTCTCTAAGGATATAAGGTAGGATTGTAATATAGACTACAGCTATATAGTAATCATAATTTAGGCTAGAATAGGAATTTTGGTTTAAAAGCAATCAATTAAAAGTGTTAGTTTTTACAGAGAATGTTTTTTTGTGTGTGTGTGTGCATTGAATGTTTTGTTATATCAGAAGCTAATCTAGCCCTGGCTAGTGTGGCTCAGTTTGTTGAGCATCGTCCGATGCACCAAAAGGTCACTGATTTGATTCCTGGTCAGGACACATGGCCTGGTTGTGAGCTTGATTCCCAATGTGTATGTGTGTGTGTGTGTGTGTGTGTGTGTGTGTGTGTGTGTGCGCGTGTGTGTAGGGGGGGTTAGCACATGCACGAGGCAGCTGGTCGATGTTTCTCACATCAATGTTTCTCTCTCCCTAAAATAAATAACATATTTTTTTAAAAAGAAGCTAATCTATTTTAAGGAGAGTGGATGTAGGTACTAATTGACAACTTTGATAGATTCAGCATCAAAAGAGGATCAGGAGGTGTCTAATACATCTTCCTATTAGGATGTATTCTAGACTTAACAAAGACAAAGGTACACAAATTATCATTGAGGCAATAGAAAGGGGGAAACTACTATAAACACCATCACCTCCCTTTCTCTGAAATAAATGTGCAAGATAAATTCAAGTGGCTGAATTTTGAATGTGGGCCTATTGTCCAAAATTCATGAAACCACTAAATAAACTGAAGAGGAAACATTGCCAGGACTATAAATCCAGCAATGCTTTGCTCATTCCATGGGTTGGATCATTTCAGTGTGAATTTATCTATTGTGAGACAGGCAGATTCAATACATAAATTTAACATGACAATGTAATAATAGCCTACAGGAAAAATAATGTTTAATAAAATCAATCTTTGTTCCATATTTAATCCATTATTTTTATCTTCCCATTAAACATCAATGTAGATAGAATAATAATGTTAATTCAAAATTAAAGTAATTATGTACTGTTTAAATTCTATGATAATACACATATCTCTTTTATTCAATGCTTTCACTTTTCCTGTGTTTTTTTTTTTAATTATCTAGGCAATATTTGCCATTTTATCTATGTTTCATTAGTACTTTGTAGATATTTTAATTATGTGTCATTCTTATCACAGTGTACTTTAATTTTACTAGAAGATTCTGAATTAACCAATGGGCTAAGCATAGCACTTTGGACATAAAATGTGGGGAAAAATTAATTTTTAGTATATTTCAAGAAAGGGGGCATCAAAATAGTCATCAAGGAGAAAACAGAAACTTCGTTAGGTGTTTTCATCCTACTTTCATTATTTAGCATAGTTTCTATTTTGATTTCCATATGAGGGCCATTATCTTTTCAATGCCTAGGAACTCTAAAGCTATTAATTCTGGTCTGTGCCTCTTACTCATTTTGTACAGAGTCTAACACTGTAAGGGACTTATAATGTTTCTTAGATAAATAAACTTCACATTTGGAAATGTTTTCTGCCTAAAGCAGATCTTAGGACAAGTTTGAAAACACTTAGCAAATACAGCCTTTCTCTTTTTACCTTCTTGGTAATGTACTGAAATATTTCCTTAATCAGCCAACTAACTAACCAATATGTATTTATCAAGCCTCTGCTATATGCTCAGCACCATGCTAAGTTCTAGGAGGCTATAAGGCATGGTTCCCCCATTAAGGAACTTATAAGTTCTTTGGTCATATGGTGGTCAAACTTAAAAGATTGAATTGGATTTAATGAAGTTTTTTTGGGGGTGGTGGTGGTGGTATTTTAATTATTGAGACTATTTGGATGGTTATTTTATTCCAAATACTGCACAATAATAAACTAGGTCCTGGAATAATTTTTTTTTTGCATGAGATATATGCATTTTCAACTATTCTAACTCACCAGAATAGAACATTTCAAAAATAAAGACAGCCAGTCACCCATTTTATCTCTGTTGAATACCTTTTATATGTCAAAGACAAAATAATAACCCTCATGTTACTTTATCTTTCTGCCTATACCCTTTCTTCTCAATGACTTTTTTTTGGTATAGTATTTTAACATCTATGTAAGTTGACCATGCTATTTGATAATGCAACAACTGGTTCAGGGAAGTATCCATGCTACTGGTTTAGAGAAAGAGAGAGTATCAAGAAGATCATTGACTTTATTTTCTATTTTTCAGCTGCTCCTACCTTTGCTCTGGAGGTTCTTGTCTACTTTTGATGTAACGATAAGATTGATTCGCTCCTGTGAACACACCCTATCTGTATCTGTATCTGTGTCTTAGGCCAATGTGGGGGAAAAGCTGTAAATTTGGTATCTGATTGTTCATCCACTGAAGGCAAGATACCCTCTATCCAAGTTAAATGAATCTCACATGACCATGGAGATTGACTTTAGCATCATCTTACATGGTTAACTGCTATCTCCCTCAAGCAATTTCTTCACTTGGTTTCCAGGACACCACATTCTCCTGGTTTTCTGTCTCACTGTTTGCTTCCTCTAGTCTCATCTCCTATATCCCTTTTCTGGGACTTTCCCTCTTCTCCGTGATACTTACTCCATAGATGATCTAATCCAATCTCATGGAATTCAACACCATTCATATATCAGTGACTCTCAACCTATTATCTCTAGGATTAATCTCTCTGTAAACTTCAGGCTCAACTATAACACCAGAATGTCCCATGAGGCGTTTCATACCTACTGTGTACAAAACTGCTTCTTCCTGAGTCTTCTCTATCTCAGTAATTGGAACTACCGTTCAGGACAAAAGCTTCAGCATCATCTTTGATTTCTCCCCTTTTTTTACTCCCAGTGTCCAAAAATCCATCAGCCAATTCATGGCTTCCTCCAAAATATACAGTATACTTAACCTACCTACTTCTCATTATCACCAGTGTTATTATCCTAGTCCCAGCTAGCATGATCCCTCTCCTGGGCTACTCTAATAGCATCCTAACTGGTCTCTCTTACTTCTCCCCCCGCCCCCCCCCCCCTCCCCGCCCTGGACTGCTGGACAGTATTCTTAACACAGGAGCCTGAGAAATGTTTTAAAATACAAATCTTATCACTTTATGCCTCTGTAAATGGTTACCTATCACGTTTAGAAAAGAATCCAGAAGCTTTACTTTGGCTCTTAAGGTCTTCCATGCCCACTCTCAGTTATCTTCCCAAAGGCATAACCCGCGACTATGTCCCCTAGCTGTGCTGGTTGCCCTGCTATTATTGTTCCTCTATTAGATCAAGCATAATGCACCTTGAGGCCCTTTGAAGTTTTTGTCCTTTTTTGCCTCATATGATTTAAGTCTGTTCAAATGTTCCACCCTCAGAAAGCTTTCCTTGGTATTATATTCCCTTATTCTGCTTTATTTTTCTTCACAGCATCTGTAACTGACATCTTATTAAGGATGGATTTATTTACTTATATTCTCTCTCCCCCACTAAAATATTCCATGAAACAGAGACTTCATTTACTGTGGCATGCTTTATGCCTGCAATAGCATTTGATACATATAGATACGTATTTTTTCAGTCAAAAAATTGAAATAAGCAGAATATCATTTATCAATGCAGAAATTAGTTCAGTCCTTTTTTTCTCTGTCTCATCCTTCTCCAAAATTGGGTAACCTCTAGTGGTCTTGGAAATGCCTGTTTAGACATCAGAAGGAACCTGATATTTACAAGGGAACACATGATATTTGCAGAATGAATACCTATCTCCTTCAATGGGCCAACAGAGGCCTCATTACTGAACAGCCACAAACAGCCCAGGGAAGGACTCACCTGGCAAAGCACAGACAGGTATATTTGTGTAAGGAGCACTTTTCTACACAGTGCTGTGAAGGGAGAGGTCATACAGTTGAAGGCATAGAAGGCTAAGCTACTTGGGCTAGTTCCTTAATCTCTCCAAGTGCCACTTTTCTCATTCAGCAAGGAGGACAGAGACATGAAAGGCAAAATCTCTTTCTTGAAGGAACTCAGTGGGACACCGATGAGTACACAGGCAATCCTACGTGTGCAGTGGAAGCTGTGACGAGACAGGAAGAACCCTAACTCAGAACAAGGAGGCCGGGAGAAGACTTCCTAGCAGAAGTGATATTTGAATGGATTCTTGAAAGATAAATAGGGCCTGGCTTTGCAAAAGTGCCCCCCCCCTCTTTCCTCCATCATCTGGTTATCCTTAAAGTGCCAGAAACTCACTATGTTCAAAATAACAGTTACCATAATCTCTCTTCATGCCCCCTCCTCACCCATATTTGTAGTCTCCCCAAATAAAAGAATCCAACTGTTTTTAACAACCTCATCTTCCAAATTCAATCATTTGTAGAGCACTGTGCAGTCAGCATTCTCTTTGATATTACTCTTAGTCTTTCGATCACTTTTATTTTTGAAGTTCAACTTAGATTTTTTAAAAGCATATATTTTTATTGATTTCAGAGAAGAAGAAAGAAGGATAGAGAGATAAAAACATAAATGATTATAGAGAATCATTGATCGCTGCCTCCTGCATGACCTCCACTAATGATCGAGCCTGCAATCCAGGCATGTTCCCTGACCGGGAATCAGACCATCTGGTTCATAGGTCAACGCTCAACCACTGAGCCAAGCCAGCCTGGCCCAACTTAGAATTTTAATCTTAACTCCCAGAATTTTCCAGTAGATGTGGAAGTGCTTGGTAAAAGGTAAAACACTGTGCAAATGTTAGTGGGTTTTATTCTAATTAACATTAATTCCCTTGGTGATGTGATCTACTCCATGGTTTTAAATCCCATATATATACTTATAAACTCTAAATTTATGTTTCTAGCTCTGATCTCTTTCATGAGACTCAGACTAAAAAATCCCATTGCCTATTCAATACCTATAGTTGGATATCTAAAAGGCATGTCAAATTTATCAGCTCCAAAACGAACTCTTAATTCCTACCACTCCTTCCCTTGTCCAACCTGCCACTTTTATAGTCTTCCCCATACAAGTTATGGCAACTCCACTTATACAGTAGCTTTGACCTAAATCCTTGAATTCTTTCTTGACATCTCCCTTTTACCACATCCATCGACTCCTTTAACAAATACTGTTAACTCTACCTTCAAAAACTATCCTGAATCTTACATTCCTACTGTTTTCACATCAGTCTAAACACTGGACCATTGTCTTCCTACCTGTCTGTTTCTGCTTTGCTACTATCTAGTCTTCACACAGTAGCCTGGTGATACAAAAGTCAAATTGTGTTACTGCTGTGCTAAAAAGCAATCAATCAATCAATCAAACAACCTAACCTTCTGTATCTTCATTTTTCACTGAGAATAAAATCCAGACCCTTAGCAGGCTCATGCTATCTTTCTGACACAGTCTATCACTCTCCTCTGAGTGCCTTTCACTCCAGCCAAGAATGCTCCTGCCTTTGCCCCTGCTGTTCTTTCTTTTTCCCTAATAGTTGTGTGGCTTGCTCCTTCCCTTTATTCACATTTTATTCAGATGCCACCTCCTAAGAGAGGTCCTTCCCAAGCCTCTGCATAATAGCAACAAATCATTCATTTAACTGCCTTAATCCTATTTTATTTTTCATTATATTTCTTCATACTAAAAGTATTTATTGATTATGCCAGGCACTGTCCTAGGTGCTGAGATGGCAGTGAAAAAAAACAAAACACAAAACAGGCAAAATTCCCTTTCTTTCATGGAGCTTACTTTCCACTGGGGAGAAAGACAGTAAAGAAATTGAATAGCATGCCAGATGAAACACAGGCTTCATGGTAAAAATCAAAGCAGAAAAGGGGGATAGGATTCACTGGGAGAGAGTGATGATTGCTGTTTAATAAGGAAGACTTCCCTGATAGGAGGCTATGAACAGAGATCTGAAGGAGGTGAGGGAAGTGAGACTTGGGAATGTCTTGAAAATGAGGGTTTGAAGCAGAGAGACTGGAAAATGCACAGCCCTGAAGCAAGATCATGCTTGCTGAGTTGCTCCAGGAGAACATTAGTAAAAAGAACAACGTGGTGCCTGGCTGGCATGGCTCAGTGGTTTAGCGTCAACCTATGAACCAGGAAGTCATGGTTCAATTCCCAGACAGGGCATATGCCTGGGTTTCGGGCTCGATCCCCAGTGTGGGGCATGCAGGAGGCAGCTGATCAATGATTCTCTCTCATCATTGATGTTCCTATCCCTCTCTCCCTCTCCCTTCCTCTCTGAAATCATATATAACAGTATGGCTGGAACAGTTAGCATTTCTCACTACCTGACATTCTATTATAAGTCTATTTTTTATTGCCTATTTCTATCAGAATGTTGGCTCCATCAGTACAGGAGCCAGCACTGTTTTCAACTGCTTTATTCCAAGTCCAGGACTGAACCTTGTTCATGGTAGGGACTCAATAAATATTTATTGAATGAAGTGTCATGCACTATAGACAAACCTGACTATTCACAATCCTTTTACATGCTCCATGCTTTTCAGCCTTTCTTGCATATGGTACCTTCTCCATTGGGAATGTACCTCTGCCTTTCAAAAGCTATCCTTAAGACACAACTTCAAAATACTGCTTTAATGAAAGCTTGCTTGTTGGTCATCAGCTATATGCCATTTCTTCCTCCTCTGGCGACTCCTTGTACTGTCACTGCTGCTGAAGCTAAAGCTCCAGGGACAGTGCGCATGGCTCTTTGGCTCTCTAGGACAGAGCACCGTGTGTAGCCTGGTGTCTGATTATCTGTGATAGGTGCTCAGAGATAATGAGAAAAATGAAATCTGTTGAAGGAAGTGAGTTGCTTCATGATTTGCCTTATAAAATCAAAACTGCTACTAAGTCCTATGGTAGTTTACAAAGTAACTCAAGATCCTTACAGGTTGGGTCAGTATCTCTGAAACTGGAACAGAATAGTAAGATGAGTTCCAACCTCCTTTGCAAGGGGAAGTCAGGGCAAAGAGAATCCTTCTGAAGGGCACCCCTTTGCATTCTCCAAGGTATTATACACATGGGAGAGAAACCTGTTCCTATTCCTTTCCACTCAGCATTCAGTCCATTTGTTCTTTTTTTTAAGCATTCCAGGTTGGCAATGTGGTCATTGCAAAACTAAAAAAATTGTGAGCTTTAGGTTGAATCACGGTTGTAAATCGGCAATGCATTTCTGATTACTTACAAGGAAATGTAATATAAAGTAATAACCAATCCTTGTTGGTCCCAGAAACAATACGGCCTAACTTTTGCTAACCCACATATTTTAAAAGACGTGGCTTTTCCGAGAACTAACTTTCCAGGCAGAAAAATCACGTTTTAGACAAAACAAATCGGAAAGTGTAGATATACTCATTGCAAATGGACAGGTTTGGTAACAAAGAGAAAACCAAGTATGTTTGTTGAAAGAGCTGAAATGGATGTGCTATTGTAGTTTCACTTTACTATTACCAAAGACTTGAAAGGCTTCTCCTTAGTTAAATGAAAGGATAATTAGCAGTTCTTTCTAAGGGCAAGCAAGCCCAAGTGGCACTTATTTCCTCATCCAACCCCTTCTGTCCCTCTATTCATCAGCAATGTGAACAGTGAACTCAAGCAAAGTATGTCACATGGCAAAATATGGATTTCATTATGCACTTTTCCTAGAGAGTGGCATTTAAAATAACAGCACTTTGATAAGATTGTTGTTTCTTAAATTTAAATCCATTTTAACTTGGCTACTGCTTCACTAGTTGACACTGGTTTCTTATCCCCATTCCAACCAAGGGCATAAAACAAAGTGCTATCTAGAGTGTTCTAGCCTTTGAAACTGTCATTGAGACATTTAAATAAAAGACATACTGCCAAATATTAATGAAGCTTATTAGTAAAATGTTATGATGCAGAAGATTCCAAGGATATAATCACCAAGATTATGGTTTTAACCACTTTTAACACCAAATAGCTATTCTTCTTTGGCTGAAATGCTCCAGTAGAAGACTTTAAAAGGTAACATAGGAGCCATATAACGTCTTCAGAATAAATATTATTGCTATGGGTGTTTTGTTATAAAATACATAAAAACATGTATTTTATGACATACTAATAAAACACAGAGCAGGTTAAGTATTTACTAATGCCTTTTTATTACCTTTTCATGTCTTCTGTGGATATAAAAATGATACCTTACAGCTCTCTTGAAGAGGTTAATAGAAAAGAAGTTATATTATGGGATTAAGAAGGCAGACTAACACGGCATGTTCACTTTCTAGAAAAATAATTTATATCTTGGTATTGGTGTAGGATTCAAAGTAAGAAATACCGTGGAAGTAGCAGCTGTGATTTATCATATATATTTATGTGAAAGAATGCAGGATGAACATAGAAAAAGAGCAGAACTTTATAGGGCAGAGAATTTTCTGAGGAATTATAATATCATCAAGAAAGGAAGCTGGGACAGGAAAAGAGGCCAAGTATGAAGACAGACTGCAGTTATAATACAAATTGCCCACAGGTAGCCCTGGGGAGCAATGATCCATAACTTTAGAGGTTTAGAATTGGCTTTATTTGTAACAGTTCATCAGTGTTAACAAGGGGCACATGGCCTCCTGGCCTCTGCGTTGACTGCTTTCAGTCTATTGCCTTTTGCTTGGTAACTTTAACCATCATTCTTTGCTCAATCAATTACAGTGATTGTGTCGTGTGCCTGTCATGCTCCACGATAATTAAATATTTTTATGGCATTGTTTTTTGTCTATGTGGTTTCCTGTGTACATGTTCACTAGAAGTCATAAAATCAAGCTGACTGTGCCTTTGCTGGTGCTTATGTTTCTATTCTATTAGATTGTATTCAACCTGTGGCTGTTTTGTTTAGAGCTGTGGTCGGCAAACTGCGGCTCGTGAGCCACATGCGGCTCTTTGACCCCTTGAGTGTGGCTCTTCCACAAAATACCACGGCCTGGGTGAGTCTATTTTGAAGAAGTGGTGTTAGAAGAAGTGTAAGTTTAAAAAATTTGGCTCTCAAAAGAAATTTCAATCGTTGTACTGTTGATATTTGGCTCTGTTGACTAATGAGTTTGCCGACTACTGGTTTAGAGGATAAGACATTGATTCCCTGAGTTAATTGCTGGGCATACCCCTTTACCATGCATGGACTTTATCCAGTCTACTGATTTGAGCATGCTATATAAAGTCCACATTTTTATACTGGCATTCGTGCAATTTTGTGGTTTCTAGTTGGTCATTTATATGATTTTAGAGTTGGAGAGGACTTAAGACATAATCTAACCTACCATCATGATTTTGGGCAGAGGATACTGAGGCAAGAAGCTAAGACGTTACTTTGCCCAGTTTCCAAGCCACCTGTTCTGGTTACCACTTTGTGTTGTCTACCACTGGGAATTGTGCTTTGCATTTTGATTTCACACAATTAAGTGAAATCATTAAGTAACATGACCTCGAATTGAGAGAGACATCATCTGGGCTCTGGACAGCTGTGGGTAGAGGACTAACTCATGACAAAATGAATCACGTTGGCTGGCATTTACTTGGCAGGGCTACATACTGTGCCATTTTCCCAGAAATACGAGTTGACGATAGCGTTCATGTACCCGGTTATTCTTTTTTTCTTTACAAGCACTTCTGTCTATAGAATTTAGTCCTGTTATTCACACTGGGTTCTTCCTTGGAGGATTTTAAACATTGATTGGGGTTCTTATTACTAGCCCATTGAGTCCAAATGAATTACATAGTTCTTGCTCAGATACACATATCAGTAATAATAGGCTGAGAGAAGACTGGACATTATGCCAGTAGCTCGTTTTAAAGCATATTATCATTCTCAGTCAATTAGCTCAGACTCTATTATATTCAAATTGCAAACTATTCAAATAAGGATTAAATGCACATTAATATGCTAAGAAATTAAGTCTTTAAAATTAGAGCTTTTTTTCTCTTTTGCTTCTAACTCAGTTCTGTCTTCATTCATTTCATTTTAGTAAATTTTTAACTTTAGAATTAGTTTGCAGGTATACATCCATGTTCTTCATTTACTGAAAAAGTTGTCATCATCTTTCTCTTCCTCTCCTTCTTTCTCAATGTTGATTTCACTTTGCTTCAACAATTTCCTATACTTGGTTCAGTACAAAACGTTTTCTTCTTTTGAACCTTTGCCCATGATGGAAGATTTACTCTTTCCACAACCAATCAGAGAGATATTTTGTTGCATTAGAAGTCTTTGGTTTTAGGCATTTCCACAGATATGATCCAGAGTATCCACTGGGGAGTTTCTTAGTTGTCCATCTATGTTTGAGTGACAAAGAATTATAAATAATACTTTGCTACTTCTTTTTTTTTTAGTTTTCAAAATCAATATTCTGAAAGTTTTACAGTTGCATTATCAAATATACATACATGTTAATTAATATAGTAAGCACAAATTCTCTAGAATATGTCACTATATTTAAAAGTAGATAATCAGAAATGAACAACAAACGTAAATTACATTGTTCATATTACTAACAGATAGATCTCTTACAATGTGTTCCTTTGTCCTTCAAAGCTGTTACTGTGGAAGAAAGAGCTTTAGGATACAAAGGTGTCTTGGTTCCCTTAGATTTTTTTAAGGTGCATTGTGAGCTATAAGTAAAATGATGAAAATGGGAGCATAAAAATAAGAATTCATCATTTACATTGCACTTCAGCGTTAATGCAGGTGCCAAGAGTTTCTGCCATTTCACATTGAGGGGATTATAGAAGCTCTTTAAACATTCTGAGATCCTTAAGATGATTTCTACTTGAACTCCAAGTGGTGTTAATGATATTTTCAGAAAGGATGCTTTATTTAGCTGGTAAGAAAAAGCACTCCGTAACCTTTTGCGCATATATCATAAAACAGAGTAGCTAATAGAATTTTCTACCATTAACCTATCAATAAGCTCTTACAGAATCCACCTATCAATAGGAAATGGATAATTTTGTTTTCTCTGTCTCTGCTTCAGCAGATACTGTAATTAAGCTACATAAAAATCCAGAAGAAGCTATGGAAAACTTGGTTGCAAGCCAAGAGGGATTCAACTAAAAGAAGAAATGTGAAACTCTTTTTATTAAGCATTTAAGCAGAATTTACATTCTAACCCCAGAGTAAGTAGATACCGCAAAATCCCTACAGATTTAACAAACTGTATAAGACAGCAGAAGAGCAATCAGGGATTCTGGCCCCATAACTGCTAAACTGAATCCTGGAGTTTTGTTGAGTGTTTTTTTCTCTTTACTTACAAAGTAGGTAAGTTAATATTTTCCCCAACTCTTGCTTCACCCATGATTCTCCAAAGAATACTGAGTTAGCTTTTCTTAAGCAGTTTTGAGACACTCATAAAAGTTCCACATATGAATTATTTGCTTTACTTTTTCCCCAAATGGCATAACACATCTTTTTTTTTGTTTTCCTTTCTAAAAACTGTCAGCTCTTTTGGAATTGAACAGTGCTGCATACAACAACTACTGCATATTGATTTTTTTCTCTTACATTTATTCAGGCTGTTTTTCCATTCTATAGGTTGGTGGCTGAGCTATTATGCCCTGGTAAAAAGAACTCTTTGAGTGTTAAATAAAAATCCACCTATCCTTTTTGCCTTCTCCTCACCCTCTGCAGGGAATCTTCACTCTGGAGAGCTTTCAGAAGATGTGCTGCTATCCCCTGCTGAGCCGGAACAGGAAATTGTGGGTGATTAAATACCAACAGTGTACTGTCTCTGTACTAAATGCAGAATTAGCCATTGGCCTCCACCTAATGAGCCTATAATCTAATTAGACAGATTGACAACACCCAGAAGGGAAAAGATAAGAATGCATATAACTTAGTAAGTTACAATGGAGAAAGTGGCATATTAAGATGTTTAAGAACACAAAACCATCATAAAACTAGCTAACCACTGAAGCATGCTTTGCAGTCTTCAAAATATTTGAATAGTCTCTCTCTTATTTATCCTGTACAGAACTATGACCCTAAAGGTTTACTGAGCAAGGATATCAAATACACACTTGGGTCTTAGACATAAACAGAGTATGATGCAAATTCTCAGGATTAAACTGTAAACCTCTTCCTGTAATTACTTTTTCTCTGAGGACCTTATTCCTTATTTCAGCATCTGAACTATGTGAGCAGAGACCTTTCCCTTAAAAAACAAAGACATAAAATATGTGTGAATTGGCATAAAAATGTCAAAGATGTTTCTACCTCCTATGTTGTTTTACGAAAACATCATCCCTCTTGGGATCACTTCTGAAGCAACACTACATCCCTTCATCTGTCCCATACTTGAAACTAAAAAGTACTTATCTCACATGCAGTGGGCTCCCTTTTCATTTTGTTGATGGTTTCTTTTGCTGTGAAGAAGCTTTTTATTTTGATGTAGTCCCATTTGTTTATTTTTCTCCTTAGTTTCCGTTGCCCTAGGAGATGTATCGGTAAACATATTACTACGAGAGATGTCTGAGATTTTGCTGCCTATGGTTTCTTCTAGGACTTTTTGGTTTCATGACTTACATTTAAGTCATTTATCCATTTTGAGTTTATTCTTGTGTATGGTATAAGTTGATGATCTAGTTTCATTTTTTTGCATGTACCTGTCCAATTTTCCCAACACCATTTATTGAAAAGACTATCTTGACTCCATTGTATGCTCTTGTCTTCTTTGTCAAATATTAATTGAGTGTAATGTCTTGGGTCGATTTCTGTTCCATTGATCTATATGCCTGTTCTTGTACCAGTACCACGCTGTTTTGATTACAGTGGCTTTGTAGTATAACTTGATATCTGGCATTGAGATCCCTCCAACTTTGTTCTTCTTTCTCGAGATTGCTGTGGCTATTTGGGGTCTTTTTTGGTTCCATATAAATTTTTGGGATGTTTGTTCTAGGTCTGTGAAATATGTTGTTCGTATTTTAATGGGGATTGCATTGGATCTATGGATTACTTTGGGTAGTATAGACATTTTAATGATGTTAATTCTAACAATCAATGAACTTTTGAGACAGCATGGAGGGACCTGGAGAGTATTATGCTAAGCCCGTGGTCGGCAAACTGCAGCTCGCGAGTCACATGCGGCTCTTTGGCCCCTTGAGTGTGGCTCTTCCACAAAATACCACGGCCTGGGCGAGTCTATTTTGAAGAAGTGGCATTAGAAGAAGTTTAAGTTTAAAAAATTTGGCTCTCAAAAGAAATTTTAATCGTTGTACTGTTGATATTTGGCTCTGTTGACTAATGAGTTTGCCAACCACTGTGCTAAGCAAAATAAGCCAGTCAGAGAAAGACAAGTATCACATGATCTCACTCATATGCAGAATCTAATGAACAAAATAGACCCAGGACATAGAAGCATGGAACAGACTGAGGCATCTCAGGGGGACTGCTCTCCTACTTGGAAAGACCTAGAAAATAAGGTCTTGATGGAAAATAAGGTTGCTCCTTCTTCCTTTAGGCAGCGATTCAATGTCTGAAGCACTTTGTATTCCCCATGCTGTACGTAGGCTTTGGCATGTAATTTGTTCCCTTTCCCACACCACTGAGTTGTTAACAGTATAGACTTTACTAGCAATATAACATGAATTCTACTGCTACCACTTCCTCTGGAAAAGGAATGAAAATGTGAGTCATAAATAAAACACTCAACAAAGAAAACATTAATTATGGAATTGAGAACTTGTCTTAAATGGGAGACAGTTTATAGATGTGAATCTGACTAACAAACTTTATATAAGCCTTGCTCACATATTAACCTAACAGCCTCATTTCTCCAAACTCGTATTAAAGGCAGCATAGTCCAGGGGTCCTCAAACTACGGCCCGCGGGCCACATGCGGCCCACCGAGGACATTTATCCGGCCCGCCGGGTGTTTTTGCCGCCGCTGCCTGTCCTGCTTAGCAGCTGACTTAGCAGTGTGCATAGGAATTTGTTCATAGCTTTTTTTTTTTTAAACCAGGGGTCCTCAAACTTTTTAAACAGGGGGCCAGTTCACTGTCCCTCAGACCGTTGGAGGGCCGGACTATAGTTTAAAAAAAACTATGAACAAATTCCTATGCACACTGCACATATCTTATTTTGAAGTAAAAAAACAAAATGGCAAAAACACCCACATGTGGCCCGCGGGCTGTAGTTTGAGGACGCCTGTTTTAAACTATAGTCCGGCCCTCCAACGGTCTGAGGGACAGTGAACTGGCCCCCTGTTTAAAAAGTTTGAGGACCCCTGGCATAGTCCATCTAGTTACTTAAGCGTGAGATCCAAACAAGCAAACATACTTCACTGATCTCATCCACTCAGACCAGAAGGACCATGATCTCACTGTCTAGATGTTTGCCGTTTCATCTCCTCTTTCTCCTCTCATGGTTCTCAGAGCTGGGACTTCCAAGGATGGATGCCCAGCACACAGCAGCCTGGCAGCAAATGGACCAAGACCCCAGCACCTCCTGCTCCTCCCACTCTCTGATCCCCATCCACTTCTTTCCATTCACCAAGTTCAACGGAAAGCTCTAGGGCAGTGGTTGGCAAACTGCGGCTCGCGAGCCACATGCGGCTCTTTGGCCCCTTGAGTGGAGTGTGGCTCTTGCACAAAATACCACGGCCTGGGCGAGTCTATTTTGAAGAAGTGGCATTAGAAGAAGTTTAAGTTTAAAAAATTTGGCTCTCAAAAGAAATTTCAATTGTTGTACTGTTGATATTTGGCTCTGTTGACTAATGAGTTTGCCGACCACTGCTCTAGGGCAAGGGAGCTCAATGGTAGAGTCCATAAAGGGAACAAGAGGAGGTGGGATTGGAGAGGAAAATGGAAGAGACCTTGCACATTTCTTAACTTCTCTTTTGACTCCTGTCTGTTTCTCTACAGCGTGTATTTCATACTGACTCCAGAGCTATCTTCCTAAAACACACGTTTGAGCAGGTTGTTCTCTGCGTATAACCAACACCTCCATGCCTCCTGAGCATGTTTGATAGTTCCCTTCCACTTTAAGATTCTGAGAGCCTTCACTTCAACTTTGGTTTCCATCTTCCTTCTCTGTTGCCTCCTAGGTTTTAGGAATAACAAACAGCCCATGGTTGGCCATGTTCCCCCAGTTTGGATCCTTGCAAGGACCATGTTGTTTTCATCTTATAAGCCAAGATCCTACCGGGAATAGCTCCTGGCTCTGAGTAAAAGCGCCCACGTATGCCTGCTGAGTGAATGGGTATCTGCCCTTTTGCACACAATATTCCCAGACCTGTAATGTTTAATAAATTCATCGTTTCCCTTCACGTCTCTGAATCACACTTCCTCTGTGAAATTGTCCCTGGCTTCTCCCCACACCTCCTCCTGTGAGAGACACATTTCTCTGTCTTCCCTCAGCAATCTGTACACATCCTTTTTCTATTTATCTCCAGGTGCCACCTGAAATTGTTCACATACGTCTGTTGCTTTATCAGACCCTAAATTCCTTTATGGTAGAGACTGTATTATTTGTCCATGGGACCCCAGGACCTGAAAGGATGGCTGATGCATGGTGGGTTCTCAATGTACACACAGCCTGTTTACTGAGCATCTCATCTAGCGGGTAGGGAATAAAATAGGGAGTAGTTTTCTCCCCCGCAGTTACTATTTTCATCTCCTTTTCCCATTCTTTATTGATAGCTTGGGAGAATTCTTAGCTCTTAAATCCCTTTTGGCTACAGTATGTTCACCTTGTGAACCCTCAACTTCAAATTTGATTTAAATATCTTTTCTTCCTACCCTCTACAGGGACTTTGGCTGCTTTCAGGTGAGTAAGGCATGATCTGCTTCTGAGCCACTGGCTCTTTCCTCCTTTACTCTTCAAGATCTAGTTCTTCCAGTGTGTGATGCAGAGGGGAAGACTTTTTTATTTAACTGGCTTTTTCATTTGATTGTTTTTCATGTTGGTTGTGGCTGCTTGTGTAGTGAATGATAAGTGGCCACTGCAGTGGCAGGTATCAGTGGCTGGCTCTCCCGTGCATCCATCCTGGGGTCAGTACTTAAGCTTGACCTCTTTCATCTCTGTCGGCTCCTGCCACATTGGAGCGCTGCTCAGCCCCTTGATGCTGGGTTATCCTTGCCCAGCACGCAGCTCTCTTGAGTGGTGTTTGGAAGATATCTGGCTCAAGTCAAGCTCTTCCCATGATCACTTCAACCATGAGCTCAGGTAGCCTTGCTGTGCTCAGTACTGGGCTGTAGTGCTCTCATTGCTATGTCTTCTCTTCCACCATCTCTTTCCAATTCACTTCTTTCCTATTCTGATTTGCAAAGGAAGCAAGTCCACTGCCTAAGCAGATATCCAATTAGGAAACCAAACCACCATCTCCCCTGCTTTTAAGCAACTCCCAATTTCAAGGACTGATTCCCTTAGAGCCTTCTCTCTCACTTAGATTGAGAAGCCACATTCCCTTTCTCACAGGGACGATTGGATCACCTCTCAATACACTGTGTCCCACATAAGAAAAAAGGTTTTCTTTTCTCTTCTCCAGCTTCTGTTTATATAGACGAGGCTGAGAGGAGAGGAGTTGATAATTCCACAGTAGCCCTGAGAGAGGTTATGGGCGCTAGAGCCATACTATGAAAAAGTACCACTTAACATTCCATTATGAAATTTGTTGAACAGATGAATGAGCAAATGGATATATCTGTTTTCAATGATTACTAATAGGTGGGAATATTGATGCTGTGCAATGAGGTGCTAGGTGGATTGTGAAACAGAACAAGATCAGTCTGCCATAGAAGTTCAATAGAAAGACTGGGACTTCTGTCCCATGACTCAGTTCAAATTGCCATCTTTTTATAACCTCCGCTTGCCTCAGCAGGGTGTGTGTTCATAACATTAATTAATAATGCCACTGCACACACCAATGAGAGAACTGGAGAATTACTACGGAAAAAGCAGTTTTGTATTTTTTAGACTTTGCAACTCTGAATGGGGAGGAAATGTCATTTCCGCCAGAGGCACAGTATTCTGCTCTGGTCTGATGTAAACTCATTGTCAGGCAATCCCAGAAACTGCCTGTGCTAGCCTCTGGGCAAAATGTTCCCGTTTCATAGAAAAATGTCACCTTTTCTCTAGGAAATGGCAGGTGGTTATTTTTTTCCAAAGGAACAATGACCTTTGCATTTTGTTTAAAAAAATTCTCAAGGACTCGGCCTTGCTAAAAACACTGAAAACAATTCCATATCTTTTAGTTTGTACTTGAAGTTCTACTGTGTACATTCTGATATTACACCTGTCGTCACTGATGTGGCCTGGAGGTGAATGTCATGACCAGAACATCCTGGCCCCTTGTTTTCCAGAAATGTCCACTGCACATAGGACAGATTCTTGTAACGCCAGCCCTTGCTGCATCTAACCCCAACACACACACATGTGCACACACACACACATATTTTCCACCTCATTAGTCTAACACTCCGAAGCTTTGATGCTCCAATCCAAAGCCACAATCTTATATAAGTTCATCAGAAACTGCTCTGAAAAAAACACTGGTTCTGTTACATAGTTTGTTTATCACCATACTTAAAGTATGTGAAGTGCTTCATCTTAAATTTAGAATTGTGGCAATCTAAGTTGGGTTTTCCATGCAAAAACTTTCATTCTTTCATGGGAGAAAATAAATCCAGTATTCTTTTATTCTAGATGGGTGAGAAAATAGGGAAGGAAAACAACAAAGAAAGCAAGAGGAGTGAAAATTTTAGGACCCAACACTTTAAAACAGAGAAGGAATACAAAGGTGGTGATATGGAGAAAGACAGGTCTAGGTTATTAATCTTGACTTCACAAAGCAAAGTTCTTACTTCTTTTGTCCATATCTCATACATGTGGAATGTTTTCCTTTCTGACACTAGTTCTCACCATTAAGAAATGCACAGTTCACCTGATGGTGCTGGATTTTCTTGAACAAAGTAGTAAAGTAGATGATGACACAGATTTACCATGTGTGCTCTTGTCAGTTCATGCAAATCCTCAGCTGGAGCATGTGAGAGGCACATTAACTACAACAGATACAGGAATAACGTTTCTGCATCTGCAGCAGTTTTGATATTTGCAGACTCCAGCGCGCTCCATCTCTAACTTCACTGGCAGCTTGCAAAAACCAGCAGAATTACACTTACAAAGGTCTGCATGGTAATTTGTCTCCTATTGACTTCAGAGAAGTCTTCTCATTTAGAATGCTAAGGGGCTTATAATTATAAACTAAGACCTAAGACTTAGCTGATGAAACAAAGGCACGTTTCTTGCCTCTTTTTCTGACTTACATTGTATATATGATGACATGTATGTGCATGTATATATATAGTTAAACTAGTCATTGAGCACTTACAAGGCCACGAGATAATCTGTAGGACTATGCACCAACACTCTATATAGATATTTAATTCAGGTAGTATTATAATTTATCTTAAACAGAAACATTTACCTTGACTCATACATTTTCCAACTATCTTATCCTCCTTAGACTTCCTTTTTGTTTGTTATGATTTGGGATTAAAAGCTTTTATTTTTGGAAAACCATCATTAAACATATGAAGATTAGATTACTGACTTCTCTAAAATGTGTCTAGAAAACAGGAATTAGGATCCTATGGCATGACTAAGTAGCACCGAGCCCAATTTTTAGACATCAAATTTCCTATTTTAGCTACCAGTCTACAAACAGAATAAGAGTTCTCAACATGGCACCACAATTCTGAAAAATTTCTGATGATCTTCTTTAAATAAAAAAATATCTTTTTCATCATCAAGTATTCAATGCAGAATCATTTCATTCCAGGGTCCAATGGGCAAACATCCTAATCTGTTCATACATTCTTTTTCATGTATCTATCACTCCCAGAATACTAAAGTTTCCTTTAATTTATTGAAAGATAGTCTTATAAATACTAATTATGGCTACCAATTTTGTGTGATTCCATGTGTCATGTCCTATTCTAAGTACTTTATATGTAATAAATCATCTGATTAGATGTTTGGTTAAACTAGACAAAGTAAAGCTTACATAATTCTCCAAAAAGAACATAAATAATCATGGAGGGATTAAAGATTATTACAACAAATCTTATGCCTCCACAGTAATCCATGCAAGCAAATCAGTGCTGCATGGAAAGATTCATTCAACTGTTCAATCAACTAGTTGAATTCTTGCCATATATGTGGTAATGATCAAGTGTCCCTAATCTCAGAGAGTTTATAGTCAGGTGTGGGGTGGGGGTGGCATGAAAAAAATAGCTAGAGTTCATAATTTAGCTGGGGGGGGGGATAGATAAAAATAAACACCTTCTATAAAAAGCAGATTATTCCAGGTAAACCAAAGGCTCAATTTCATTAATGAAAAGAGAGTACCAGTAGTAGGAACTGAATAAATCTGACATAATCTACAAGAACACATATGACAACCCAAACACCAGAATCTGGTAAATATTCGTAACTATTTAGAAGCTTTTGTTCATTTATAAGCAAAAGAATTGGTGACCCTGGCCCCAGACCTAGTTAAACTGATAAGAACTTTTTAAATGTGTTTAGATAATACCTTTATTTGAAATAAATCTAACTTAATCTGATCACCTTTCACTAATATACTGATTGACCAACCACCGCCTCCACTGAGTAGGTATAAAAAGATAACTTTAACCCCATAATTTCCTATCCATTTCCATTATACTTAAATAATAAGCTTTCAGATTTTAAAAATGCCAACTTCAAACTTAGTAAGGGTCCCCTAATGACATCCCTAGTGTAATAATGTCTAGCACCATTCTGTGTTCTGCTCTTACCCTGAATGAAGGTCCCACCCACTTTCTCCTTTAGCTCCTAGGAGGGCCAGTGAACCTGTACTGTGAATTAATATAAAGCTTTTGTGCAGAATAACTTAAAAATAATAGTGATAAAAGTACATTTAAGCACATTGACTTCCATGACATTAATAGGTACAATGATTGTGAACATTGTAACTCAATTACTGCGAGACATATCCAAAGAGATATCAATAGTAAAACTAGAAAAAAAAAATTAAAGCCACAAACTTCACTCTATCTGTGCTACAGTGGGAATCAACTCCTTAATTTGGGGGCCAAGATGAGAACTAGGATTGGAGTTGTATAGTAGATATCCCTTCTCCTGTGAGCATGTAGCTAGACTTTGATTTTAAATGAAGAGGGCATACAGAGCCCTGCACAAGGCATTTACTACAAGAGAAAAGCGAGACATGTGCAAAAAAGAGGTACTGCAGTAGAATTTATTTGGGTGACAAAGGCCCCTTAAAACACTAAATGAGTTATTGATGAAGCATAACATGATTTTAAGACTTGGTACAACAAATGTTTTAATCCTTTCAAGCGGTGTGTTTTGCAGCTGAAATTGTGTTTTGTCAACCATGGCACCCGTACCCCCTATCATGATGAAAGGAGGAGAGTGGGTATAAGGTGTTTAGTGTGGCACGCGCTCTTGCTGTGAGATGTCAGTTATTGATCTGAAAGACACATCACCAGCAGAGGAGACATTAAGTATTTGAACAAAATGAAGTGAGGTTTTGCTACTTAGGTGTGCTTAGAAAAAAAAAATCAAGAATAAATATATTGACAAGCTAAACAAGCACAGTTTATTTCATCTTTACTGGAGATATTAGTATTGGCCAGCTGGCTAGAAATTCAGATTTATTTTCTGGCTTTTATAGAGCACAGGATGTTTTCTTGTAGCATCCAAAGTTCATAAATATCTCAAAAAGCCAAAATGATGTTAAAATCAAGGGATTATTTAGAAAATTATCTAACATGGATCTGAATATTTTGTGAGGTCTTACAGACTGAATTGTTTCAACCACCTCCTTTATTTTTATTAGAAAGATAGAGCTAGAGACCTAGTGATCTTATTGTTCATCACCTCTGGATGTGGTATATAATTCACTATTATTTATTGACAGCATGGTAAGAGAACTGGAAGGCAAAAAATGATCAACACCTCTGTTCCAAAAGATTGTGAGAAGGTAGACTGCCCATGAAAGTAAAAGATCATTTTCTCGGGAAAGTTTGAACAAACTCAAGGAATTCAGAAACAAAAAACATGGGGCCTAGTTTCCCTCCCTTTGAATGTGGACTGACCTGTGACCTGCTATGATCAGTAAAAGGGGTGGAGGTAATGTCGCACTGGTTCCAGGCTCGGCCTTAAGATGCTTGACACCTTTCACTTTTGCTTTCTTGGAGCCTAAGCCACCAGGTAAAGCAGTTCAGCCACCCTGTTGCTGAGACCATGTGGAGAGAGAGGCCCTGTCAGCCCTCAGGAGTCCCATCCATCCCAGCTGAGGCATCAATGTGAGTGAAGCCCCTTGCACACCCCAGGCCCAAGAGATGACTAGATGATACAGCTGCATGAGAGCCCCAAAGTGAGCCTAGTGGTGAGAACCACCCAGCTGATGATCCCCAGCAAGAATGTGTAGAGTCAGGAGCAAACATTTGACATATCCAAAGAGATATCAATCCCTGAGCTTTGGTGTGGTTTGCTATGCAACAGTAGAAAACTAAACAGATGTTTCAAGTAATAGAAAAATTCCATTTCTCTGATTAGTTCATTTGCTTCTGGCAATTGACAGAACCATCTAGTGGTTTGTACCACCTAAATGTGAACACTTGGCTATGGAGGTGGGGAGAGATGAAGAACTGGATGATTCACTAAGACATTTTCATAAGGCAGCCAGTCAGTAAGAGAGCAGTCATGGGGAGAGACAGTGTGTGCTCATGTGCTCAAAATTCAAAGGAAGCCTGCTTTTAATATAAGTTGGTGGGAGATAAGATACAAGAAACATATTTAATTACTTCTTAGGCTTTCTTACACATATATGTAGCTCTTCCTTAGGAAATGTTTAATTAACAATCACGGAGTTTTATGAAACTGTTAAGGAGATAATACTGGTTGGGAAGGATCAAAAAATGTTGGGGTGGGGGGAGGTAGAAAACCATTAGGTGGCCATTGACTAGAGAATCAGTACTGAAGGGCCAGCCTGAAGAGGGGCAATACCAGTCACATTGATAGCACAGCAGTCAACTGCCCACATAGCATTTACGGCCTCAGGTTAATCTTTGCTGCTCCCTAGGGAGCAAAAGGGCAACTACGATTTCAGATAATGAAGTTATGGAATAGAATATCCCAAAACAATGTTAAAATCTCTGAAGAATGAGAAATCCTCATAGCTCCATGTGCTAGACTGATATGAAAGGTGGACATAAGGATTAATTAGTTTGTTCTATTTGGTAGATGTCCACAGTCTCCACCCCAATGGTCAGTCCCCAGAAATATTCATAAGCAGTTCTTCAAAGCAATTCTGAGCAAAGGGTTGACTGACAGAGGATCAGACAGGGCGGGGAATGTTTGCTAGGCTGTACAGTACATGGGAGGAATGTCTTCTTGCCACCACTACATACTGTGATTCTCAGGTCAGTGGGCCTAATAGTACAGATTCTAAGACTTCTAGTTCAAGATGACAGACTAAACACACATGGCTTTAACAAAGACTGTAAAATGAATAAACCCACAGCAATGAAGAGAACCCGAGAGTCGGCATTATCTGACAGAGAGAGGCTGATAGAAGGCAAGGACTTCAGAATATGAAATGCCAATTGAAGCGTGACAACTGATGTATCATGGAATTGAAAGGCATATTGTAGAGCCGGGGTTGGCAAACTATGGCCCATGGAGCACACCTGCAGCTGTCTGTATTTGTAAACATATTTTCAATGGAACAAAGACATACCCATTTACTTACTGGTATATACTGTACTGTCTGTGGCTGCTTTCATGACAGAGTTAAACAGTGGTGACAGACCACTGGGCCCACAAAACCTGAAGTAGTTACTATTTGAGCCTGTTCTGGGGTGTTCTTGGTGGGGAGGGAAACATGGACAAGAAGGACTCTCCGTTGCTCTGCAGAACCCTACAGAGGCCCAGGGTTAGGAGACAGCAGATACAAGTACATAGAGATCTGCCGTGCTATACCTGCAGGACTCCCACCACCTACCCCGAATCAGAGGGTGAGGGTGTCTCTGAAAAATGGCCCCATTTAACAGACTTTCATATTCTGTCCCTACCTGGTAACCCCTGGTAAATTCTGAGCAGTCTTCAAACTCTGCCACAAATGCAACTTTGCTGTGTTTCACTTTAAATGTGGACCACTGAGGATCACAAGACAGATGAGGACTGTGCTCTAGGGAAATGAGCATCCAGGAAGAAAGAGGATGTGGATATGAATAACGGTGGGCTCTGTTTGGGAGAGACACAATGGACAATTCCACGCGCAGGCTGTACAATAGGCCCGGGCAGGAGTAAGAGGACAAAAAATGCACAGAAGAAAAAGAAAAAAAGATCCTTTAGTCTAGAGGACCTAAAATGATGGTGCTTTGAGGAAAAAAAATATTAACTTTTTAAAAGATATTGCAAAAAAAGAAAGAAAAAGTGAAACTTCAGAAATGTGTTCAAGAGAAAAAGTGTATTAATGGTACATCACTGGGGTCAGTGAACAAACTTACAAAGTGGTGGTAATGCAAAGACTATACAAATATTAAAATTAGTTGTAAAAGTCTATTGGGAGAATGTTTGTAGGGCAGATGGGGGATAAGAGAGGTAAAGCTTCATTTATTTCTAAAGGAAGTACTATAAATATGCCAAGTCTAAAATGGTTAAGTCAAGACAAGTGTATAAACACATTAATTAGAGGTGTGAAAATAGTTACGGAAAAAAAAAATCACGTAAAAAAGTATAAACTGATCAGTGCCTCTGGGATCTGAGCCTGAAAGGTAGGGAAGGGCAGGGCAGGAAATATTGTATGGATTATAAATATTTTTATGGCTTTGTGCACGTATTAATTTTACAATTTTTAGAAGTATATAAACGCACATGCCCAAAAACCAGTTCCAGAAATTTGGAATCAGTAGATGTAGGGACACAGGAATATGCATTTTAAAAAATCTCCCCCAGAGATTCTGACAAATTCATTCTTGTGCCTCTGCTTCTAGAAACACAAATAAAGAGGTAGCAACCAGTGAAAGAGCAGTAACATCGATCTGCCAAATGGAGAAATGCCAGGAGCTTAGGAGGTCAGGATGTTGATCTCCCAGACAGCTTCCTGCCACTTGACTAATAAAACGGATCCACATTAGAACACATAAAAATGAATAGGTTGCAAGTGACCTCATCATTCTACAGGAGAACTTTATGGATAGGTCAGCTTTTCTCCCTCTTATATTTGTTGAAAATCAAAAGTCCTGATTCAAAAATTAGCCTGGGGAAAAACGTGAAACCGTATGTAACGAGGGAAGCCTTGTACCTGAAGCATGTTGGAGCAACTCCTTCAATCCTGATTTTTAAAATAGTTGCAAGAATGCTATCAGGATCTCTGGTGCCTACAAATGCTTGCAGAACACATAATAATCAGAAGTAGGACGGTTTCTGGGCACTATGGTAACTTTTAGGAAAGCTTCTTCTGGAATATGATATGACGACTGGGGATTGGCTCAGTTAGTTGTCCAAAAGCAGGGAGGAGCACAGTATCCTAATTTTCTCTGTTCTCTACCCCTTCCCAGGACTCAGTGTTGACTGAGAAAGAAAGAATTCCCACCCCACCCTGGTTTCTATTTGGCAGGATCCTAGGTCAACTTTTTGGTAGAGTGGATTTTTCTTAATGTCCACACAAACTATTGACATCTCTTTGCCTAAATTAGAGATCATCTAGAGCTAAACTATTTTCATGCTATTTCAATGTCAAATGAGACTCCTCACCTTTTTATAACTTATTAATTAAATGTATCAGGGTTAATACCAATGATTTATTGGTTAATACCAATGATTTATTGTTTATATCTGTAGTGACTATTAATTTTGTTAATTTTGAGGTTCATTTACAGATGAAATAGTTACAAAAAGGACATTTATGTCCCTAACATGCACTTGTCTTTTTAATTTCATCTAGAAACTGGAAAGCTGGCTTCTTTTTGCTTCAATGGTAACCTATTGGTCCGATTACTTTGACTAGGCTATACAGTGGGATTCAGCCAATTAAAATTTCACTTAATTTCAAAAAGCGTCCATCTATCCATCCAGTACTGGTGAGCACCTGCTATCTGCCTGGCACTGTCAGGATAACAAGTAAAGAAAAAAATCATAGGGTATATCTCTATGCTTAATTGGTTGAAAATTTATATGAGAAAGGTTTTATACATAGGTATGTGTACATTTATGATATCTATGTTTTTAAATTGGATTCTATACTGTTCTTTGATGTTTGTCTACATAGTTCATGTTTACACATTATAGTTATTGTTTTACTACATACTTCCCATGAACATTCACTGAAGGTAAAATATTAGTGTACACTGCGATGGCATATAAATCTTTTTCTAGGCATCCCCCCAACGGTGCCTTTGCATATGCTGTTTCCTCTTCAGATAGCTCTCCTCATCTGTCCACCCAACAACTGTCTATTCATCATCCCAAAGTCTGCCAGGCATCATTTCTGTGAGTCCTTCCCTAAGCACTTCCCAATTGAATCGATCACCCTTTCCTTTACACTGTTTCTGGACTTTGCACATATTTCTATTATTGCATTGATATAAATATTCATTAACATGCCACTCATTATTCAAGCTTCTTGAGGACAGAAACATATGTCTCTTCATTTTTGCATCCTCAATAATTAATGGAATGCCTGGCACAGATGGCTAGTCACTAAATATTAGCTCAACTAAACTGAGGAGCCATTCCCTCTATTATAATGTGTGGAATGCCACAGAAATGTGTTCACATTTTATTTTAAATTATCTCAAAATTTAAAATAAACATTTTTGAATAAATAATAAACAGTAGATTTCAATCTTTATTAAACTCTTTTCTGATGAGAGAAATTCTCATTCTTACAAAAGACCAATAAAATTATATAGTTAGGAACATAATTTTCCTTTTAAAAATTTCTGTTGCTTGCTCCACCCCACCCCCCTTCTGACTTTGTGCCAACAGCATGATTTTTATAGATTTATCCTATTCTTATGTTACAATTACTTGTTTATATATCCAAGGCCCCACCTAGATATAAACTCCTACAGAACCAGGACCTTGACATATCCATTTTTGTAGTCCTGGTGTACTATAATGACTATGAAAGGGAAGAGCTTAGCAGGTTGAATTAATAAATAGAGGAAGAAATATGAGACAGTAAATAGAATTAAATCCTAGGTTCTTCTTTTTCTATTAGAGCCTGTTTTGTGATTATCTTGAAAAAAAAAACAAACAAACTTCAAAACTTTGACTTTGTTGTTGAGTAAGGCTAGCTTAGACAGTGTGGGTGTAGCAAACTAGGAAAACATGTAGGAAGGGGAAAAGCTTAGCTGTGCAAATGTTTTCATTTTATTTTGTCTCTTAAATTTACAGTGAAAGAGGTCTTTTCTAGTTTTAAAACATGGAGTGGAGGGTTGGGTCAGAGGGAAAAAAAAATCACTGTATTCTTTATCATGAAAAGGAAGAGGTTTGTTAAATATTTCACTGAAGTTCAAAAGCTTTGGAGATCTTTTCCCCTCTGCTAAGATGACATTATTTCCATAGTTTCCTCTTATTCTAATCGTGGGCATGAGAGTTATTTTTAGTTGAGTCATTTGATGTTTCTCTGTGATTTTTTTGGCAAATAAAGGTGTGGATGTCTAGTGAAATATCACCAGATGAATCAATAGAGTTGGACACTCTCTAGCTTACTCTTGCAGAAAATTATGCACACAATTTTTTACAACAGTAGTGTTTGAAAACACTAGTTAGTTTTGAAACTTCACTCAACTTTTAAGGAGATAAAGCCTCTATTAAATGTATTATAACTCACTAGTGAATGGGAGTGACAAATATACTCATTAGGTGACCCTGAAAAGAAATAATTTCTACAGAAACCACTTAGGAATTGGCAATGAAGCACTGGTCATTTTTTAAAATAAAAATTCCAGATGAATATCTCAATTATATGTTGTTTTTTCATACACAAAGCACTTTAAAATCTATGGAATCAGGATTTGTAAATTTATAGACCATACAAAAGACATAACTTTTCCTCAAAAGTAATTCTCTACTTTGTGTATCTACTAGAACACATTGACTTTCACAAGTTTATATAATAAATAAAATCAATCTTGTGAAAAATGTGAAATGGTGATATAGTTCTTTGGAGTATAGTTACTACACTTTATAGAGTCTCTAAGGCATTTCAAAAACAACACTACACAATTTTCAAATCAGCATTTTAAATACACAAGATAAAATTTGATTTCTTCTTTTTTTCCTGCATAAGTATTTATAAACTATGGGACTAATCCAAGGTCATGGGCCAGATAGAAGAATTTAAAATTAGACTGCAAAATTGGACTTAGTTCATTACTTTTTTTCTTGACCTCTGTGCACCTTTCATATTTTATAATTTTAGCCTTAGCAATTTGCCTCTGCATTTCCATGCTAAATTAATTTTGATTATAATTTGATAGACATCCAAGTAACTGCATATAAACATTAATTCATAAGGACTAGAGATAAAATCTATATATTAAAGCACATGGGGACATATAAAGATGAATACCACTTAAAATTTTTTTCTATGAGATAAGCATGAATATTTAAATATATAACCTCGGCAATTCAGCATGAGAATATTACAAGATTAATACATATTAAAAATATCAATGACTGACTATAAGCTAGAAAAGTATGAAATGTTAATCACATCCCTAAGAAGAAACTCTAGAATTAAATTAGAAAAGTGTCAATCTCAAGAGTCCACTGAATCCAGCAAGGAGAAGGGGCAGTCAGAAAAATGTGGCAAAAATGACATTTCCAGCTGTTTCCCAAATACTTCAATGTGATCCTCTTAACATTAGGAAAAACAATTTGTGGTTTTCCTCAAGTTAAGTGACCTTTGACTCTCAAATTAAGAACACAGAAAGAAGCTCCTCAGATTTTGCCGTCGAAAAAAAGATGTTGCAAAACAATTTTCTCAAACAGCACTTAGGAACTTACCTGTTTCCATTTTTCCATCCTGGGCTGCGGGCCCATCCGGAATCACACTTTTCACCTGCAGAAACTCATCGGGCTCATCTCCACCAATGATGGTAAATCCAAAACCCATGTTGCTCTTTTTTAGGGTGGTGCTGAGGAATGTTCCCTTCAACTGGGATGCATCCCGGGTGAAGAGTGGTTTTTCTACATTGGCCAATATAAGTTAAAAAAGAAAAAGCGTGTTAAGGCAAGTTCTCACACGGGGAAAGCGAGCTACTGAGCCGCCATCCCAGGGTAAATGTGGGGTCTCCTACAGTAAATGCAAGCAGCGGGGAGGTGCTGTAGGGGCAAAGCTCATAGTACTTCTTACAAACATAGAGCAGTCCAAGCATCCAGGGAAAGGTAGAAAAGCTGCTTGATTTGGAGAGAGATTTTTTTTGTGTGAAGTCAATGTTTTTATTCACTAAAGTAGCCCTTCTTGTGCTTAAAAAGGGCTGAATCAACGTGCCATCGGCCGATAAAGAGGAGCCCAGAGGCTTCTGGGTAGGTTCCTCTTGCTCTAAAAGTGTCCAGGTAGGAGACTCTAAGTGGCTAGTCCTGCACAAAACCTTGAAACCGAAATGGATTATTTTGTTTTAAAAAGAATAGACGCTATGGAATGTTGCCACCAAGTCACACGTCTAAATTGGTTAGAAAAAGTACCTGGATGTGGGACTGAGTTAACTTATGCTAATGAGATGCTATAAATATAAGCAGATAAATCAATTTCTACTGGCCCAATAGTGTTTTAGGATACTCTAAAATGTGAGCAAAAGGCAAGCCAATATTTCTAGATATAATTATGAATGTAAAGGTAACACATTTTGTAACAATACGTTGACACATTCAAATCATATACCTAAATAATCAGAACAGAACTTGAATCCACTCTTATAGGTTTGGCCATTAATTTGTTATATAATATGCTTTTGCAGCTATGATCTGTAATAAATACTTTCCTAACAATATATGAAATGCTTTAAAAATAATAGTCACACTATGAAACAGAATTAATATATTTTCAATGCTATCACAATCAAGTATTATATATATTATATATATCTATATAGTTGTTATAGTTTGGTTGATATGATTTGATATTTGGAACAGCAAAACTATACATGGTAACTCAGTTATGTATTTTCTATGATATTTTTGCTGTTGTTACATTTTTGGTGATATGTAATGGACAAATTATAAAATAATGAGTTATATTTGAATTTTACTTGGTCTATTTACATATCACATATATATCTTTGTTAAAAATAGAGAAAGCTTCTTTAAAAATAAAAAAAGCACATATGTAATCTTGTCACTGAGGTTTCCTTTATGAAAGTAATGTTTACAGTTGGAGACCTTTACATTCATGGCAAGTGTGCTGTAGTGTATGGTGTGAAGATCATCAGCAGGCAATCTAGGCCTCCCGCGTACAAAAGCCGCCTTGCTTTTGTGATGAGTAAGAGCCCACGAAGACGCGAAAAGTTTGTGCAGCATCGCATCCCACTGCGTGGCTCTATGGTGTAGTCAGGTGCACAAGCAGCCCCAGACATACCGATCGGCCAGGGCCTCCAGGCGTGGTTGCGCGGATAATAGGACAAGTCACTCACGCTGCGCCACCTCCCCGGGGCAGTGCGGGGGCGGCCGGATTTGGGCCTAGGTATTGTCGATGAGGAGTTGTCTACTGCCACAAAGGAGAACAAGCCTCATTCTGGTGCTTGGTGTGTTAAGGACAAACTTAACGATTCTCTAAGTATCTCTGCAGTTTAAAGTACCATTGTCAAACCCATGAATGGCCACCTGGCCACCTGCTGTAAATTCCTGTAACGTACTCCCCTAGGCTTTAACTTAATCTGTGGTTGCTAAATACATTAGTTTAGAAAACAGCAAACACCCAGCTAAAGCCAATAGAGGGGTTTGGGAAGAGCAAATCGATTATTTGAAACGGTCCGAACAAAGGCATGTGTGTTGGAAGAGCAGGCAGTTGGATGGACAATGTTTCCCTTTGACACACTGCACGGTGACGGGTACCAACCTCGGAAACCTGGGGCCTGCAGGGGCTTGGTTCCAAGTTCCGTGTGGGGCATGTTATGCTGCTGTAGCTTCCTTTTTGCTTCCAGGACAGGGTTTTCAAACTGTGTTCTTCTATTTATGTGGCTGAAAAATAAAAGTTCGAATGAGGATAACGGCGGGGCAAAGTCATTTAAGAGAACATGTGTACAGCTCTGCAGAGAGCAGGTGATTAAGAAACGCCGAATGTGATTACCGGCAAGTGCCCACCAGGTATGAAGTCAGCCTCGGCTGGGCCAGCCTATGCACAGCATGCACTTCTGTGACAGGAGCCAAGTCTCAATGGCTCCGTCCTACCTTATTACATTAAATGTTTGGATGATTCAGCCGGAAGAACGAGAATGTGCACTTGCTTTCTGGTCTACGGTGTTAGTCTGACATAAATTTGGGGCATTTAAATAAATGGTCAACAGATGAAATTTACACCAAGTGGTGAAGAGAAGAGTATCATCTAAGCTTTGCAAAGCCCCTAGAGTAAGGTAATTCACTGATTAATTTACTCCTATAGCAACCAAAGTCCACACTTTTTAGAGACAGAAGATCTGGATTGTGAAGGGCTGGGACATAGGGGGAAAGACTCCAGGGCTGTTATGGAAGTTGTAGAATACCTGTAGGATGGTTGATGCTGAGATCAAGGCTTCTTCGCCCCATAAACTCAGACAGTGCCAGAGTTTGAAGCCTCTCTTCCCTTGTCTCCACTTCCCTTTACTAAAATCCTTGAGATCTTTCTATTACCTAAGGAAATATTACTCCTGAGGTTGCCCTTACTTATCTCTGTTGCTTCACCTTTGGCTGCATCACATACTTGGAGCTAATGTCATCAGCAACACCCTACCAAGCCTCTTATCTTGTCAGGTGAGATTCAGGGTATCAATGGTGCAATGCCTAAAGCAAGACAGCCTGGGTTTGAGGTGGCATCTTGGGCAAAATACTAAACTCTCTAAGCATCAATGTCCTCGTCCATAAAATAGGATCATTAATATCTATTTCTTGGGGTTGCTGTGAAGATAAGAAAAATAATGTTTGCAAAGCACAGATACATATGGAGGACCCCACAATTGTAAGGTAGTTATTCTTTACTCTTCAAGGTATAACTTATTCTTCAAAAGTAACTTATTCTTTATTACTATTATTAATAACTAGAGGTCCAGTGCATGGATTCGTGCACCGGTGGAGTCCCTCAGCCTGGCCTGGGACCTCTTGGGGGATGTCGGACTGCCAGTTTCAGCCGGATCCCTGCAGGCCAGGCTGAGGGACCCCACTGGTGCAAGAATCTGTGCACTGGGCCTCTAGTATGCATATAAGATCTTTGGTTAATCTCTCCCCCGCCGACCCCCGCCTTCTCCTCCTTCCATCAGTCTGTTCCATGTTTCCATGCCTGTGCATTGAGCCTCTGCCCCCTGGTGGTCAGTGCATGTCATAGCTACTGGTCAAACGGTCGCTTAGGCTTTTATATATATAGATTGCTGCTGATGTTATTGCAATTATTATCTCGATGCTTCTCCATCTGTCCCATAGCCCCCTTCCTAATCTCTGCCAGCAACATTCCTAGCCTGCATTATGCTTAGTTTATTTATTTTCTTACACCCTGCCTCATCATTAAGAGGATTTGAATTACTTTTAAAGAACAACAATGAAGAGTAAATAAAATCAGGGTGAAATCAGTTGAATCTGAGTGGAAGATCAATAGACAAAATTGATAATACAGTGTTCTACTTGTTTACTGGAGTTACATTGCAAATTAGCTTTGAGCTTTCTAGATGCTAATTCAATGGGAGAGAGAAACCATTTATATTCTTCAGAGTATTTAAGATAAACCAAGACAGTTGTTCGGAAGGTTATAGTATTTCTGTTACTGAGTCTTGAGATCATTAATTCCAGGTCTTTGATAAAGAGGTTTCTGTGATGTAGTATACAACATCCTAAGTGATAATTCACAATAATGAACTTAAAGGGCTAGCATAACCTTACCATACTGTGTTAAAAAGATTGATTTTCATTTTTATTTCCTCCTTTAGACTGTGCACACCTGTGTTCATGGCTCATTTTTGTGTACTGAGCATTGGACAGAGGGAAAGACATAATTTTTTATTAAATAACTAAATGATGCGTGTGTATTTTAAGACTTTTGTTTACAAGTATATGGAATTGATTTCCAGAAGCCAAGAAACAACTTTGAGGTGTATCAAAGTATCAGCTTTCCTCATTTCCTACCTGTTCTATTTCTCTTTTGCTAGGTGTTGTTCATCATATGCATAACTTTATCCTTAGAAAACACATTATAAGAACACTCCAGGGTTCATTTGCTTATACAGTTGGGATCCTCCAACTTTCCACCTGCACATAATTATTTCCTTAAAAAAGTCAATATGTAGCTACCTGCTTTACGGACACAAAGCCGAAAATATTCCATTCACCATCAAAGTGAGTTTCTAGACTTAACAGAGAATGAAAATATCAATGAACTGGTCTGGCATGCCTTGTACCCCACAAATAGTGGAGGCTGGGTATGGCTTTAGTATCCTGAGCTAATTGCTACAGAACATTTACATCGTCACAAATGAAGTGAGTCATTTAAAACTTAAAATGATCCAAAGTTTTAAAAGACCCATCACAAAGAAATCTGATTGTAGCTGAATAGGGTAGCCTTGTCTTCCTTGTGCTTCCAAAATGAATAGTTTCTGGTCCCTTTAGCAAGGATTTGGGGGGGTCTTACAATGTTTACAAAGAATGTGAATGGCAAATGCCATCTCCTCCTCATTGTTTAGGCCAGGCGTCCTCAAACTACGGCCACATGCGGGCGTTTTTGCCGTTTTGTTTTTTTACTTCAAAATAAGATATGTGCATTGTGCATAGGAATTTGTTCATAGTTTTTTTTTTTTAAACTATAGTCCGGCCCTGCAACGGTCTGAGGGACAGTGAACTGGCCCCCTGTTTAAAAAGTTTGAGGACCCCTGGTTTAGGCTCTGTAAGATAATTACTAGCTTTTT